>NW_022984651.1:600000-961476 GCF_008694065.1 Daldinia childiae | reverse complement strand
GTCACCGATAAATAAATAATTGATAAATATTTTTTATAATTATATAATTTTTTTTAAATATTATTTATTATAAATAACAA
Source organism: Daldinia childiae (assembly GCF_008694065.1). Taxonomy (NCBI): domain Eukaryota; kingdom Fungi; phylum Ascomycota; class Sordariomycetes; order Xylariales; family Hypoxylaceae; genus Daldinia; species Daldinia childiae. The sequence continues at coordinate 961,396 of NW_022984651.1, read as the reverse complement.
TTTTTATATGATTACAAATAATTAAAAATTATTATTATTAATAAAAATATTTAATTTTTTAAAATATTTATTATAATAATAAAATTTTTTTTAAAACCATTGTTTATTTAATTAAAAACTTAAAGTTTAAATAATTTATTTTAATATGTTAAAATTAAAAGTTAAAAAAGTAATAAGTTTTGTTTGTTTTTGCCTTTTTTTTATTAACGTTACATACGTTATAAAACTTTTAATTTATATGTTTATATTTATAAGTTGTAAAAAAAACGTTTTTTAAATTTTAACTTTAATTAATTTTATATATTTTAAAGTAAATTAATATATATTTAAACTTTTAATTAAATAATAATATAATAAGTAATATTAATGTTTAAAATATTTTTTGTGTTAATTATTCAAGGTTAATATTTTTTTTTTGTTATTTTCTTTTTTTTAAATATATTTATATAATATTATATTATAATATTACAAATTTTAAAATTTAAAAATACGTAATAATTTTAATATTATATTTAAACGTTTATATTTATACTTACGTTTAAAATATTTTTTACTTTTTAATTTAAAGTTATTTATTTAATCTTTTTAATTTTTTAACTTTTTTTATATATTTATATAATATCACGTTATAATATTATAAATTTCGACATTTAATTAATTTTAAAACGTTATACCTACGGGTTTATACTTACACGTTTATATTTATAACTATTTACAATTATATATAAATATTTTTTATTTTAATTATTTAAAGTTAATTTTTTATTTTTATTATTTTTATATTTTTTTATATATTTATATAATTTTACATTATTTGTTAAAAACATTTTTTACGTTTAGATTTTTAAAGTTATTATGGAAAATTAATAAATAATTAATAAATAATTGATAAATAATTAATAAATAATTTTTTAATAAATGATAAAAAATTAATAAATTAATAAAAAAAATAATTGGTTAAAATTTATTAAAATATTTAAATGTTTTTAATGGATTTTATTGTATAAACTTATAAACACGTGAAAACGCTTGCGTAAGTTTACAAATACATGCGTTTTTTTAAATTTTAAAAAATATATTAAAATTTATAATATTATAACGTAATATTATATAAATATAAAATTTAAAAAAACACATATATTTATAAATTTACGTAAACGTTTTTATATATTTATAAATTTTAATTAATTATTTTTTTTATTAATTTATTAATTTTTTATTTTTTATTAAAAAATTATTTATTAATTATTTATCATTTTTTTATTAATTTTTTATAATAATTTTTAAAAATTTAAACGTAAAAAATATTTTTAACGGATAAAAAAATCAAAAAATTTAAATAATTAAATAAATAATTTTAAATTAAAAAAAATAAAAAATATTTTAAATATAATTATAAATATAAATACGTAAATATTAACATATAAATATAATATTTTAAAATTATTTAAACGTTAAAACTTATAATATTATAACGTAATATTATATAAATATATAAAAAAAATAATAATATAATAAAAAATATTTTAAACGTTATTATTATTTATTATATTAAAATTTAAAAAAACATATACATTTACAAACTTACGTAAACGTTTTTACATATTTATAAATTTATTAAAAATTTTTATTAAAAACTTTTATTAAAAACTTTTTTTAATTATTTTTTAATTAAAATTTAAACGTAAAAATTTTTTTTAACAAAGTATTAATTTAATTTTATTAAAAATTTGTTTTTTAAAAAAATTAAAATTTTAAAATATATATTAAATGCAATTAAAATAAATAAATATATTTAAAATTAAAAAAAAATTTAATTAAATTAAATTAAAAATTTAAAAATGGTTTAAAAAAAAGTATTTTTTTTAATTATATTTTTTTTAATTAATTATATTTTAACATATTTTTTTTAAATTTTTTTTAAATTTTTAACTTAAAAAAATTTTAAATATTTTTTATTTAAACAATTACATAATAATAATTAAATTAATTAAAAATAAATAAATAAAGTTTTTATATAAAAAATAAATATTAATTCGATTATTTAAATAAATATATACGTATTTTAAATCGAAATTAATTATAATATTAATTGTAACGTAATAACCGTAATAAATATTATAATAAACGTTAAAATTTATAATATTATAACGTAATATTATATAAATATATAAAAAAACAAAAAAATAATAAAAATAAAAAATTAACTTTAAATAATTAAAATTTAAAATATTTTAAACGTGATTATAAATGATTAAAATATAAACGCGTAAATATAACGTTTTAAAATTATTTAAACGTTAAAATTTACAATATTATAACGTAATACCATATAAATATATAAAAAAAATAAAAAAGTAATAATAATAAAAAATTAATTTTAAATTATTAAAATAAAAAGTATTTTAAACGTTATTATTATATATTATATTATTATTAATATAATTTTATTAAAAATTTAATTAAAAGTTTAAACGTATATTAATTCGTTTTATATTATATAAAATTAACTAAAATTAAAATTCGAAAAACGTTTTTTTTATAACTTATAAATATAAATATATAAATTATAGGTTTTATGGTGGGAGGTAAAAACGGGCGAAACCCCGCCGTTTTTTAAATTTTAATTTTAATTTATTTTAACAAGTTTAAATTAAAAATTTAAAAATGGTTTAAAAGGAAGTACTTCCTTTAGTTATAACTTTTCCCAATTAATTATACCTTAGCATACCCCTTCGAAAATATTTTTTAATCTTTAATTTAAAGCGATTTTAAATATTTTTTTTATATATGGTATTATTAATAATTAAATTAATTAAAAATATTAATTTTAATGTATTTTTATAATAAATAAAATTTTTATATAAAAAATAAATATTAATTTAATTATTTAAATAAGTTATTAAATAAAATGTATGTGTTTTAAGTTAAAATTAATTATAATATCGGTTATAATACCGGTTATAATAAATGTTATAATTTAAATGTTAAAATTTATAATTTTATAACGCGATATTTTATAAATATATAAAAAAGGTTAAAATATTTGGATAATTAAATAAATAATTTTAAATTAAAAAATAAAAGGTATTTTAAATGTGGTTATAAATGGTTATAAATGTAAACGCGTAAGTATAAACGCGTAAATATAATGTTTTAAAATTATTACGTATTTTTAAACGTTAAAGCTTATAATATTATAATGTAATGTTATATAAATATATAAAAAAAATAAAAAAATAGCGAAAGTAAAAAATTAGTTTCGAATAATTAAAATAAAAGGTATTTTAAATGTAATTATAAATAGTTATAAATATAAACGCGTAGGTATAAACGCGTGGATATAAGCGCGTAAATATAATATAACGTTTTAAAGTTATTTAAATGTTAAAGTTTACGATATTATAATACAATGTTATATAAATATATAAAAAAAACAAAAAAAATAATAAAAATAAAAAATTAATTTTAAATAATTAAAATAAAAAATATTTTAAATGTTATTATTATTATTTATTATATTGTTATTAATATAGTTTTATTAAAAATAATTAAAAATAATTAAAATTTTAAAATATATATTAAGTGCGGTTAAAAACCTTAAACGTTTTTAAGATTAAAGTTTAAAAAACGCCTTTTTTATTTATTTTAGTGTGTTAAAACTAAAGATTTAAAAAGTAACAAACTTTACCCGTTTTTGTTTTTTGCCATAAAACTTATAATTTATATGTTTATATTTGTAAGTTATAAAAAAAACGTTTTTTAAATTTTAAATTTAATTGCTATTTAATATTTTAATTATATTTAATATATATTTAATAAAATTATATTAACAATAATATAATAAATAATAATAATATTTGAAATATTTTTTATTTTTATTATTTAAAGTTAATTTTTTATTTTTATTATTTTTTTATTTTTTTTATATATTTATATAATATTACGTTATAATATTGTAAATTTTAATGTTTAAATAGTTTTAAAACGTTATACTTATACGTTTATATTTATAATTACTTATAACTATATTTAAAATACCTTTTATTTTTTAATTTAAAACTATTTATTTAATTATTTAGTTTTTTTAACTTTTTTTATATATTTATATAATATTGCGTTATAATGTTATAAATTTTAACGTTTATTATAGTTATTACGTTATAATTGGTATTATAGTTAATTTTGATTTAAAATGCGTATGTTTTATATATATTAATTTATTTAAATAATTAAATTAATATTTATTTTTATATAAAGATTTTATTTATTATAAAAACGCGTTAAAATTAATATTTTTAATTAATATTTTTAATTAATTTAATTATTGTTATATTAATTAAAGGAAAAATGTTTAAAATTATTTTAGATTAGAAATTAAAAAATGGTTTAAAAGGGTATACCAAGGTGTAATTGGTTGGGAAGGGGTATGGTTAAGGGAGGTACTTCTTCCTAAATTATTTCCAATTTCTAGTCTGAGCTTGCTGAGATAATCCCTTACATTTTATAGATATAAACATACGAACCAAGGGTTTTATGGCGCCTATGGCGGGGAGGCGAAAGCGGGCAAAGCCTGCTTCCTTAAATTCTAATCTTAGCACACTAAGATAAATCTTAACATATTAAGATAAATTAAAATTCGAGAAACGCCTTTTTTACGCCCCACAAATACAAACATACAGACCAAAGGTTTCGTGGCGCTTGTAGCGCCAACGAAGGGGAGGCAAATGCAGGCGAAGCCTGCTCCTCGGATTCTAGTCTTAGCATACTAAGATAACTCTTTCACCTTATCATTTAAAATTGTCAATTATTGTATACGATGTTATACTTTATTTAACATGCATCGTAACTTAACATATTACCCCGACCATTGCACTTCATACCACTACCACTTATCCTGTGGTTACTTTGTAAACCCTCTTAATACTTAATTATCAACACCAAGAGAACAACCCGTTTTACGCAAATCAATAAAGCATCAAAACAGCCCTTAGGCGTTCAATTGCGAACCTATGCTGTCTCACGTTCGCTCTTGGTGGCTCGGACCTGGCGTCCTTTCTCAGACCACGGGAAGTGGAAGACGGGGATGATGAAGAAGGAATTGCTGCGACAAGGTTAATCGTAATTCTATATGCAAAGCGAATACAGTTAGGCACATACCTCGAGTCGGCAATACCAGCGAACGCATTGTACCAGGCAAGGAACGCGGCAAGCAGACCAAATCCACCACCCGCTTGCGTCAACTTCACAGCCGAAACCGCCGCGCCGTTGGACTTTGCGTATTCGGCACAGGCAAGCATGAGGAAGGCGAGGTCGAGGGTAAAGAATAGCAGGAAGAACATAACCGTAGACCTTAAGGTGCATAGAAGTAGGATGAAGGTGAATATGAACCAGCCCGTCAAGAAGAAACCAAGAACTGACGCCTTCTGGGCTTCATCTGGGTAATTGACCAAGGCCTCGAAGCCTGGGGTCAGGGCGATAGCGTAGGAAATCCAGAAACCACCGTAGGACGATAGGGCGGTGGCACCGAAAGTGTTGCCTACTGCCATTTCCCTTTATTACGGGTTAGTAGGGGACGATAGTGAACAATGGGGTCATATTATTGTACTTACCACATGCCAGCTAGCAGCTGCACGAGACCACCATATCCGTATGCTAGCGTCAAGGCGATATTCGGCATGGCGACTCCACGCGCGTTGACGTTGACGAGAGATAAGACGAAGGTAGTCAAGGCGAAAGCAGAGAGACCAAGAGGTGCAGGGTTTGCAAACTTGCGATGCTCGATAGGCTTGTACAAGCCGGGTTGAAACTCACCACCGAAGGCAGGGAGTCTAGCGTCGGGGCCGGAATGGGCGTGATAGAGCGGGTTGCCGCCATAGTCGTAACGTTGGGTGGTAGATGCGCCGTTGAGGTTCGCGCCGGTGGTAGTACCGCCGCCAATTTCCTTCTCGGCGGTAGGCGCCTGATGCAATTCGGTAGAGGCCATCGTGAGTTGGTGGACGGTGATGGGTGGAGCCTACGTAATAGATTCCGAATTCACGATCCGCGACTAGAAAAAAAAAGGAAAAAGGGTCCTGAAGCCGGCTGGGGAACGGGGAGAATCTCTATGGTTTAAATAAGAGCATGGAAAGGTCCCAAGCGGTGGGGAATGGTCTGGGGTGATGGGGACACGGAGGAATAATAATAATATAGGAGAGGTAAGAGAGGTAGGTTGAGTAACTCAAGTAACTCGAATAGCTCTAGGGTTTGATAAATCTAGTCCTCATGCAGGTAAAAATGCAAAGAGAACCAAGCCATCCAGCCATCAGCCATACGCCATGCATCCGTGGCAGTGGGGAAATAAGGACAAGGATTTTTGTTTTACGTATTTTCACTCCACCTCTTTTCCCCCTCCGACTCCTCATCAGCTTTGCAAATCGTGTCTTGCATCTAAGTATTTATTATGTACTATGTATGGTATAATAGGGTAGACAAGGGGTACTCCTTGGCTTCTGCACTTAACATTCGGGGTAAGCTACCCCAGTTGCCCAGAAATGCCCAGGAAATGCCATCACTTAGACTAATAGCTACTAGCTACCAATAGATTGGGTTGCATTGAGATACCTTTTCTATATAGGTTGTAACGTTGTTGGATGAAAAGAGAAATTTCACATACATAAGTACACAAATTATGCATAAGCAAGCCCATATTGATTTGTTCGGGTTCAGGATGTTTCCAATTTTCCAATCAACGCGAAATGCAAAAAATTACCTATTATAGAAACTAAAAGATTAACGTGCGTAAGGGTGCGCAGAAAAAAAAAAAAAAAAAGGGAAAAAATTGGATGTGATAAACCAGTGGTATTGTTTCCCGCTCCAGCGGAACTTCTACTCCCCCAATCCCCTTTTTCTTACAAATGCTGATAATGTCATGCCAGACAGTTTTGAATCGGGGTGGCTTGGCGCTAAGAAGAAAGGCTCAGCTTCTGGAAAAAGTAGTGATCGTTTAGATCCGGACACTAATTACATATACAGATTAATAGTTGGACGCGTGAAACTGGGGTTAAAGCTTAGCTTGGCAAGTTGTTGCTTGCTTAATAAATCCGGACGAATGCTTTAGCATCTTGAGGGTCCTCGAGAGCGTGGTGATCCCTGTTAGTTTTCTCTACCATTCGTAGCGCATTTTCCCTGCCGCGCCGGAGAAAAGGGACGAGTTTCCATTTGGTCCACTCCCATCCTTTTCATTTTTTTTATTTTATTTCCGTGAGGTAATCTGTTGAAAAGAACCGCTTGGCTGAATACTTTAGAGATAGTCCCGGATTACGGGGTTTATCACTATCGCGAGACCATTCCGCGATATTAGTTTATTTGGTTAGCGACGAGAAAAAAACCCCCCTGTCATAAGCAGAAGTGATATCTAACGTCTGTCTACATAAGAAGATGATAGAAAAGAGGGACAATACAAGGATGGTAACAGTAAAAGTGGCACGCCGCGGGTCATTAAGAGGAGCCGTATGTTTCTCTTTAGTGATATTTCTTAGTTATTCAAGTTATATTTAAGTTAAAGGTTGCCTCATAGTTGAAATTAGAAATTACCTATCACGTATATGCAGTTTGCAAAGGAAAATATAGTAACTCGGTGAAAGGGTTTGATTACAGGTAGCTTGCAAACTTGTTACACATAACGTCTAACTGCGACAGTGATAGGAAAATTGGCTAATCTAGATCAGTAGTTTTCCCCCCATACGGATTTAGGAAGTATGCTTACACGTAATGTAGTACTCGGTCGCCAGTCGTAGGGAAGTACACACGCAGTACAATAAGCAAACAGGATAGTCGTCATGTTTAACACATGAATATCTAACATAGCTTACGATTGGCTACAATTGCCTACGTTTAATTCCTATGTCAGCACTATCGTCCGAATATCCCTTTCTCGGTTCACTCGTCCGTTCTAATCATCGTAATTTCAATTCCAAATCGGTTCAGTCTTTTGCTGACGCAAGAGCCGGCCCGTACAGCGTAGAACAACAAAGCGCGACGCTGGCTCGGGTTCATGACTTGTGATCTCATCTTTAGTGTATAACATGTCCGCACCCGCACGACAACAACAGCCATCCCGGCTGCTGACCCGAGGCTCTAGATACTCAGATCTTAGACCATGCGCTACTGTTGCTATTGGATGAAAGAAATGATAAAGCCCTAAGATATTGTACCAAGAACACATGAGCATCGGCTCACAAGAAGGACTTATCCCCCACAAGAGCGGGGGAAGCCAACATTCCCCTCATCCTCCTCCACCATCGTGATCTCCAAGATTCGTCCAAGACTCACCATCGTCCTCAATAGTTAACTCTCACCGCCCCGCCGTGGTATGTCATTGGCAACTGGGAATTGGGAACTGTACTATACGGCCACTTGTCTTAATAAGGTGGTTCCTTTGGTGCGACTGCCACGGCGCAAGCTCAAAGAGGATCCCAAGATCTTCTAGATGCAGCAAATCTACACGCCACGCGATACGAGCATTGCTTGGCCGTTCGTAGCTTGCCTTACCCCGGATTGTAACCCCACAAATACACGGTGCCGAGGAACCTGAGAGCAACGCGTCATGTGCGTGCCAGTTTACACATTACTGATATACCGTGGAAGTGATTTGTTGTTTATAATATCTTAAAGCTGTTAGACTCCCGAGTTGTGCAGGATAAGATTACAATTACAAGTGAAGGGAAAATGATTAAATTCCAAGCTTACTATCCGGAGAACCCATCCGGAGCTCCTGGTTTAATGCAATATCCGGGGCATTGCAGGGTAGCATTTACAGGATGTCAAAATTTAGACCCCTGTGGCCTTTTGCTCAGCCAGTCGCCAATTCAGAAAAGGGTGATTATTCCTTGCCAAGATCGACCAGCTAAGATGTCAATCAAATAAGAATACTACCACATCCACTGAAACGGGTTAACAAGACAACTGTATATAACTGATAATATATGCCTGTTTTTTTTAGGTAGAAAGTAAATGTTTAAGTGTTTAATATCGATCTACTTGTACTATGTAACAGGTTACTCTGCATACTCATCCACTTTAAGATGCTTCCTGGCACCATCCACGTGCGTTTGAGCCTCATCTCGGTGTCAATATGGTATAACACTTCGAGTCTGTGACAACAAATGCTATGTACTGATAAACAAAAGACATGCGACTCGATAATAGACGGAGTTCACCGCCGCGGATGAGTTGCGGTATTGACATTCAACAAAATCGGAGAACGTAAACTTGCGGTGAATCCGTTAGCATATAATAAGGTCGATAATTGCCTTGTAAAAAGGAAAAGGGGTAATGTAGTCTATGTCGACTTTATGGGTTGGCTGCATGATATTAACCGGTCATGCCGTGTGCCAGTTTCGATATACATCCTTTCGTAGTAAAACTACAACTTGACACATTTACCCGTTTTAGTATTGCGAGAATGGGCACGTTCTCAATATTTCAACCCAGGTAGAGGCTTACGACATCGGTTTAGGGGATTGTCAAGTAAGATACACATCACTTCTGCGCCACATGTCTATATCAAAGGCTTGAGTAATAGGACGATGCACCTAAGTTTCAGAGAACATATTAGTTTTACTACCCAGCTAGGGTTACTAGTAGTAGGTAAATATGCTGCTAGGCCTACAGTAAGATGGGTCACCACTGAAAAAAAGATATAGATGACACCACCGTACCTACGTATCCCTCTTCCTTTATTTCCGTCCTTTTCATTACATGAGTATCTACAATAATCACGGGCTCGGAAAACGAAATTCACATGATGTGGAGCCCCCCTGATCTTCCTGTTCGATATGCGCTGATGAAGTGCATGTAGAACCACATATTGCATGGGTATATACCAGGCGAATGGAGATGGGACACTCTCACACAGCATTCGGGATGCTAAACACGCTGCATCTACTTTGCGCAATCCTCCTTCAATGGAAAATAGATTGAATAGCAATGGCTACTCTGCCGACTCGGTGACGACTGCATCTAGTTAGGAACGTAATTGATTGTACGCCTCTAGTCCAAAGAAAAGTCTTCGTATAGTTGTGTTCCCTTAAGTGGAAGTCGAAGAGGGCCTCCTGACACGTCAATCCATAGACACGTCCTCCCGATCCCTCTCAAACCCGCCAGACTCATTCATATCCGGCATCCAACCCTTCGGCCGCTCATTACCCCGGACTGTGATACCGTATCCGACTCTCTCCACCTTCCGGACCTGCTCGATCATGATGTCCAACTTCTTGGCGTAGACGCTCGGCTTTCCGCCGGCGGGCGGACAGATCTGAAGCATGGAACTTACATCTTGAAGATCGTTCAAGATAGTCCGGCCATCATCGGAGCCTTTAGTGCCTGACCCCGGCATGCTTCCGCTTAGCGCGGTGATAGCAGTTGCGAAACGCATCATCTCACCGGTTAGGTCGAATATACCGAATAGGTAGTCAGGGGCCGTTAGTGCTATGTCAGCTGGAAGGGCATCTTGGGCCTGTGACGGTGAGAGGAGTTTCTGGTGTTGAAGGTAATGAGAGAACGAGATTGCTTCAACAAATTCTTCTAGACATATCAACGGATACCGGTAACGGTTCATTCCGATCACGTCTGACTCGATGGTAGTTAGGTGCCCTGCTATCTCCTTTAGACGCTCATCGACGTCTGCTTGGATGCGAGGGGGGAGTGGCTGGTTCAGCTTGCGGACACTGCGAGATATCTGTTAGGGGTAAATGATTGAATATCGACAGATATATTACCGTTGCAGTGAGAAGATTCTATGATACTGTTAGCAATCAGTGACGAGGACATAATTCGAATGCTTCCTAACTGACATCTTCTTACTGAGAGCTGTGACATCTCGGGAAACCTTTCCAATCTTCATACGGCGATCATGATGCTCGTCCAATTCGTCGCGAAAAGACTCAAACATGGAAGTATATTGGTTGCGAGGCATATCCTTAGTAGCCTTGCTGTCTATCACCTTTTCCTTTCCCTGGTAGTCTCTCTTTATTCCACCACCCATGGCTCGACTCTGATTCTGGGGGACGATTACTTCAGACATTCCTCTACTATGCCGATTCTATAATTCCTTTGGAAATTTGTAATAATTCCCAGTTTTGTATATTAGGTGACGGGTGATGAGTGACGGGTGACGTACTAAAGTACATCTAAGCAATGGAAGTTCCACTAGTTATCTAAACTTACATCTTTGATTATCGATAGGTACTGAGGTACCTTAGAGCTAGGCAGCTGACTGTAGCCTATGACCTATTGTTTCACCGAAGATATGCCGACTCTCATTAACAGTCATTAGGTACCCCTTTCAACCTTCAACTTGACAACATTCTGATATTTTGTCATTTGTTACGAGCAACCTCTAACCTTCGCATCTCTTTTATTGTATGATTGTATGATTGCACGATTGTATTACTTGGTATATTTTCTCTAATTCTCGTATAGGTTATGTTCGAGTTCGATGAGCGGTTATGACTTGTATTAGAACCATCTATCACTCGGACAGTGTTGAACAAATTGTTCTATTCTCACAAGTGCTGGCCACTTCTCCAACTTTCCAAGTTACTTGATCTACCTCTGAGTAGACTTCTCTGTCAGGGTAAAAGCATCACATCCGAAGAAGAGACTATCTGTACGTCTCTGCCTTGAAAAGATGGTGTCGCAAGTTGGGGCTCTTATTTCGCGGCCCTTCCCTCTCTTCGCAGCTGCAACTATACTTCGCGCTACCATGCTATTATACGGTCTATGGCAAGATGCCAACTCGCCACTTAAGTACACAGATATCGACTATCTAGTTTTCACAGATGCCGCACGTTTCACCTTTGCGTCTGCGTCTGCGTCTCCCTATACTCGGGAGACCTACCGCTACACACCCCTGTTGGCCTGGCTCTTGTACCCAACTACATGGCCTGGTACCTTCTGGTTCTCATTTGGCAAGGTGATATTTGCCGCGGCTGATATTGCAGCTGGTTATTTGATCATCCGTGTGCTGCGAGGACCGACCGTGCGCATGTCTGAAGGTCGTGCTTGTAGATACGCGAGCATATGGCTGTTAAATCCTATGGTGGCTACTATCAGCACAAGGGGCAGCTCCGAGGGACTTCTAGGAGTGTTAGTTATGGCTTTGCTGTGGGCGGTGCTTGAGAAGAGAGTGACGCTTGCAGGGTCACTACTGGGGCTGAGTGTCCATTTCAAAATCTATCCCTTTATTTATGCGCCGGCCATTGTATGGTGGATGGATGCTCAGCAGATGAGTAGGATAACAGGCTCTCAGACTCAAGCAGGGAAGGATGGCCGAAGTACTACCCCACCGACAACATTATTGGGTAAATCCATGGCATTTATCACGCCCGATCGCATTTTACTTGCACTTGTTAGCTTAACTACGTTCTTAGGCTTGGACTTTGTCATGTACACATTTTACGGAATGCCATTCCTTACCCACACGTTCCTACATCACGTCAGCCGGATTGACCACCGTCACAACTTTAGTCCATACAACATCCTACTCTACCTTACCTCGGCGCACCCAAGCACTGCCCTAGTCAAAGCTGAGTCGGTGGCATTTTTGCCGCAGCTGGTCTTGTCAACGATTCTGATTCCTATAGCTGGGGCTAAGAAGGACCTGCCAACCACTATGTTGGCGCAGACTTTTGCCTTTGTTACCTTCAACAAGGTCTGCACGAGCCAAGTACGTTCATCTCTTAACCCTTCCATCGAACCATACCAAGTTCCTGTTTTATATTATAGACCTTCCTCGTGAATCCTTTCATAATGTAGCCCTGTGTATTACTAACCCATCGTATGTATACGTGGCTAATACTTCTAAGTAGTACTTTCTTTGGTATATGGTCTTCTTACCTTTGTACCTACCAGACTCCTCGTTCCTCCGTAACCCGCGCCTTGGCTTATTAATTCTCGGTCTCTGGGTTGCAACTCAGGGTATGTGGTTGCAGCAAGCCTATAACCTTGAGTTTCTTGGTATGAGCACATTTATTCCTGGCCTCTGGACATCGTCTCTAGCCTTTTTTTTGGTGAATTGCTGGGTCTTGGGGATCATCATTGGAGATCTGGATTATAGTCCCGAACATGAGAAGAGCAGTTGATGTTAATAATAGTAAGCAACGAGGATGTTGGCAATACATATATACCTATTGCTCTTTGTATTGGTCTTGTTTTAATAAATGGAAATGGAGGTGCATTCGGAACAGGCAAATTTTATGCATAATTGGGTCTAGAAGATACGCTATCATATAATTAATTATTTTATATAATGATACCTCGGGAGAGGGTATTTAATACCGGTTTGACTTGGACTATATACAAGAAGAAGAAAGACTAACTCGTTAAATTAACTGGTATCTACTGTTACTTAGGTAGAGAGATGGAGAATGAGCGTAGGGTCTTAGGGTTAGGTCACTTTTAGACGTTATCTCAACTCTAATACCTTAAGATTTTCTGAACTATTAAGGAGTTTAGGTCTGAGTCCTAGTGATGTTATTATTATTATCTCGCTTGCAGCTCACGTTGCCCGTCACTGTGCAATGTGATGTGTAATGGGAAAGTAGCAACATGAGCATAACCTTACTCGGTTATTACCCCCCCCCCCCCCTAACAAGCCACGACCTGAACTAAATATGATATGTCAATTTTGTCAATTTACTTCCTTGGCATATTGCAATTTTCAACCCTATTATGACTCACATTAGACACCCGTCCTTGGAACTTATGATATATACTGATCAAGCTTCTAGTGTATTTACCTATTCTATCATCATTACACTCCGTCCGCGCAATATACTGCCTTGCTGAAACATCTGAGAAGAGACTCGGTACGCCGGTTGATAGAGAAAGCCATTGCAATGGGTATTATTCACTTCCTGAGAGTTCAAACCTTTTCCTCCCCTCATAGAAAACAGATAAGCATCCGTCCACACATGCCCTCCCCTAAACTACCTTAGGCACATAAGATACCAACATCAAGCACTGCGTCGGTTGCGCAGTCTCGTTACATACTTATGATCTCTATATGAGCACCATATGTACCGGCCGTCCATCCTATAGACGAAGGGCCGCCCTCCCTACATCTATACATAGAGTAGGGCATCATCATATACCTCGCTAGATTATGCCATTATGCCAGCAGAAAACCCCTCTGCTGTATGTGCCATGATCATCTAGTCGTGAAGCCACATTATAACATCGAGGTTTCACACGATTGAGATACCACCTGAAAGCATGGCGTAGTTGGCTAATTTAAGGGAAAGTACCCGAGATTTCGGAAAGTCTGGGTTAATAACCAATCGACCATCCTTATTATAGCCTACTTCCCCAAAACTGTCCACCATCTCCTCGAAGCGGATATCGGGGCGCACACGATTAATCTCTGCTACGATGTCCTCGCTCCATACCCCAGAGCACCAGCCGTCCTTAATCATGAAATAGGGATTGAGAGGCGGGACAGGCGAGTCTGAACGGAACCGATTAGCACGGAATATTTAACGGCAGAGAGAATGCAGATACTTACCAAGATCAACATATCGGATCCGCAGTAGTTCTACAGACTTTAAGCGATCGAGGGCCCGGATCCCACCCAGTACAAGCTGCTCAAAAGCCGCAATAAAATGTATGTCAGTAATGCCCGAACCCGATTCGTTCCACTGGGCATTCTGCCTGCAACAATTCTTGACGGTGATATCAATAGTCTTAAGCCTCGTAGTGCGAGGATTTGAATATCTCGAGAGCACATCGAAGAACCCAAAACAGACACGACCGGTATAAGAGAAGTGCTCCAGATTACTTGCAGCTTTTGCCATTTTCTCACACCAGTGAAGCTGCTCACAAACTTTCATATAGTAAGGAGGACATGCCATTTCCCTCCTATAGTCGCACTCAAGGCAGAGATTGAGACTGGTAATTTTTGTATCGAGGCACTCAAGCGTGCTCGCCATACTAAGATAGCTCTTAGATTTGGGTTTGGCATAAGTTCCGTGCCATTCCTCCAAGTTCGGTAACGCGTGGGAGATGACTTCCCAATCCTTCGGCTGTCGAATTATGTTCCACTGGCCCTTGACAATAAGCGTTCGAATCGACGAAATTTCTGGTAAATTTCTGGTGACCCATGCGGGTCCGGCCAAGTTGAATTTCACCCGTGGCGCCTTTTTCCTTTCTCCACCCTCAAGCGTCATTACCCGCGCTTCGGGGAATTGCATGCTTACGAGATAGAATACTTCTTCGAGCGTGGAGTTGTCAGTTGGTAATGCGTATGTTGCGCTTGCGATTCCCTCGGGAGACACAGTTGGCAGGGCAAGGGACATATCCCCTGGTGTTGCGGTGTGAAACTTGGGTTGGAACACTGGAAACCATATCTCGATATGCTTTACGTAGGTTCGAAGGTGAGGATGGCAGACGAAAAACGCCATAACTTCATTGCTGCAGTGTACTGTTGCTTTTAGCTTGATATGTCGATAGAGCCGTTGCTGAATCAGATCCCTCCACAAGGGACAGACGAAGGCTAGATTAGACAACTCCTTCCTCCTCGAATGCCGCAACGCAGTACTCCAACTTCGGGCGTTCATGCTGGGGATGTTGAGAGAACTTGGTGATGTAGTGGAAACTCGGTACCCAAATATGTGGTCAAGGATACATTCGTGGATCTCGGCTGGTAATTGGGCTAAGGTTAAGACAGGAGTTTGCTCGACAATAACCGGAGTGGAAACTGGGCTTGAGGCCAGACTGTCGTCGGATTCAGAGCAGTATGGTTGGCAGGTTAAGCATCGAATATCGGTTTGGCCCTGCTGAGCATTGGGGAATGGAGTGCTACTAGGACGCGTTGGAGGTACGAAATCGGTCGACTTGGGCGGCTCAAGAGGAGGGCTTGTAGGCCCAGGTGTGACGGGTGTTGATGTAGTGGTCATGATAGCGGCTAATTCGACCGTTGCGGTGCCCTCATCTTCATCATCATCTCGGTCGACAGAGATATCTCTCTGCAGGTACGGTTCCCTTGGGAGATGAAGACTCTGAGGGTGAGCCTCGAATGCAGTAGCAGGGATAGCGTCTCCATTATGAAAGGAAGCAGACTCCCTAGTGCCCACCATGATCATTTTGAACTATCAAAAATATTCGAATAACTACCAGGTGGGATCGTTCATGACCTGTATTGTCGAGATGCCGCCGACTACCTAAACACCTACCTTGGGGCTCGGGTATGTTCCGGTGCGCTAAGTAGAGTTGGTGTTTAAGCGCATTCAGCGAAAGAATATCGGTGGTGTAAAAACTGACGATTCGAGCGAGATGGTCACGGAAGTAATCAACTAAACAAAGGAGAGATTGTTAAAACACCCAATTTCGGCGCTAATAGTTTGTCTAGCTGAATAGAAGGTAGAAGGGCTATAGTAAGAACCACGAGGGATGTTCCCTACGAGGTATGTGATTTGACTTATGGACGAATCGTAAGAATCGCGTTTAGAGAAGACCGGGCAACGGTCGATAGAATCAGAGTTAAACGGAAAGTGAGTCGAGTGGTGGTGTGGTGATGGTGGTAGAAGCAAAATGGTAAAGGACCACGTGCAACCGAGTGGTAATTGCGGTATGGTGATTACGGTGATTGAAATCGCTTGGTATGCCGTGATTAGATTCAAGACTTTTTATCTGGTTCGTTCTAATCTAGGTATACCTCATGAGTTGAAATTTTCGAGTTGGTGGTTAGTGGCTAGTGGTTAGTGATTGGAATGGGATATTTTAGTATGGTACAAGGTGTATGGTACAGGTCATGAGAGTTGTCGTCGTCCGTTTTCCGATGATGCAAAGAGGACGTGGACAGATTTGCCGGGGAGGGGACTTTTACATTTCGCGCCGTTAAAGTCTTTTGGGTACCTAATGTAGGTACATCAGACTGTAGTAGTTTGAGTGTAGGCGGGTAGGGTAACTGGTACCAGTTGGAGGTAGCGCCTGCATTGATACCTGGGCCTGGGTTTCTAGGTAATTACCAGGTAATTAGCAGATAACGTGCTGTTACCACACAGAGTTCCAGACATGTTTATCGTCTATCACTACGTTTATGACAACGCATACTTACATTTTTATTTTTATTTTGGGGACCCAGCCGTAAAAATTACCTAAAATAACAATGTCAGCATTAATGTATGCATTTCACTCTTTTCTTTCTTCATAGTTACATTACGTACCTAACCTATTCTATAAAGCATCTCTTTTTACCCCTCTATATAAAATTGCGAGATAAGTTCGATGCTTGTTGAATATGGATTTTTCAATTCCCCTGTTCTATAATGTACCTATTTACCTACATACATATATGTAATATGTATGTCCATATGTATGTCGATACAGGGAGCGCATATTCGATGTGTTATACGTACTGCTACTCGTGCATATGTCTTCATGCAGCTTCGCAGGGCATCGGATTCCGCTAATCGTAAATCGCTGTTATTCTCGATTCTTGATTGGCACAGCCGCCTTTGTGGCATAAGCAACTAAACTACGTGTACGAACTACATATGCTACATTGTATGTCTGTTGGCGCCTGTTGTTAAGCTTTGAGTGGACCAGGCACTTGCAGTAGATCTTCATTCGATGGCTTAAGCCCAAGACCCAGTCTTGTCTAGGAGTGGATCCTATTTGATCGGGATTACTTGCATGACTGGTTCTCTTTCTGGCCGCCATTCAAATATTTGGTGCCTACGAGTCGTGATACTACAAAGCATGACATGTGGCGGCTGCTCTTATATGGATATCTAGCACTAGCTGCATGTTGCCGATTCAAAGAACAAGCTTATCGAGGTATCATGTACAAATTAATATGCTTGATCTTTCTCCTCTCTTCCATACGACTATCAGAGTATCTATTAAATGCGAGATATTCGCTAGTTAGTTATCTCAGGGTTTTAGTTGACCTTTGATGACCGACGTAACTATGAACGTGACTGTGGGATTTACTGTCTTCCTGGTCTTTGAAAGCCTCGCGGGATAAGTATATCATAGCATATCAATAGGCTGCTTAACTCATCGAGTGAGGTTAACTTGAGCCTCCCGTTTCTTCAAGCAAGGTGGTAATTGGAACATCGCGTGTCAAATGTCCCTTTACATACGTATCTGATAGCAAACTGCATTGTTGAGTGAGGATGGGTAGGTAGAGTATTTATTACTTTATCTACTTACTGTGTAGGCTGGTGGAGTTTATGTTTGTTAATAACTACCTATATTTATCGTAGGTAGTTATGTTAAAATCCTACCTTCTAGTTTTGCGATGGCAAATACCTTATGTTTTTTGGACCCTTAATCGATAGCAGGTCGACCATTAGGTAACACAGCAAATCATTTATCAAGTATGTTGTTTCAATTAACTTAAATCTAATACCGCATCCACTAAGAAACAATTGAATCTAGGGCACGGACCACAGTAATCAACTATACCATATTTGGAAATGATTTGAGCATATCATTGCTGTGGGGTACTTTAGCGAAAGCCGGATGTAGTTTAGGTCATTGTAAACATAGTGTAGTTGAAGCCCGTGGTCCGTGCCCTAGATTCAATTGTTTCTTAGTGGATGCGGTATTCTGACCAACCAGAGCCTCATATTGCTAGAACACTCCTTGTATTTGAGAATCCACTATTACTTTAAACGGCTTAACGCGGCAATCCCTAATAGTCCCTCAATATGTTTCTCATTTGCGGGCCCGGCTCTATCGGGCAGTTAGGTACAAAGTACAACTTAGGGGTCGACCTTCCTGCGGGTTTTACGGGTTTGAACTTCTAAGAATTACATCTCTGCTTCTTCATCCACAATTAGAGCCGCTTTAATCTTCCGATGCTCCCTACATACATAGAACATAGGTGCATTGGGTCTAGAATCTTAATCCATGATATATCTAGTATCATTAGTTTACCATTTCACTGTACATACTACACTGTATGCTTGGACGACGTTCTATTCGACCTTTTCCCGAATCCGTCAGTTCCCCGAAATAGCACCAGTCGCTAGGAGTAGCCGCACAATGCAAGATGCGGAGGGAATACTTGCTTCTGCAAGGCTTCTCCGGATGTCTTCGGTGTATAGCTAACACAGCGGAGCCATCGCCTATTTACGGTAGCTATGGTTCGGAGGAATCAATGACGACTTCGGATAAATCCGTCCCAATCTGTTATTGTAACCAGTTTAGTCGGTTCTACCAGCGATCATAGTCTACGGGTGGACATGATTCATATAGCTGCCACCTTTGCCGCAGTCGAGTTCATGCGCGCGGCTGAAGAATGGCGGGAACACCTTACATATGATAATACATGGGCTTTCGCCCCCGACATCCACCGGTTCTCTATGATCCTAGAGGATCATATGAGTTGTGATTCTTAACAGAGGAATATGACAGGCGGTATGGGCATCGGTAGCTGTCCTTTAATAAGTATTTACAGGTCAAGATCGTACGAGAAGTTTGTGCTGTGGGTTTGCTAACAATATAGTGACTTGGTTCTGACTGGTTACCAAAGTGTGTGGAGGCGGATTAGGTGATTTCTTTTTTTTACGACTTTCTTCTCTTGGATGCAAGGAGACGAACAAAGACGCACTCGTTACGATAATAGCTTGTTGTTGTTATTGATGATGCACCGCGATCGCATCTAGTTTACCCTGTCACTTTCCCAGCTGGCCTGTCGCAAGGCCTTGTTTGGGATTGACAAACTGACGAATATGCAAATGTATGCGAAAGTATGCGCGAGGCGCTCTAAACCCCTGCATTTGAGGATCAACTACGGCGGTCTAGGGGCTCACGTTTGACTTGGCGGTACTTGGCGCCTATGATGATTCCTGCCCAGCCTTCCACAAACTGGGGTTGTTTTGCTAACGTGTAAATTCATACGTCCAATTCCAAAACGAGCCTCTTCGAAATATTTTTCTAGTTACTCATTACCGATTACAAGGCTAGTTTGCTCCATGCCAGCATGCGTAAAGGTCCTAGGCTGCCCAGGTCCCATACTTTTAAGGGGTTGATCTTGATGGGGCGTGCTTTATGGGGTACGTTATTATTGTACCTATTGTATGATCCCGTATCAAATACCTATCTAGGTAGTTTATATGCGACCAGCTGACAATCTTTTATTAAAAAGACAATGCCCTCTCATCTCTTTTTCGCTTTACCTTCTTGAGTTTGCTTGTCGTCTCTCAATTTCCCGCCCACGTTTTTTTCTCTTCTCGTATTTCTCCGGGTGAGAGTGGATCGTGAAGGTACATTTTTATTTGTCTTCGTTACTCTTTAACCTTGACTTACCTTCAACCCTCTACCTTTTCGTTTCCGCATCACTCTCTTGAACTGAACATACTTCTTCTCAGCTTTACTTTCGAATCGGTGATTCGATCGTAGCCATTCATTTTTTTAAAGTACATATCAAACCCTCGGTTTCGTATCACTCACTAGGTGCTTCCAGCGATATCTCACAGTATTGGATCATTCTCGATTTGTCTGGTACAAAGAGAGTTGAAATAAGACATTAAAAAAAGCCAAACTCACAGCTTCATACCTAAAATCGACAAAATGGCTCCAAGCATCGCTACCGTTCTCACCTCTCTCCTCGCCCTTGCCCCGTTGGGAGCAGTCGCAAGTCCTCTGAATTTATGGCGACCTTCTGCACCTGCGACGACATCAGATTCCTCAGCTTCTTCAGACATTTCAGACGTCGGTAAATTAATAGGTGACACTATAACCAACGCTGTAGCAGCCTTTGTCAGCAACCCGGGTGCAAAAGATGTAGTTCCCAATTCATACATCGTCGTCTACCACAAAAACTATACCGATGATGAAATCGACCAACACCAAGCGTCTGTTAAGGTGGCCGTCAAGAAGCGTAACCTGAACAAGCGTGGACTTGCCGGTCAGCTCCTCTCCACAAGAGTCCGTACATTCGCCATGTCAGGCTGGCGTGCTATGGCCCTAGACTCGGACGATCTCATGATGAGTGAGATGAACAACTTGTCTATGGTCAAGTACGTCGAGGCCAACACCTATGTCAAGTCCTCCCGCCTCGTGAACCAGAAAAACGCACCTACTGGTCTGGTCCGTCTAAGCCATGCTGATGCTGGCGGAGAGGGTTACGTGTTTGATGATGCAGCTGCTGGCGAGGGTATCACGGCGTACATTGTTGATACCGGTATTATGGTAACGCACGAAGATTTCCAAGGACGAGCTGTTATGGGTTTCAATGCCGTCGAGGAAGAAGAGGTACACTATTAACCCCCATCCCCCCCTTCTATAACACTAGTTTTAGCATGGCATTATAGCAATCGCAGGACTCGGGCTAACAGTATAGCTATAGGCTACGGATTTGAACGGTCACGGTTCTCACGTAGCAGGTACGGTCGGCGGTGCTACCTTTGGAGTGGCGAAGAACGTGCAGTTGGTTGGCGTCAAGGTCCTAGACGCCCAAGGTGGTGGTACTAACGCCGATGTGATCGACGGTCTCAACTTCGTTGGTTCGGATGCTAAGAAGGGAAAGTCTGTGATGAACATGTCTCTTGGTGGACCCGCTTCTCAGGCCGTTAACGACGCCATCGAGCGCCTCTTTTCCAATGGTGTTGTTCCGGTTGTCGCCGCCGGAAATGAGGCTCAGGATGCCACCAACGTCTCCCCCGCAAGCAGCCCCAATGCTATCACTGTCGGTGCCATCGATCAGACCAACGACCGACGCGCTAGCTTCAGCAACTTCGGTAGCTTTGTCGATGTCTATGCTCCTGGTGTTGACGTCGAGAGTGTCGGTATTTCTAGCAACGACGCTACTGAGACACTGAGCGGTACTTCCATGGGTATGCTCCCCCTCTAATTCCTAGTCAATATAGGATCAATATCTAACGAAGATTATAGCATCCCCGCATATCGCCGGTCTCGCGGCTTATCTTATGTCTCTAGAGGGCCTCACTGATGCTACTGCCGTCTCAGACCGTATCAAGGAACTGGGTGCTGCTACAGGTGCCACTGTCGGACGGAATGTCAGGGGCACCACCAATGTCATCGCCAACAACGGCAACCTATAATTCAGTGCTTGATGTTCTACACGTCTGATGAGTCACAGAGTGCTTCGATTCAAAATTAGAGGACCTCACCCTATCGCTTTCTACACGTACCTCATCCCAGCACACATTGTTATCAGCATCTAGCGAAGCATGAATTCAATACTACATATAGCGATTTTTAACCAGAGGCGAACGTTGGGCCTTGTTTATACTCATTTTTATTTCTCATCTGGGAAGGATATATACGTGTAGATGGCGTAGCGAGATGTTATGCTTCAAATAGATGAGACACCATGCATTATAGAGAAGATGACAGATATTCTACGGACGAGTTAGCGGTTCAAGCGATTTCTTGTCGCTGGACCAATATTGTGTATATTTGGGCCGGTAGATATTCTATCAGTATATAATCAACTTCAGCCATAAATATTGTTCACTTACTATGGTTATATGGGTAAGTTTAAGAAGTGGGCTAGGTATTGTGGCCTGTGCTGCACCCATTACAGTATAGCGCCGCTCTATATAAATATAATGGTATAAAATCAGTTTTTGGCTTATTTAATTTAATCTAATAAAATATTTAGATTTTAAACTATTAGAAAATAATTTTAGTATTTTTTATTATTAAAAAAGCTGTTGTTTTGGTTGAAAAAATGGTAATATTTAATGTAAGTATCTTGATGTACCTGCTTGTCCTGTCCTTGTCCGCCACAGCCACAAATACTAGGCCCACTCGTTAAACTTTGGCCTGTAACCATAGTAGGTTTCTCCAGTATGATATTAGTGAAATGATTCATTACCCCTTTATAATCTGTAACAGAGCTACTATAACGCATCTTACAAGCAATAATTTCGAGACTTTGGAAAAGCGGACGTTACTCGGCTTGTGGATATCACGGTAAGCGATGGTAATATATAATACGAGCCCGCGCAGTCCCGACCCTCAAAGCCGCTGCCGCCAAGCAACTCTCGGGGCTTACGCAATACGTCGCGGGACGTGAGACAGAATATGGAAGCCAAGATGTTAGTTTCTAATGGGCCTGAGACTGTTGAGGATGAAACATATCTTGGCAAGCCCACCGCCAGCGTCTCGAACATATTCCACCAATCAGTTATTTTACTATCCATATCCTAGGAACAGATCGTGAGACAAGCCTTACCATCACAGTGTCGTGTTCGTCGTGGTAAGCTTGTGTATCGGTGTTTATTTATTTGCCTTATGGAGGCTTACGTCGGCTGCGTTCGCGGCTAGTTAGAAATCGCTGTCGGATCATCATGAACAAGATGTTGTGTCAAGTGGTTAGTATTGGGACCTATAGTAAACACCAGGACTAATACACGTATGTACACATATGTAGTTAATGCCTTCTAATATCCCCCGTCTTCTTTTGGCACGTATCTCCGAGGTATAATTCAAGGACAACCTATCGTGACATCGTGTACCTGACCTAGACAGCATATCTAATAGGAAACCCAATCGCACATAACGTAATGGCTGGTTAGGTAGGTATCTATTACTTCAAACGCCACGGACGCAATACTACAAATGGCTCTTCTTAACCTTCTTCGGTCTTAAATCCTTCAAGTACATCTTGAAGCGATCCATTGGTTGCGTCGGGTGGTTCCCCGTGACGTCTTTGTGTACGAGGCTGTAGTACTCGAAGAGGTACTCCTTCTCCAACTCGTCGACCTCGGAGGCTTGTGCCTTAAGGACTTTTCTTGCTCTTCGGTAGTTGGCGTGTTTAGTTGAATTTTTGGTGTATGCGAAGAAGAAGACGGGGGACAGATATGAATTAATAGATTGGATATGGGAGAGAGAGCTTACGGAGGGATATCTTTGAATTTCACCAGGCTGCCGTGGTGAGTTCTTCGCCCGCGCATAGTTCTGGACCTGGGTTGTCCAATATTTTTAGTCCTCCTTGCTCGAGTTGACTATACGGCGAAGTCGTCCGTGACAAGACTTACTAGTAACGATCATCATCTGACCGCAGTGTCCATCGTCGAAGCCGTGCGGTCCTTTGCTCGATAACCCGTGGGCGATGACCTGAGCTACATCCCATACGACATTTATTATACCCGAGCAAAAGGGATATTCATAGTATTAGGATTCATACGCCGAGAGCTACTGGGACAAACTTATGTTCTTTCCAAAGGGCAGCGGGAGACTACCCTCAGACTATACTTGCGGCGCATAGCAATATGTTCTCGGCATAGAAACCCGCTCTGTCTTCTACGTCAGTGCAACGGTATGCCGCGATGAGCACACACACCTACTACCTGATCATGCAGGATGAATGTCTAAGCGGAGCTGACGGATCACCTCTAGAAGATAGGACTGGACTCAAGCTCGATGAACTCCCTCAGACGAGACTAATGTTTCGGATCCGCGTAGTCGACACCTATAGAATTGATGAGCAACACGTCCCGTATGCCAATCTTCTTTACGGCCTAGACTAGTTCGATGCAAATATCATAGTTATCCTTATGCGCCGGCGGAATCAAATAGGTAGTATCGCAATCCGTCTCCTTTGAGCGTATTCGCCATGACCTTCTCTCGCCCGGGAACATGATGAACAATTTTAGCATCGAGCGATTGTAGTTCCTCTACACAATGGTGTTGAGGGTATAGTGTTTTGGCCCACCACCAAATCGGTTGAGGGATTTAGTAGGTTACAGACTTAATTACTATTGTAGATAGTAATTTAGGTGGAAATAGTAATATCTTATATTAGTTGAGGAATACTAAAGCCGAATATTAGGATGCCGAATTATAGCCCGATCGTTAGTGTCATTGTGCATCATGCATCATGACACGGGGTTAACCAGTAGAAGAATTATTATTATTCACGTTCTAGCTGTATCACTACTAAGGTTTTGCTCTATTAATCTCCCCCGCGACAAGACATAATACCAAGGGAATACTTCTATCTAGTTATATTAAACTCTATTAAAGGTATTGGGTGGTATTTTGTTGACGATCCACGACGGGGAACCCTATCTTGGAATTGATCAGGTTCAAAGCCCGCCGTGTGCCTACGAATCGCAATGGACCCGGTACTCCTCGCCATAAATTTCAATATCAGCACTTCTCGGCACAGCCACAATCATTGAGAAAGACTGGACTGTAATTTGACATCCGTGCTTGTTGCTCCTCGCCTCCTAGATTGTTCCTGTATGAGGGCATTGGGCATCTCGTACAATGAAAAAAAAAAAACATGCATCAGTTACAATATTAGTATATGTATTAGTAAGGATTATAAAGAGGATACTTCATCATCTCGTAGCATGATCTGTCACGCCTTTCTGCATTAAACGTGATACAATAAACGGCGATCCTCCAAAGTCCTGCCAGTGCCACTTACGTTATCATACACCTTTCGGCGTCATGTTGGCTAATATGCCCGTTATAACTCCTCGTGAGCTAGTTGTGTCGTGGTTGTCGTAACTGTCGCCTTGGCCGCATCTCTTAAACTAGATGCGGCTGATTTATCGAATATCACGTCAAACCTCGCTCCCATATACCACGCCAAACCAAGCTATTCGCATTTTGTTAGTTTAACTCTACCAATCGGGACTTACGTGGGTGTATCACGTACCATCAGACCGGAAACTAATAGAAGCACGAATACAACAGATCCGACCAATAATAAGGCTTCCCAGAAATCATTCGAGGCAGCGTCTTGTACCTCGCCCTCCGCTTCCTGCACAGCCTGCAGCTTCTTTGCGTCTTGTGTTGGGAATAGAGTTTCAATGAATTGCTCAATCTGTTCAGGTTGGGTCAGCGATAATTAGCTCTAGCGATGAGAATATGAAAAGACGGCTTACCTTGCCACAAGCCACGCTTATCTCAAGGTAGTGAGGGTCTCTTGGGTCGTTCTTCTTCGCTATCCTCCTTGCATATCCCTTGAATACTTCGCAAACGACTCGCAGATTTTGCGTTGATTGCATCATTAGGTTGCAAGCGTCACCCTTTGTTATCTTAATGTGACTATAGAAGATCTTAGGATTCTGAAAAACGAGCTCGAGGGTGGCGATAGCCATGGTCTGTGGAATTGCGACGAAGTTGAAAACGCTCTGCTCCTTGATACCAGCCATATAAAATAGACATTCATCAGCATGCTTTAAAGCGTTGAGAACCATCTCAGAACTGCACTGAAGAGCCTGCGTACGGTACTTTGGGTTGAATAAATCATCCCAGTTGTCAACATACTTGCTCCAGACGTCCTTAGGCCAGAACCTGCGCTTGTCTTCGAAATCCTCGTGCACATCACGGATGATATTGGTCTTTTGTAAGAATTGGCCCATGCTCTCAGACAGCTCCATGCGGTCGAGTAGAGCGGGGTTCGCCGTATTGCCTTGTACGAAGATGCGAGTTAAGCCCTCCCCGACCAAACCAGCAACATAATGACAGTATTCCTCATACTGCTCAAGCGACTTGACACCTTCTTGGAACTCAGCGTTCACGGCGTAGTCAGCCATACCATTACCCATCTTAATGGTAATATCTTCGATGATATCATAGTACTTCTTGTCGATCTTCCTCATCTCTGCGATCACATCGTCGAAGTGAACGAGGAGCTCACGATCCTTCTCATTAGGGCCGTTCCCATTGAAGTTCCAGCCATCAACTTTCAAGTACTTGTCGAAGTCGCGTAACATGGGCTCTTTTGTCTTTAGCGGAATGGTCATGTCATCCTCGATGGTGTCCAATCCCCTCAGCACGAGATAAAACAGAGCGATAGGGACCAGCATTTCAGGTTGTAGCTCTTGAATGACAGTGGAAAAGCTGCGGCTAGTCATGTTCAGGAAGTGAAAACATGATCGTAGAGTGGGCGCCTCTTTGGCGGGATCACGCCTATGAACCGGCTCATGCCAAACTTTCCTACAAAGTAAAAGTTTGAGTTAGTGAAATGAATATTAGATAGGATAGGTGACGAATAGGAGTGATCCTACCATTGTACGATGGACCGTAACTGGTTTGGGTGGAATAGGTAATACAGAACCTCGCCGAGGCCACCCATTTTTGCAGTTGGATGGATCTATTAAGCAGCGGTATATGGGAGAATAATGTGAGAGTGGTTAAAGGGGGAGGTGTCGGTGTGAATAGACCGGGTATAAAACTTCGGAATGAACACAACGAGATAGTGAAAGAGTGGTAATGAAACGAGAGCAATAGTGTTTAGGACAACATTGCGAAATGAATTATTATTATAATAGTAGACTAGATATATTAATGATCGGGACGGAAACGGCGTTTTGGTATGAAAATGAAGTGTATGTGTTTTCTAGAAAATCAAGTTTACTTTTTCACTTTTTGGGACTGACAGTATGTGGAAAAAGATTGCCGGGAAGAAACCAAAAAGTCCGTCCCCACATCCAATTTCGAAGATCCCAGCAATTGGGAATAGCGAATCAGAGCACGAATTTGTCAGCTCACTAGAAGAAGCGAGGCGACAAGCTCAGGTCTGTCTGGACTTTGCTGAAAAAAAAAAGGGACTTAGCTCAGGGCATCTAGTTGGGAACACTCCACTGCGGGGTATGAGCGCCGAGTTTATTGGACTAATGGACTAGTGGATTTGGTAGTGGGTGCATACTTCGTACATGTACCTTATATACCTACAAATACATTTTTCCAAGTTGAAAAGAAAGGAGGTTATTTTTTAACTTAACTGTTACATACATATCTAATGTAGTATTTGTACGTGCGCCAGTACTTCAGCTACTATGTATAAACTAGGTATACAGGGACGCTCATGTACCTAATGTACAAGGCGCCACGCCGTTACCGTAAGTCTCCCCTATAGGGCGTTGGTAGGTATACATATGTACATATATTCTCCAATTCTGCATTTATATTTACCCAATAATTAGTTGTACATATACCTAGATCTTGATTGTGGGGGCGGTAGATAATGAACTCGGTATGGATTTGGTGGCTTATGAAACGGGTGTGCTACTGCACTGTTATACTATTGCAGAATAAGACTACGATATAAGAGGTTGAAATCCCGGAAATCGAGATTCCATATGCACAATTCATTACCTATGAAATTTATACATACAGATACGTCCGAATGAAACCTTTTCTAACGTTGCCGATCAGCCGGAAAGTTTGGGCGCACACACCCGCGTACCGGACCCGACGTACATCACCAAGACAATTTTGCCCCTCCTACTTCGTAAAACTTCTGAAAGCAGTAATTGTACAATTGCTAGAAGGGGTAGTGACGACCCCTAATCAGTACTGCCTGTATACCGTACTTATCGTACCTATATTAACTTAATAACTTAATACTGTAACTTCTAATTCTTGCAAAAACAAGAAGCTGCGATTAATAATTGATAGTTAAACTATAAATTTCCTAGTTCATCTACTTGTTAACATTATATCATCCTTTTTACTTTTCTCATTTATCGTCGCAAAACTCCCCACTACTCCTTAATTCTCACGACGCTTCAGGTTCAAGGGGTGTTGTCTCCCTGCCCCCCTGTCTACGTGTCTTTTATATCAACTACACCGATCCGGAACTTCAACGCCGAAGAGTAGTATATCGGCTATGGCGACGGCCAATGGAACCAGAGAAAACAGATTCCTTATTTGGGGCGGTAGGGGATGGATTGCGGGTCACCTCGAGAAGCTTCTCAAAAGTCAAGGCAAGGAAGTCTTCAGAACCACCATCCGTATGGAAGATCGTGCGGCCGTGAAGGCAGAGTTAGATGCAATCAAACCTACTCACGTACTAAACTGTGCGGGGTGTACTGGCCGTCCCAACGTCGATTGGTGCGAAGATCATAAAGAGGACACGATTCGCTCGAATGTTATCGGGACGTTGAACTTAGCCGACTGCTGCTTCCTTGCTGGTATTCACTGTACCGTGTTTGCCACCGGTTGCATCTATCACTACGACGACGCCCACCCGATCGGTGGTCCCGGATTCAAGGAGACGGACCAGACGAATTTCACGGGCAGTTTCTATTCTGAGACCAAGGGCCACGTTGAGGAGGTGAGATGACAGTGTTAACCTATAGCTTGTAGTTCAGGGGAGGTTTGCTTACACGACTCCCAGGTTATAAAATATTACGCAAACTGCTTGATCCTCCGCTTGCGCATGCCGGTGTCAGATGATCTACATCCACGCAACTTCGTCACCAAGATTAGCAAATACGAACGCGTAGTTGATATCCCAAACAGCAACACAATTCTAACCGACCTTCTGCCGGCATCTATCCTGTTGGCAGAACATAAAGACACGGGGGTTTATAACTTCACTAACCCAGGCGCCATTAGCCATAACGAAGTATTAACGCTCTTCAGAGATATAGTGCGTCCGGGCTTCACGTGGAAGAACTTCACCGTGGAGGAGCAAGCCAAGGTGATCAAAGCTGGCCGCAGCAATTGTTTGTTGGACACGGAGAAACTAGAAAAGAAGTTAAAGGAATATGACTACTCGGTGCCCGAGGTCCACCAGGCTTATAGGCAATGTTTTGAGAGAATGAAAGCTGCAGGGGTTAAATGAGCTTGGACGCAAGTCACCTAAACTGATTTGGCGTATGCCACGTGCTGCATACTCTACGCTTTATCGTGTAACTAACGGCGCTACGGGATAGACTTCTTAAATGACTAGTACCTAGATAGTTAGATGATTAGGTATGGAACTGCGCTGACTTGGAATGGTTTATATTAGAGAGAATAGGGGTGACGTTTCGTTATGCCTCGCCATAAGCTGGTCAAGCAAGAAATGCTAAGATTTCTAGAAATAAATAACTAACTCCTACGAGATTGGAACTGTTTAGAATGGCAAGTTTCAAGTTGAAACTTATACAACTTGACACAAGAGTATTATATAAATGAGATATAAATGAGATATAAATGAGATGTAAGTAGGTAGCTTCATAAATGTATACAATAATGTATACACTTATAGACATCTTTAAGTACCTAACCTAAAGCACATGTATCTGATTGAGGTGGGGCAGAACTGGACTCAAAAGTCGACCCCGCCTTGGTATTGGAATGCATGTATGGATGTATATACAGAGAATCTTGTGCTACCTGCACTATCAGATGTCAGCGGACTACTTCTGCCTAAGTACATGTAGTTACTCAAAAATGTGGCGCTAGAACACTGTGCCACAAGCCCTCATAGGCTAACATTCGTCATAGGTACAAGGTATTGTAGCTAATAGTCTTTTTTTTTTCTCTTTCCTTTTTCTTGCTATGAGGTATTCGTTTAATATTCCTTCGTACCTAGTTACCTACCTAGTTACCTAACCTAAGGTATGTGATCGGCTGTATCCTTATCCCATCTCTCTTTAGACATAACTTCCTATATTCATCTGACCTACATCCCCACCTACATATTTCTCCTAATAAAGTTAACAAATCAAGCACCCGAATCATCTCACACTTACCATCCTTTCATCTACCTCATCTCCTTCGAATCCTAACTGCTGACTCGATAACTGCTCTTGCCAGGATTCACGCTATTTAGCGCTTATAGAATCCACCTCGCAACCTAATACTCTATACTCGGACCCCTCGCATTTGTATTTGCATCTGTGACTGACCAGAAGAGAAAGCATGGTGGCGGTAGTAGATACATCATATTATGACGCTCTCGGCGTCCAGCCAACGGCTACCGAGCTTGAGATCAAGAAGGCGTATCGCAAACTTGCTATCGTCCATCATCCAGGTGCGCGCATCCAACCGCGGCCTTATCCGCTCCTACTAACAGACACCGCTTAGACAAGAACCCAAACGATCCAACTGCCCACGAGAAGTTTCAGACCATCGGCGAAGCTTACCAGGTGCTCTCGGACCCCGACCTAAGGAAAGCATACGATAAATATGGAAAAGACAGTGCTAAGCCCACCGAGGGCTTCGTTGACCCCGCTGAGTTCTTTAGTAGTATTTTTGGCGGCGACGCCTTCGTCGACTGGATTGGCGAGATTAGTCTTATGAAGGATCTCACTACTACTATGGATATTACTATGGCAGGCGAGGAGGAAGGAGAGGAGGCAGAATTCCCTGGTACTGAGGAAGCCATACGCGAGAGCGTAAAAACAACTACTACCGATGCTACCGGTACTGCTAGTGCGCCAGCGCCTGCTGTCGTCGTCGAAGAAGAACCTGAAAAGCCAGCTGCCGAAGCACATCACGACGTTTCTGCGGATAAGCCATCGGTACCCTCACGCGGGGCTTCTCCAAGCCCTACTACTTCTGGTTTAGCGACACCCCTTTCTGGCACATCGACACCCTCGAGACATGCGATTCCCATCCGGCCCGCGCTCATGGACCGCCCGTCGGATGATACACAGTTGACAGGACAGACAGAAGAGGAGAGAGAACTACGCAAGAAAGAAAAAAAGAAGGGATTATCTAAAGAGCAACGGGACCAGCTGGCCGCCTTCGAGAGGGAGCGCGCCAAAATTCGACAAGAGCGTGTCGACACTCTCGCCTCAAAGCTTATCGATCGTATATCAGTATGGACAGAGACAGATAAAGGCCCTGACGTCACCAAGGCCTTCCAGGACCAGATCCGTCTTGAGGTGGAAAATCTCAAGATGGAGAGTTTCGGACTCGACATTTTACATGCCATTGGTGCCGTATACATGTCGAAAGCCACAGCACTCCTCAAGTCGCAGAAGTTCCTCGGCATCGGGGGCTTCTTTAGCCGTATGAAGGACAAGGGAACTCTGGTAAAGGAGACCTGGAACACTATATCGTCGGCCATCGACGCTCAGCAAACCATGGAGGAAATGGCGCGTATGGAGCAGGCTGGTGGCGAGGACTGGACCGACGAGAAGAAGGTCGAGTACGAGCGTAGAGTTACTGGAAAAATCCTCACGGCCGCGTGGCGCGGTAGCAAGTTTGAAATCCAGAGCGTGCTACGTGAGGTTTGCGACAGTGTTCTCCATGATAAGAAGGTACCCCTAAATAAGCGTTTAGAGAGAGCAGAGGCGCTTGTTATTATTGCGGATATTTGTCAGAAGGTAAGCGTTGTCCTATCTTACGGCGTCTTAGTTCATTACATTTTCATATTTCTCATGAATTATTTACTAACACCTTTCTAGGCCCAGAGAACAGAGGAGGAAGGCGAGTATATGGCATTCGAGCAACTGGTAGCCGAAGCAGCTATCAAGAAGGAAAAAGAAAAGGACTCGAAGAAGAAGGGAAAAGACAAGGATAACAAGAAGGTCGATGCACACAAGGAATAGTCGTAACAAACCCGTCTTATTTAAGGCTGCGCGCTCTAGAGAAACACTTTATGGGAAGCGATTAGGGGTATATTCGAAATTTAATGGTTCCTGCATGATGACCTTGAAACAAAGATTCAAATTAGTCTGCATAAACACGGCCACGTTATCCAGTCGACGTCGAAATTGAATAGGAGGCAGAAAATTCGGAGAGAACTCGAACTTCCTAAGCTGCTAAAGAGCTCAACGGGGGGAGGATGGATAAGCTGATCCGGGAAGGAGATGGAAGATATCATAGGCAGCTTTTACACTTCATAGACTGGTTTTAGGGAGTCTTCGGCCAGGATGGGATAAAAAGCTCCCCTTAATATTACGAATGCATGCACGCGTCTCTGTGAATGGAGATATAACCCACTCTACTTGTTAGTTTCTAGGATGTTTTTGAAAATGTATTGTGATGCTGAAGAAGTGCTCGTAAACGTAGAGATCGTTAGTTGTTAAAGATTTATAAGTTGCTAATTTTATAAAGCATGCCCCTTCGTAAAATCGGGGTTATTAAACTTGTAGCAAGTATATAAGGAGTCTTCATAATATCCTGATTTTGATATTAAGTAACTAGTTGACAATGGAGACAATAAACTGGAAGGCTGTAGAATACGAATGTAGTAACTAGGTTCAGAATAACGGTAGTCTATGAAGTTGAGTACCTATATGATTAATGTAGACGCCTATCCCCCTTTCTAGAAGCAACTAGGCTAAGTGCAGAAATCAGAGCGTCTGGGTCCATATTCAGAGTTCTGCTACGGCATGACCAGCTAGTCAACTTTAGCAACCCTCACTCCACATCATAACAGAACTGTGATTACAAAAATCACACAAATAAAGCGTAACGCTGTGCCCCAAATTAGGAAGTTCTAAATCATGACAATCCCAACCAAGGCAATATGTGCGGATGTATAGAACTCCTAGTGCTAAACTATTCAATTGTTGCTATCAACCCGCCAACTTTGCTCTTTCGGAGCATATAGGTAGCCTCGCGCACACGGCCTGGAGGCAAATAAGAAATTCATCGGCAAAGTCGACGTCCACGTATGTACATCTCCGGGTGTGGCTACTGATGGAACTTGCGTTCACCTCCTATAGGCGTTTTTGTGACCCCATCTATTTTGGGCGTGTGTAAGTAAGTGCTGGCTCCTTTATTCGTTATTATTTTGGGGTATCATTGAGAGTCGAAAAAGAAAAATAGAGATCTGTCAAGTGATGTGGAGATGGTCTATTGACTCAACGCCTGTCCGTCATAGTTTGTGGGGGTATCCATTGGTGGTACAGTAAAGAATAAAAAAGAACGACAAAAAAGGCTGAAAGACAATTGAATATAAGTCGCCCGGTACAAAAATGGAACTCTGAGGCGCAGCAGTTGGTTGGGTTATATGCTGTGAAGAATCGTATCCAAAATAGAAGGAATCTCGTACCAGTACTGATGTGCTGTAGCTGGGGGGGTATAATAATTTCCAACTCTTATCCTCCGTCAACTTGGAGTTCTATTCCGCTATCCCTATCCTGTCGTTCCGAACCGCCCCAGCTTGCCAAACTGATAGGGCCGTCTAGAAATTTTTCATCGAATTCAATCGTATTATCAGATATACTGTTTGCGGTTGAAGGTCGATCCTCCTCTTCGTCTGGAGCTAATACTCGTCCACCTAGCTCCACGCCGGTGATAGGAACGCGATACTCGAGTGCCTTCTTCCCTTCATTGATGAGTACCTCAGTCCAGTCAAGACATCTTCTAATGCTTTGGTTGATCTTCTGAGAATCAACAAGCAATTGTTGATGCTTTGATAAGTCGAGCTGCAGCCGTTCCTCATCTCGTTTTCGGTGCTTTGCGTCCCGTTCTGCGACGATACTTGGGTCAAGAGATTCGTTCATTGAATCACTGTCGGACAACTCCTCTTCTATATCTTTCTCTTCCTCCTCCTCCTCTTCCGCTCCAGACTTCTCGTCAAGGTCGGAAAGGTCTATTACCCCTATCTCCTGCTCTGAGGTATCTTCCAATGATATCTGACTAGGAACTGCGGTGGATGCAGTGGAAAGTCGACCTGCGCGGGAAAGGCGTTGATACCTTCGTAACTCCGAAGTCTGCTTCCGTAACCGACGCTCAAGAGTTCGGTTAATGGCCTCGAGAGATGCGTTCGTAATCTGTAGATCTTGAACTTTACGTTCACGCCTGGCGTTTGCTACGGACTCGTTCACCGGTTCTGTCGGATTGGCTGGATTGGTGGGACTTTGCAGGCCTGATGGAGCTTCTTCTGGGGATGCGCACTCTTCGTTCTCGGCAAACTCTTCAGCTGCTTGAATTATGGAAGCGAGCGTCAAAGGGGCCGGTGTAGGAGGTACGGTTATAGGAGGAGAGGTTTCGGGTGATATACGAGAGCTCATTGGCTTCGGGGTACTGGAACCATGGTCTAACTTTACTAAGCTTCCCGCACGAGAATGGCCGCCGGGTCTTGATGTACCAGTACTGGACCGGCGGAGTCCGGGGGATGGTGCTAGCTGAGGAGCAGATAATGCCTGTGGACGTCCTGACGATGGAATATTGGCTGTCTTAGACGAAGCTTGCGAGCCCTGGGACGGGAACTTGGCCGGGGAAGCAGGCCTCTGCGCGTGAGTATGGTTACTAGCCGGGGGGTTTGTTGCCGGGCGGCTGGAGGGTGGTCTAGGAGCCGTTGACACCGTCGAACCAGAACTACGGGATACAGGAGGCGTGGGACTAGACCGCGCTTCCGGAGCCCCATTGGCATACATAAATTTGCTGGAAAGACTATCCTGGGAGTGACCGAGGACTGGCGCAAAGGGCACCGGATGAGAGGGCTTGTTCTCTATCGTATTTCCATTGGCATAGAAAAAAGTCGGGCCTTTCGCTTGGACCGGTTTGGAAGAAGATGCCGGGCGAGGAGGTTTGACATCGCTCGCGTGAAAGAACTTAGATTCTAAATTACGGGCAACTTCTTGCTTCCCATAACCGGTCGTGTCTGGGGATACGGAGCCAAAAGAGGCCCCTGACCTTCTCATAGCATCCCCCTCTACCCTCGGGCTCGGTAGGCCGAAGCTGGACCTGTGATCCCAGACATCTGACCTTTCTGGATTGGGTGTACCATTCGGCGTGTTACCAGCACTTTCGACACGAGTTTGTCTCGAACCAGAGCGAGGAGTAACGTTGGTGCTAAGGTGAGATGGGAAGGATGAGTCGTCGAAGTAACTTGAACGATTGGATGGTGCTTCTCGGCTGGTATTGATCGCACTGGGAGTATGTTGACGCCGACCCGCTGGGGTTGCTGCGGCAGATAAAGCGGGAGACTGGGTTCCTGTCTTTGATGCGATCTTAGGGGTTAGGGGATTCCTATTTACGACCCTTGCAGCAGAGGCGCTAAGTGAAGGCATTTGCGATCGGCTCGAATTTGGATTTGGGCTGGCAAGCGGAGGTGAGGATGTATCTAAGGGCATGTTTCCTGTTCCTGGCTCCTTTAACAGGGGAATTGTAACAGGTGCTGCATTTTGGTTCCGTCTCCTTAGGGGGCCTCTGGAGGACGAGGACGCGGACGACGAGGCGGCTGCTGCTGCTATTATGGAGGTCTTGGCAATAGTAGTGGCTGTGGTGGAAGTGGATATTATTGTTCTCGTCCCTGTCCGCGTACCGGTGCTCGTGCCCCCAACAGTCCTAGGGGGGTTACGTCCAATTGATACCAAAGAATCCGAAGATGGTGGTCGTTTTAATCCCGTCTTAGTTATGGAGTGATAATTCGAATCCGAGGAGCGCGTGTTGGTGGAGGAGGGTGGTTGAGTTGAAGATGTATGAGGGATGAATGTCGTGTTGTGCATCGTTAAAAGTGTTAATTACCTAAGGCAAAGGCAATTTAGGTAAGTCGAACCCATGTTTTTTTTTCTTGTCTTTCTTTCCTTCCTCCCTGAAGGTCGCAATTGCATATGATGGCCTGAACGGCGCGGTTTAGGTCTCCACTAATTTGTACTATGGTTACTGTTACTGGTAGACAAACCCTACCTTCCGACGGACTGTAGGCGACCGAACCCGTTTAGACTCCTTTCTATTGGCGGTAGACCGATACTAATTGAGTTCGCTTGTGTAATGATACTTGATACCTGCATGCACCTCTATAGCATGTGACTGTTTCTTATGAAAGCGTATATCCGAACAATTATGGTAGATATGAGAGGAGAGAAGAAAAAAGAAAAGAAAAAGAAACAGTAAGGAGGTGGGTTCGAAAAGAAATCGTCTGGAATGAGAGACAAATACTTTTGTCGAATTTGACTGGATCAACAATTTCATTGCCCACAATAAAAGGATGACGTCCCAAAACATACGTCTGATCTCGTCTGGGCACGTCCTCGTGTCTGATACGTTTACATAGATCCACGTTCCTATCCTTTTCTAAGGGTATTTACATATACCTATAGGATTTATACGTTCTCATAAGTTGTGCTTATGAATTGCCCCATGGCTCCCCGCAGTTTAGAGGGAATAATACTAGTATATTAAGTTACGGGATGTGCAATGGAACATACATGTAGGTAGTAATGTAAGGCGTATGTATAGATTTGTATATATAGGTTAGGTACATTAGGTGCGCTAAGGTTTGGCACATTACTGCCTGACAGCCTATCTACCTCTTAGGTAGTTAGGTATTTTAGTATGGAAAGCGCACTAACTTTGACAGCGCTGTACCCTGTTAATTCCAGTGGTGGGTCACCTTAACTAGGATTAAGGCTGTGAAGGCGGTGAATTCAATTGCACCTCCTAGCTTCTTTTCCCCTCCCTTCGTCTACCTATTGACCGCGAGATCGGCTGAGCTGGCGGCCGGTACCGTCTGCACGACATTGACCAACAAAACTTTCGATTATCGGAAACTAGTCGTTTTTAGCACCGGCAAGCCTAGGAACAAGAAGGAAAAAAAGAAAAAAAGAAAAAAAAAATCAGCAAACACCTGATTTGCTAGTCAGCCTATCTCTAACGACAATACATCTTAGCCTAGGTAATAGGTGATAAACCACGGGGAAAAAAAGGGAAGAGGTAGAAGGTGTGGTCAGGTAACGTCATCTGGCATATCGCCAGCATATCGCGACGATGGCGCTCTTGGGCCTATCGCTGGTTTTGGCTTCTGTGGTTTACGCAGCTATCTGGAGGCCGCCCTTCATCCAATCTCTTCTATCGATATGGCGCGGCGACCCTCAGATCCAACAACCCCCAACGACGCGCCGTCCCTCTCCAGCGGATATCATAGTAGAACATGAGGAAGAGGAAGATCAGTCAGCCGCTACGACGACAACTGGTCGTGATACATCGTCAACTGCGACGGCCCAAAGACCCGTTGTGGTTGCTGCTGCTGACAGGGCAGCTATGCCTCCGCCTCCTAAGCTCATAATGCATCAACCGAAGGAAACCGCAATGAATTCGCAAGCCGACTCCTCTCCCTCGCCGCAGACGACTCCTAAAGCCACAGCTTCAGTCCAACTCAACAGCGATAATATACCCTCATTCTCTCTCTCATCCGACCCTCCTGCTTCCGCAGCTGCCATCGCCCGCGCCGTTGAAGCCAACACCTCGCCCTCTGCCCTACCTACTTTCTCCGCGCCTTCCCCTCCTCTCGAACCACTTGCTCCAGGAAAAACCTCCATGGCACCACCCCCTCGTCCCCCAACCCTTAATAACACCGGACCTTCCCTCCTAGGCGTGCCTCCCCGCGGCCCCATCCCTAACCGGCACCAATACGACCGGCAACCCGGAACCTCCACCCTCGCTCCGCCTCCCACGCACTCCTCGAAGCCCGCCAAACCCTCGCGCAAAGTAACCCTCTCCCCAGGCCGCAGTCCGCTAGACTGGGCGCGTTTATCCGCTAATCCATCTGCGGACCTGCGCAACCTCGGCCTCGGGGCGCCGTACCTGCGAGTGCCGCCGAGTCTACTGCGACGACAGACGGGGCGCAAAGGCAAGGACGCGTGGACGGCGCTGGGCGGGCGCGTGTACAATATCACGCCGTATCTACCGTTCCACCCGGGCGGCGAACCGGAGTTATTACGCGTAGCGGGGCGCGACGGGACGAAGTTGTTCGGGGAGATACATCCTTGGGTTAACTACGAGACGATGCTGTCGAGTTGTCTGATTGGGCTACTGGTTGAGGAGCATGAGGCGCAGAGTACAGGGGAGATGGAAGCTATGGACTGATCGCCTATATCTTCTACGTATGGACATGCTAGAATTATAAGTTACTATGTAGGAAATAGGGAATGGCGGTAGAAAGACTATAGAAAACGATATAGCATAGCATAGCATAACACAGGTTGTATATTACTAGAATGGGGGGCAATTGGGCAACAACACTTTGCATCGAGTCGGATCGGGTCAAGTCGGGCGACTCCGGTATATTATACTTAGCACATGGTAAAATTAGATATATAAGCGAGATACCCCCTTTATAGAGACAATGCCATTTAGGAGAAGACAAATGGCACTTATAAGCTTAAAGATACCTTCATCTCTTCCCAAACCTGAACCGCAATCCATCATCGCTCTCATCATCACTAGCAGCAACAAATCCTATTCGAGACCTCTTCGCTGGCTGCTCTTTGGCGGGAGGTGGAGCTGCACGCTTAGATGTTCTCAATGATTGCGTCTTCTGAGCTGTGCTCTGTGGCGTTGATCTAAGCGATTGCGACTGCGAAGTCTGTTGCGACAGCTTATTCGTGCGTGTCCTCGATGGAGGGGCGATGACAGCCTCCTCACTTTCGCCGTCCATGCCGTAGTCATCATCTTCACTACTGTCTACTGGGGGGAGAACCTCCGTAGATAGCTTCTGTCTCTGGTTTCCAGCTTTCTTTGCCGGCGTATTGATGGTCTGTCGATCCTCTCTCTCACCCGTACTTTGACTCTGACTATGTGTCTGACTTTGCTTCTCTCGTCTCCGCTGCTGGCTTTCGTCCTCAAGCCAGTAGTCATCACCGATGCCGAAACCTTTTGACTTGACTTCTTCAAGTGCTACAATAATCCTCTGTGGCGCCCGCCCTCGGGGACCTACCCGAGATTGGAATTTCTTGAAATTCTTTCGCCCGTTCCATGCGGGATCCCAGCGACCGTCGGCTATGTCTTGATCTCTGGTTCGTATAGGAGGTACTTGGCGCAGTTCCATGGGCTCCTCAATATGCAAGCGCCGGATTTCTGCCAAGTCAAGGCCCTCTGGTGCCGTGGCGAGTTCTTCCCTCTCTGCCTTTGCACGAGCTTCAGCCTCCTCTCTATGCTGTCGCGCTATGTTAAGGATATCTATCTCTTTCTTGATCTTTGGTGCCCTGGCCTTGAGCTTCTGCGATTCTATCACGGGTTCTTCCGGCGTTGGCTTGCGGGGAACCGGATCTTCTCCTGCAGCGATGCGACGGCGCTTTACCTGAGCAGCCGTAGGTGCAAAGTAGTCTATCGTATCTTGGGGCTCGAGTGGCGGGGTGCGGCGCTTTCGTTGCGACTGTCGGGTTGAACGAACTGTCTGTTCTGGTTCTTGTGAAGCAACATCTTGTGATACGAAAAGACCTTCTTGTGACGGCTCAACGTCTCCTGCTGAGGGCGTCAAGGTAGTCGGAATGACTTCTGGTGTATCATCATCCTCTAAATCTACACCAAACCCCTTAAAACGACTTTTCACAGCCCCTCTCGCCCGCCTTCGAAGGGGCTGTTTTTGCGGCTGGGCCGAGGGCTCATCTTCGTCTACATCCATGGCTTGTCCATCCGAGCGCTGCGGTTCAATTTGTGACGTCTGCGGCTCCGCTTCAGCTTCGAGAGGCCGCCGTAGAATACTGGCATCATTGTTAAGGATCGCATCAAGGAAATCCTTCTGATCGATAAGTCGATGATCCAGTCTCAGAGAGACTGATCTGTAGAAATCGGCGAACCAATCGGCATTCTGAGGAGGACTGGGAATCCATCTGACCACGACAACACCTTTGCCCTCGCTTCCATCCTTAAACTCTCCCATACCCTTCTCTCCTGCTACTCCTTTGACATACCTAATGAAGTCGTCTATCTGTGTTTCTCCTTCGACTACTTCGTTAAATAGTGCCTTGCCCCTCCCGTTTGTTATAGGTTCTAGAAGGTTATCGTATTGCTTCCTATTGTAAAATATGAATGTATAACCATAGAATATCTCGGCACGATCAGTATTGGGGGCAAAGGCTTCGACCGGTCTTGGCACTGCTTCATCTCCTGGAGGCGGGATATATTGCATAGCATCAGGCCAGTTTGCGTCGAAATCGCTTTCTAGTGCACTCGCTGTCGCACCATCGCTGCCATTTCCAGGTGTCGCAGCAGTGATAATAGCACTGTAGAACCCTTCGGTAACGAGGTATCGACCGTTTACCAGGGCCTGTAGGCCCTTTGGCACATTCCTCTTTTTCGATACAACGTGGGTCGTCGACTGGACGTCATAGTGGGCAAGAAATTTGACATCAAGTTGTTCTAGGTCTTCTCGAAGCTTAGAGAGAGGGTCTGCTCGGAGCTGATTTGCAGTAAAGGAGAAGCTCAGGGCAACAGGAAACCAAGTAATGCTAAGATAATATCCATGATCAGTTGTTTTGCACGCATACTGCATTAGAGTAGAAGAACGCACCGGAACTTAGGCGGGAACGTGCCCATTTGGAGGGTATTGACATCTCGTGAAAGAACACGCGTTTCGCCTTTTATCTTTTCATCATTTATTCGCGTTCCACCTTTAGAACCTAGGTCTTCCACTGTGATGCGTGAACGACTCGATACATTTTCCTAGTAGAAGTATCTCAGTAATCGAATACACATGACTACCGAAGGATATTGGGACAGCGTACCCCATCTCCTTCGGTTACTTCGTCGACTTGTATAGTGACATGCTTTCGCGATACTCTTTCTGCTCCTTCTCCCCTGATAGCAAGCTGTCCGGCTAATTTTGCATTAGTTACCAGCGTTATAAGTGTAGATACAGAATGAGCGCATACGTTCAGC
Source organism: Daldinia childiae (assembly GCF_008694065.1). Lineage (NCBI taxonomy): Eukaryota > Fungi > Ascomycota > Sordariomycetes > Xylariales > Hypoxylaceae > Daldinia > Daldinia childiae. The sequence goes on along the minus strand of NW_022984651.1, from coordinate 920,137 downwards.
GACTGTTCTACCAAAGAGATATCGTTTTCCTGGTCGCAGCCAAAGCCGTTTACCTGAAAGCAGCGATCGTTAGCACTTGGAAGCAGAAGACGGGCATAATGTGTGTCTTACCCTCGAGGGCTTCACCTTCATTTTCTAGGAGCCACATAGTCGACTCAACACCGAGCTACGGATCTCAATAGTAAGTAGTGGGGGTGAAGATGATGAAAGAAGCGTGAGGCTAAAAGCGTGTCGAAACGCGAAAGAAGCTCGTTATCACGTGTAACTAATAGATTTAACATAGTTATATTAAGTGTATTTTTGGAGGGGAATCTACAAGGTGGTCAAAGCTGTACCTGCATAATCCGTATTAGGGTACCTACTTAAAAGATGTTTCAAATGCGTTTAAGTTAGGAGGTACGAAGTAGGTACTTTCATATGGGTGAGGCAGCAGGGGCAGAGATGGAAGCTACGTTGAAAGGTGTAAATCACACTGTGAGGGGTATCTAACATCTAGGTACGTAGTAGTCGAGGTCTATTGTTTAACTGTTACTCAATGCAATATTTTACAGTTCTGAAAGAAATATCACATTTACGTAACGATCTATCGATATATTTACCAAAGTCCTAATGGAGCAAGATCAGATGCTAATCAACTTATATCTAAATCTGGTAACTGTATCTTAGCTAACTATCTTATACAAAAGGGGATATATCCAGCGACATGTCAAGAAATCATTTTATATTAGATAAGTACTACAACCCAAGCTGAGCGGCTGAAGGATTTATGTTGCGAGTATATATAAGCGACTTTAACGCTTATTAGAAAATTCTAACCTATTGGTAATAATCCTACGTCTTGATTATTCCGGGAACGTCCCTTAAGACTCTGTATGGAAATTATGACTATAATAGAAGTATCGACATGACGTGAGCGACGAGGACATCCTGGAAGCCGGCTGAGACTTAGATTTAGAAAACGGAAAGTTAAGTTGTCATTAGACCTAAGATCATAATGATCAGATATATATATAAATACCTATTCATCTTCTTTTATCCGGATTCAAACACTTCGCTCTTCCCAGACAGCTTCTACGATTATTACGCAATTAGCCCTGAAGGGATTGAAATTAACCACCTTTATAACCCCCTTTGGTTGAAGTATACGATCTCAGAGTCTCATAGCACAATCCAGACTTCCACAATGCATGGGCCTTTTGGTACCTATGCCCTTGGGGCGTTCTTTGGAGGACTGCTTTTTGTGGGAGCCGAAGCGCAAATGAAGGTTAGCAGCTTTGATGGTCCCGTAACCAAGGAAGAGCTGAAGTCATTCAACGACTATGTCGTTACCCTGAAGCCTGCTACCGACAACAAGGGGAATCAATGGGTGCAGGGCCATAGCGGAGAGCAGACAAAGGCCATGGGCCTTGTCTATCAGATGGCCGGACAACAAGAAACGCTAGACCAGATGCTTCGTTTCTGCGATGCGGTTTTGTCGGAGAGAAACGACCTAGCAAAGGCCCCAGTTGGCCAGCACAAGATTTGGACGGGCGGAATCGATCCTGTCTGGCCGAACGATGTTACCATGAAACCAATCCAAACTGGCGGGGGAGAAGGCGACCCTGTCGGACACCTAGCCAGCTGTGCTTATCTTATATTCAAGACGGACAAGCTTCATAGCCAGAAGGTAACCGATGGCGATCCTCATAAGTATGGCGCTACCTATATAGATCGAGCCAAGACCTATCTCAAGCAGGCGGATTTCTCGATGAGCAACCATATCTTAAAACGTTTACTAGATCTTTCGAACGGTAACAAGATGTACTTTGCCAAGGACTCGCCTTACATGGGCGGAAAACCAGTCCCGTGGAATCAACAGATGATGTTCAACTATGCGTTCATGAATCTCTGCAGCGCACATAGGATCCTCAATGACAACCCTGAATTGTTTGGGAAGTATAAGTCGATCCTTACTGCCAGCATAGATTGGTTCTTCCAAGGAGGTGGTGTGCAAACCAAGAAGAGCAAGAAAGGTAGCACCGTCTACGACTGGGGCTATACCGTACCGAGAACGACGGGAGAGGACTCGAATCATGGCGCACTTGATGTTGCCGGATTTTACCGTACTTATATCGACGGAAATTATGGCATCACGGCCGACCAGATGAAGCCATTCGCCAACATGTTTGTTGATGTCATGACTCTGGGAAAGGAGAAATATGCCGGGACTGTAGATGGCAAAACCGATGGTGACGGCCATGCCAAACCCACTAAAAATATCCGCAGTGGTTATCTATTTTTGGCCGAATTCCGGCCGGATGCTTATAAGAGCATGATGTCGACCGATTTTTCGGTCGGTGGTAGAGGAACTGGAAGCGCTGATGGATTTTCCCGTTTCCTGTGGGTGAAGAATCAGCGTGCCAAGGCGAAGTAAACAAACGATGGTTAATATCGTTTATAGCTACTAGTTACTTATATTCTACATGTTAGCGAGTGACACTCAATTAGAAGTAAGTTGGGTATTATAGTCCTATCTAGGTTACACTTCTACATACTGGAAAGGAAGAACCATTTATTTCGGCTAATCCCGGTTAATGATCTATGTTATTTCATATTTCATAGCATTATGAGTACTAGACAGGTATGGAGTTAGTACTATATTTGTATATATAGGTAACTAGGTTATATCTAACGAGATCAAGATGTCTGTATTATAGAGGTAAATGGTGAAATACTTAATTTATCTGTGAAACAAGCTCTACACGTCTACAGTTCCTGGAGCAAGTCCTAAATATTCCTAGGAAGTCCTAAAGGTGCATAGGAAAGGGATCGTGACCCCTGTCATACCTTGGCATATGTATAAACCTACCACTTTAAACTTCCGGACATCAACTTACCTTTCTCCTACGTGCGTATCTACGAGGTATTTACATATATCATCTAGGCACTGCACAGGCTGCTCTTTTTATTTTGGTAAAATCAATCATACAGAAAGGGAACTTAACCTGTCGAATCGGCAGCATGCGACGCTCCTCAATGACCAAGCGTAGAGCATGCTTCATAGCATGCATTCTCCCTTGCGCAGCAGTATACTACTGTCTAAAACACACCCTGTATCTCGTCGAAGAAACTCTCGATCTTGTATACAGCGCCCAACAACGCCACCGCATTAAGACGCGCAAGCGCCCTAAATCAAGGCCTCTAGCTGTAATCCCGACCGTACCCAAGAAAACATCCGCTTCTGCCCCCACCAAAACTTCCTTCCTACATCTACCCCCGGAGATTCGCCTCATGATATACCGCCTAATTCTCGGGGACCCGGCCATCATGCAAGTCCGCCCCACGTACTCGGTATGCGGCCCCCGCCCCGAGACATGGGCGCCTAGACAGGGGATCCGCGACGACGCAGACGAGCCGAGCAAGGCGCTCCGTCTGACCATTGGTCTCGGCGGTTCGCCTCTGCGCCAGTTAGTCTCGCCGCCGCGTGCCGGGTGCGTCGTCTACGGATGCGTGTCGCAGCTGATCTGCGGCGAAACGCACTGCTTCGCCCTGACTCGGTACCGCCGCGACGAAGCCGTGTACTACACGGACTTGATGCGCACCAGCCGCGTCGTGTACGACGAGGCGTTGGATCTGCTGTACGCGGAACACACGATTTCGTTGTTCGGGGTGGAAATGGCGCGGTACTTTTGTCGTAATGCTAGCCCGGAGGGTATGAAGCGCATACGCTTTGCGCATGTGGCGCTTATCATCCCGTCTTCGAGCTGGAATTCCCCGTTGCAGAAGAAGAGTGTCAAGGATACTATGAAATTACTGCGCGACTCGCTGCCGCATTTGCAACAGCTGGATGTTGAGGTGGCGGTGACGTGGGGGCAGCCGAAGAACGCGGGGCGTTTCTGGAGCTGGTTGACGGGTGATAGTGTGCTGGGGCAGTTTCACGGGCTGGAGAGGTTCGTGCTGAAGGCGTCGGCGTATTTGCCGTTTACGAGGCGGCCCTATGGGAACTGGGCGGCGTGGACGCCGCAGTATGAGCTTTTGGAGTCGTGGGATGATGGGGAGTATCAGGCGTTAAAGACGAGGGTGACAGGTTTGGGTGAAGTGGCGGCATACTCTTAATATTGTCTGAATCTGGTATCTTTAGCATTACCCCTTTTGAATTAACATTAATACCTTTGGAGGCGCTGTATGCTGGATCATCACATTAGAAGCCTACGCTGTCCATTTGATGAATTATGTTTTGATTATTTAATTAATGATTTATATATATATATATATATATGCATACCGTAACATTCATAAACTCATTCGTAAAATGGTACATAATGTCCCTAACCTCATCGTCAATAGATATTTCAACCCTTCCTCAATAGTCTTTTCGTCAAGCAAGGGGTCATATGTATAACATGGGCCACCTTTCGACCAATTATCCCCAAAACATTATATGATATACCGTCACATACATTCCTTTATCTCGTAGTTCAATAATGTCCCCTTGAATGTCTCCGAACATCACTCGACCTCCGATAATCTCTCCCGTCAGAATAATACGTCGCGGGCGGAGCTCTCGGACTCCTGCTCCTATGCTGCTCAACATAGACCGGCCTAGTTACGCTTACGATCGACGTGCGGCGCGGACTGTGATGGGAATGACGGGAGCGAGATCTATGACCATGTGTTTCCCGCGGATACCGCGTGGAGTTGTGATGACGGTGCGAAGACGCCGGCTTCTCGTTATCTGGCTCGAACGTAGTGCCCCATGCCCCCGGGTTGCGGTAGTTGATACACGAGCGAATGACCCACAGTAGTATGAGGAACCCGACGATGGAACCAATAACTATGCCAGCGATGGCTCCGCCCGAAAGGGTGTGCGTTGATTCGCCGTCGGTTTGTGCGATGACTGTCGTAGTGCTCTGTTGACGGGCAGTAAGGACCTTGGAGATTGCCTCCGGGAGAGTCCTTGTCGGGTTGATGTGCTCGAGCTCGCGAGCTAAGATGCGACCGATAGATGAGCCATCTGTGGCCGGCGCTGGTAAAACAGGGGCCATGATGGGGGGTAATTTGTCTCTAGTTAGGTAATTCCTAAGGCTCAATAGCTTATACTAGGATAAACCTCACCGTCAGGAACGTAGTGTGGGTTTAGTTAGAGTTTGACGTACGCAGAAATTAAACAGGGGACGAGTAAGACATGAGTCGTGAGAAGGAGAAGGGTAGGTCGAGTTCAAGTAGTGAGAACGACCATCTCGATTCTTGCAGCATATCATATACAGAAGGCGACAAACGATGACGCCATGGCTGCAAAAGTGTAACCTGATATGCTACCATGCTAAAGTGTACCTGGACTAATAGTAACTAACAAAGCTGGGATGGCATCTGTTACCTGGATAAATGGTGGTGGTGTAAGTTCATCCTTGCTCGCCATTCTTCAAAGATGGAGTCGTCCTGCCATACTATCTTACCATCTTTACTCTATGCGTAGATAGTGCTTAGGTAGGAATTTTACCGAGGAAGTAGCATTTGCAATTCTTGATATGAGCTTAGAGTATTCCTTTTCCTTGCTCGTTAGCGTCTGGCGCGAACGAAAAGCTCCGACGAATTCGGCATTGCTATTGGTCCATTTGACCCCCTCGTCGTAGCGCGGCTCTCGAGCGGTCATTATGATGTAAACTCGAAGGAAGCGGGGTGAAGTATCCTGTTGTAAGACCAATACTAATTCTGGCAGATTTAAATCGATTTATTTTCTTGATATCTCTGTTTTTCGACATGTGTACTTATATAATATATTGTATTCGTATACGAACATGATATCAACTTAGGTTAGGGCCTATATATCACATGCAACAGCCAATCGGGAACTGGATAATTATTTCATTATCTGTACGTTGTTAGTGGTACGATTTAGTTCTTTAAAGGTCCCACGGACGTACGCATAAAACCAGCTGTGGTCTCAAAAATTACTTATATCGTATTGCGTCTGGAAACTAGATATAGGTTAGCCTGAAATGTTCCTAACGATGTAACCCTACACTGATAAAATCCCCCAGTTACCTTCGTGTTCAGACGGTTCGCTCCCTCTTGACGGCTTTACTCATGATAACATAATCTGGGATAAATTCCTTGCCGAACCGTAGCTTCCTAGGCTCTGGTGATATCTCGTCTTTCTCGAACCCTAACTTCTTATAGAAAGTAAACGCTCTCTGATTGCTCAAAAAGCAAGTAAGCATGACTTTCTCAACGGGGGGCGTATTAACAGCGACGTTCTCCAGGAATCCCATAAGTATCTTGCCTAGGCCAGTTCTATAGAATGTAAGCAGTTGGCACAACAGGAAATGGGAATTAATTGGTAATGTACCCTTGTAGCTCTGGCTTGAGGTGGATCTCGTAACAGTATATAACGGGCTCTCCTTCTTCATATGTAGGCATTAAAGATGTGAAGCCGCGGACACTTCCCACGATATTCTTGACTAGGATGTATCTCAACTCGGGGGATTTCATCTCGGCAAGCTTTTTACCCGGCTTCCACCCGGCTGATGAAGATTCATAATCGGCTCGGCTAGTCTCTTCAACTAGTTTGAAGCACGCGTCGAGGTCTTCATCACTCAAGTTACTCGAGCTGGTAAGGCTGAGCGGGAACTTGTCTTGTGTTCTTGGGTTGATCCACTCTGGCCATGTAGGGTTGCTAGTGTATATATTATGTTAATGACTAGATTTTCTTATGAATTGTCTCCTAATGAGTCTAAGGAACATATTTACCTGGGGCGTAGGTGCTCCTTAAAGAAACTCTCGTCATTCTTCTGGTTTGCTTTCTCAATAGGGTTTGTGGCAGCACGTCTGCGCTTAACACTCTGCTTAAGGCCCTTCATCTTAATCTCAAACACTGGTACGGTTGGTGAAATTTGTAAAAGCTCACGAGCCGCATTATCATCATGTGTGTAGTAAGATTGAAGTAGTATTTATACACTATTTCTTCTTCACGCGTTTAGAAGTAAGATTTTTATGAGTGTTGGTGTTAAGGTATTTATAAGTTGCAACGCGGCTTATGTAAATTACTCGTTTAAAGCCATAAGTTTCTAATGTCTGGAATATCTCTTATCTCCCTTATCTCGACCCTGATGCAGCATGTTAATTGCATAATAGTCTGTAAGTTGGTGATGCATTAGTTATTAGAATTTCGTATAAACTCTAGACTATCAGTTTCAACTTTCCTTCTCATGCGCCTCATTCAAGGAATATCAAGTCTGCGCTCTGCTATTGCCGTCCGAGACTATGCGACTAACTCACCAAAGGGTCGGCTAGGCTCAGCTCTGAGTTTGGATCATGTAACTATGTCTATTCTTATTCTCTTGAATCTCTATATATTTTTGTCTTGATTTAAAAGCTAATAAATATCCACATAGTTCCTCTTACGTTCACGCGCCCTATCCCTCTATCGCAGTATAATCCGCGGTACGAGACAAATTAGTGATCCGACTACTCGCGCCGAGACACGCAATTTTGCGCGCAGAGAGTTCGAACGACATCGCACTGTTACGGATATAAATCATATACGCTATCTCTTATCTACCGGCAAGACAGAATGGGAGGGTATGGAGAGGTATATTGGGGGCATGTAACGTCATAATACATATATGTGTTTATGGCAGCCTTCCTTTTTCCGATTCGGCGCTGGCTTCATAACGGGATACTCCTTAGTCTATCTAGTACATTGTATCGTACACACCGCGAGTCACCAATAATAAGCGCAAAATTCAGACGACCCAGTGGAAGTATTAGATTTTTCGGCCCATTTATAGATCCGTCTATCGATTTATTTATCCTTGTCGTTGCTTATGTCTTGGATTTGCGCTGCAGATGATGTAGAGGTAACCACGATGTCGCTTGCCAGCCTTTCTTCTCACGACCTATCGCAATTATATGTTAGCAAATATCTATTGGAACCCCTGTGTTTAGAACCATATGATCATGGGCTATAGAAAAAGAGTCCCTGTTGAAGACGCCTTGCTCTCTCTAGACTGACCTTGCAATGTTCGCAGCGCTTCTTGACTGAACTGTGAACCTTCATGCCCCTGGTCTGCTGCGTGACGGCTTGGATCATTCTCGTTGCGCTCGCTATCGTCGGCGGAGGTCTTGCTGTCGTTCTGGGGGCTAGGGCTGCTTGGGAGATGCTACGAGTGAACTGATGTTCTCGCAGAACCTGTCGAGCTGCCGGTATCTGTGTCGCGCGAAGGGACAGCGCCCGAAGCGACGATATTAGAGAAGAGATCGCCATTTCTAAGAGGAGGATTGGGTATCGCAATTGCTCTCTCCTAACACCACTGCGTTTAATATTTGTCGATGCAAGATGTAAAATGTATGCATGTACATTTGATACAGGGTTCTGAGATAGAAAACCCGCTGTCGAATGATGTGGGGCAACTTAATGTTACGTCTTATTGGTTATTTTAGGGAATAATATTTATGTACATATCTTATATATATACATAAAAGCACAATCCTCAGTGTGTACATTTATTAGGTAGTTACGTCGAATTAAATTAAAACGCTCTCCATTCTATTACGGACAAATTCAAATCTATCTTCCTTTAGGTATCATAACTTGCGTATGTCGGTTGACTTCCTCGTTCTAAAAGAAATCGTGATCATTATCCCCTTATCACCAATCCCACATATTCTCAATTTGCTAGTAGCATCTCATAGCTCTTTCAATTAACTACTGCTCGCTCCTCAAGAATGTCTTGAAGATCGAACTTTGTGTGCGATCCTCCCATGGGTACCCGATCTTCTTGAATGACTTCTCTAATTCGGTCACTTCTGATTCGGGGCATTGTATACCCGTCAATATTTTACCTATATCACTGCCGCCGTTTCTGTACTGAAATAAACTGATGTTATATCTCAATTGTAAAGTTCCCAAAAACTTCTCAAGGGCGCCGGGACGTTCGGGAAAGTTAAACATGTACAACCTCTCATCTGCAACGTCTGACCGGCCCCCTACAAGGTAACGGATATGTGACTTGGCAAGCTCGTCACCTGACAGGTCTGTGGCCGTCATGCCCGCACGGTTAATTCGGTCTATAAGGTCCTGGAGCTCTTGATCTCGTCCTGCTGCCCCACCTGTCAATGATATACCAACTAAAATGTTGGCAATTTCATTAGTTGCGTAGCGATAGGAGAACTCTGTCACAGCATGCGGCATAACATGGTTGATCAATTCGGCAAAAGACCCCGGCTTCTCCGGGATGCTAACATGCAGTAAGGCCTCTTTACCCTCGCCGAGAGTAGCGCGCTCGGCTACGAAGCGCAGCCTGTCGAAGTTCATGTTTGCACCGCTTGTGATGGCTATGACGGATCGATTCGGGTTGCTGGACGGATTCGCTAACACCCACTTCTTCAGTCCAGCAAGAGCTAGCGCGCCTGCCGGCTCTACGATAGAGCGGGATTCTTCGAACACATCTTTGATGGCGGCGCAGGTCTCGTCGGTATTCACTTCGACAATCTCATCGATCACTTCTTGACATATCCTAAAAGTTTCTTCGCCGACTGTCCTAACCGCTGCGCCATCGGCGAACAAGCCCACTTCCTTTAGAACCACTCGCTTGCCTTCCCGCAATGACTGGACCATGGCATTCGCATCCTCAGCCTCGACTCCGATTATCTTGACGTGTGGTGCAATGCGTTTAACGTACACGCCAATGCCTGCGATAAGGCCACCTCCACCTACGCAACAGAATATTGCTTGGAGTTTCTGGATGTTTGTCTGTCGTAGCAGCTCCATTCCTATAGTTCCCTGTCCAGCGATGACATAAGGGTCGTCAAAGGGTGGTATGTTGAGCAGGCCGTGTTGCTTTTCCAGTCTCGCGCATTCTTCTTTAGCAGCGTCGAAGTCCTGACCGTGAAGCACCACGGCACCGCCTAATCTTGAAACATTTCTATGCTTGATACTCGGCGTTCCCGAGGGCATAACGATTGTTGCTGGTATCTTGAGTAATCTAGCAGAGTAGGCTACTCCCTGGGCGTGATTTCCGGCACTGCAAGCAACTACACCCTTCCAGCTCTGGCTTCGATCGAGATGGGCCATCTTGTTGTAGGCGCCTCGCAGCTTGAAGCTGAAGACAGGCTGCTCGTCTTCTCTCTTGAGTAAGACATTGCATTCGAGTCTGTTCGAGAGGTTTGTAGCATGTGTGAGAGAAGTCTCTTTACACGCTTCGTATACCCTTGAGGTAAGGATTAGGCGGAGATACTAAGGACATAGGAAGCAATTATTAGTCATTCGTAGGCTAGGGCAAGTAGACATGATAAAGTGACAAAGACGAACATCAGGATGTCCATTGGGCAAGAGAAATTCCTGAGGAATGACTTCTTTTTGTCTACGCTCCGATGGCGGCGAGGGGTTTGCACTGTACTCTGTAAGAGACAAACCTGATGGCGAAGGGGTTCGTGGTCGAAGGCTATTAGTTCCATTCCTAGCCCTCTCGGCCACTTCAACATCAATTGGATCAACTGTCGTCCCAGGCATATTGAAATACTCGAATACCAGTAACTTCTACGGTATCAACAAAACAAGGGAGAGAGTATGATACGAGAATTATAATAAATTGTGTCCAGCACCAAAATGATTTTAGACTTTTGATAGTGGGGCACTCCCTTGTATCCATTGGAGCTTACCTTGCAGGAGCTCTACATAGCGGGGTCCTACCCACCTAATCCCGATGCTTGTTGTAGTAGGTACCTACCTTAATCAGGCACCGGTAGGAGCGACTATAGCTTTGAGAGCTAGGTTCTTTAGGCGCCTGCCTATAGAATCTATAGAAGTGGAAGCTTTTCTCCAAAGAATGATGGGGCTCTGATGGCATCTTTGGTAATAGGGAAGGTGTATCGGATCCTACGCTTTGCACGATGTGTACAAAGAAACTAACCTAGTCTATCTTATCGTCTTATCGCCTTATCCGGTGGCACATTATGGGTCTTTACGTACTCCATGTCGAGAGTTAAACAATTCAATGTGTATTATTAAACCTTCAACCTCGAATTTGCGCAAACCGGCTCAACCTAAGCCGGTGTATATTTAAGACATCCGCTGGTACGGGTCCTTCGTAACCAGGTCGCTGGAATTCAAGATCCAGGCAGCCAATTTGCCTGTAAAACCCTACTTCAGCATGGCGGACAGATCCATGCCCTCGTCTTTCGACGACAACAGGTACCTCTCCCCCTCACCCGCTTCTCTCTCTCTTCTTCTCTCTACCACCACACACGAACACATATCAAGGTTGCTAGATTAGATATTTAGCTCACGAAGGCATAAATAGGGAATACAATGAAACCGGGTTCCAGAAGATCGGCCGCAAACTGCGAGAGGAGCCTCTAATCCCTCTCGGTACGTCATTCCCCCACACCAACCAACATTCTTTCATTCTTTCAAGCCTCAGCGCCATGGGCTTAAACTTTTCAATTAATCTTCTCGGGATCAACAGGAACCCTCCTTACCACACTCGCCGTGTACAATGCCTGGCGCGCCATGCGCCGCGGCGACCACGCCCAAGTGCAACGGATGTTCCGGGCGCGCATCGGCGCGCAAGCTTTTACAGTCATGGCCATAGTTGCGGGAGGCACCTACTACGGCGCGGACCGGGATAAGCGCAAAGAGCTAATTAAACTTGAGGCCCAGCAGCGCGCCGAGGAGCGCCACCAGAAGTGGCTGAAGGAGCTTGAGGTCCGTGACGAGGAGGACAAGCAATTGAAGGCAGCGATGAAACGCCGGCAGGACCGCGTGCAGCAGCGGCGGACGGAGGAGCGGGAGCGGGTTGCTGTGGAGGAAGGGGAGATGGATTCGGATGTTGGAGAAGAGGGGGAGAAGAAGGACGGTGGGTCGAATGTGTTAGGTGCTCTGTCGAGTGCTGGTGGTTGGTTTGGAACGAAGAAAAGCGAGAATACGACGACATCTGAGCAAAGTAAAGCCCGAGAGGGAGGCTCGGAAAAGAAAGCTTAAATGGGAACTACCGGGCTGTGGCATGCATTATGAAATTTGCAAGTGACTATTCTCGGTTTCGGTTCTAAAAGAAATATTGTGTACCAAACTGGATCAAGACCGGAAGGCTAGGGAAGAGTACATCTAGGGGTAAAGGATTGAAAAGTCATCTCGATAGGCCATCCGAAGGGAGCCTATAAATACACTATACCATTGTATATATCAGCTAACATCACGTCTCATCGTATAAATGGCGACATTGGAAAGGGCTTTGCAAAAAGCATAGAATCTCGATTCACTTATCGCATGTAACAGAACTGACAACTATAATAAATTCCGTGTAGAGATTCCGACGCCCACGTCATCCTAACGCCGCTATAGCCTATCCGTAAATCAAGCCATTGACCCTCCGCTCCTATTTGCGCCGACTAGCCCAGCCATCTCCAACAGCGCACGATCAGCAGCGATATCTCCCGTACCCAAGTTTACTCTCCTCCTGGATTCGGCCTCGCGGGCTTCCCATTCCCAATGCTCCCTTTGTACCCTCGCCTCTTCATCACCACCGCAGCCCCACACTTCGATATCGTCGATGTCGAAGCGTTCCTGGAAGTCATACTTCCGAGATGCGCTGGTCGCGAATGCGCCGCCGCGGGAAGAGTAGTCGTGAGTGAATACGCCGAACTCGAAGCTCGAGTCGATGACAAGAGACACGGGTCCTAAATTTCGTAGAGACTCGTGACGCGACGACTGGCTTTTCTTGGGGTGTGGACAGCCAAAGTTAATCCCAGGATGGACTGCTGGTGCTTTTTGAAACGCCGCATAGTCACGGTTTAAGGTAGATGCCGGGAAGACATCATGAGTTGGCGCAAGCTGGAATAAGAGTGTATCTTCGTCTCCGAAGCACTCCTTGTGTGTATATCGCCACGGCTGTCTGACAAGTGCTCCGAATACTAAGCGATCACGGTCCGCTGGGCTTCCGTTCGGGAATCTCTTAGGAGGTAGGGTATCATGAAAGGCGTCTTCTGATCTATTGCCACTTGGTGGGTCTGAAAGCCTAGTGCCAGATACTAGGAGAATCGTAGGCGCACGCCAGTTGAAGACCTTTGACTCAAAGCTACCCATTGAGTATCCTGACTTTGAGCCAGAATAAAGCAAACGTAGCCGTCGGAATAACTTGTTCCCATTAATGAAGAAGGAAAGTTGAGATAGAACGCTAAGGTTAAGAATGTCACTCCTATCTTGCAATAGGGGAGGCCGTACTATCGCAGACGGTATGGCTCTGGGCATACTATCCTTACGTTTTGAGAAGTCGAGGTTCTTAGAAAACAGGAAGTGCTCAAATAAGGGATTGAAACCATCGAAAAGAAATGGTAAACTTGACGGAAGGATCCTGTTAAACTGGGCGTAGGTGATACCAGGGGATTTCTCAACGTCTACAAAGGTCGACAGGATATTCTCAGCTGTCGCTCTCAAGTCTTCGAGTTCCGAGCCCGTGACCCTATCAGCGTAGCTAGAGATATTCTCTTGTGCATCTAGTGGGGCGACTAGGAGCAGTAACATGATTAATTTTCTGAGATTGTCTGCTGGTATCATAGCTCCGTGTGTAGTAGCGGCGTGAGAATCGCCCGTCTTGAAAGCGTCATTAATATCGAGTGAGTCCAACGCAGCTAGAACAAGCTCGTCATCTTCCGCCGTATCATCATACAAATCATCACCAGCCTCGTCAATAGCAAAGCCGGGGGCGTGTACATTGGATGATGGTTGCGATAAACCTGCATCACGCTGCTCGGTGTCGATCTCAGATAGCTTCCGATCGTACACAGCCAAGCTCTTAAACAGCAATTTCCTCCTACTACTAGCACTTTTAGTTAAGACCTTGGTGTAACGCTCTGTCATTATAACCACGACCATGGTCATCTGCTCGATGCCGAGTATAACTGGTGCATCACTGAGGAATGGAAACGCGCCAATGTAGGTCAACATATGGAATAAGACAGGCGAGACGGCGAGGATGTCTGGTAGCTCCAGAAAGCGAGTAATGGTGTCCTCTTTAAGGTAACGCACATTTTCCTCTTTATCAGCAAGGGATCTGAAGTTGTCCTTAAAAGAATATAGCTCTAATGGCTCGAAACATTTACGAGCAAACTTATCGGCCTATTCAGTTGATTTCATGTTAGCTTTGAATGGGAGCTTTAAGATGCGGTGTAGCCAGAAGATTTGTACCAGGTGTGTCCTAATTTCCTCTTTAGAGGGAGGCTTGGCCTCATTTGACAGGGTTTGTCCCATGATTTCTCCTTGAAGAAAGCGAAGCCATCCCAAGGGAAGAATACATGTAGTTAAGGATAGGTATGAAATATATATAAGGTGAGGATGAGATATAGGTATGCGGTCCTACCGCCTGTAGATAAAGTATTAAATTCAGCACTAAAATCGGGCGTTCGGGAGTCCCACTCAGCTACATAGATTGGTATTGCTAGGTGCATCTACCTATAAATGGCGGGGTGATCACTGAATGCCACGCTAAAATCGTATGACGTATAGTACCTGTACTTACTTCACCCAGCTGTATACATGTACTAAATTCATTCAAGTCCAAAGCGTCGATTTTTGACACGCCTACGTATTTTATACCTTGAACCACTACCTACATGTAATACATATCATCCCTCAACGATCAATAGGCTAGGAAACTTTTCAATACTTAAAGTTGAAGTGAAATGTGCTCGGAGTATCATAGCGTATGAGTCAACTGATAGAGATGCCTCTTTTTCCATCTCGACTCTATTATTCGAACCGCAAGAGGTTGTAGCACCCAATCCAGAGTCTTGCTAGCACGTACAGAAAGACTATAAATTCTAAAAATAATCACAATACGCACAAAACTCTCAACATTAACTTTGTTCAGTCAATGTCTTGAGTTGTGTTATTGTTGTCCTAAGTTTTGGCCCTTTATAAGTCAGATATGATAAAGTGGATTATATTCTAATATATCACAAAGGGCCCAATGCTACGTATGACTATTCCTGTTATTTTCGTACAATTAAATTAATACATACAATAGGATCAAACATGTCTTTGTCGCCGCTATGATGTATATATATATATATATATACTGCCGAGGTTCGAGCATGCTTGTGTGGCTTATCTTTTTGAGTTTCAGTACCTAATTAACATCAATCCTTTTCGAAATATAATATTCACTACAATGCGTGTTCCTTATAGCATCATTTTCGGCTTCATCGCCGCAAGTCGGGCGTGGCCCACTCCTTTCCCTGATGGCAATCTTAATACGGACTTTGGGAGGAATCCATCCGAGGTTATAAGCCAACTTCAACAACTAATAGAGAAGACATGCCATAATGCTTGTCTAGAACTTTTCCCTGATGAGGGGGCCAATCACGAAGCCTGTATGAATATATGTCGTAAGTTGTTCCTTGTCCCTTTCTTTAGTCACTTTAGTCTAATCACTGTTGTTTGATAGATCACAAGCAATCCGACTCCGATAATACCAGCCCGGATTCGGGTATGTAAAGTCTATGATGAACGTTCCAATTGAACCAAGACAATACGTTTTGAGCATCATGATACTATTGTACATAGTAAACGGCAGCCAGCATTTACGATTTGCGATTTAAACGTCGGGTTTATTATTTTAGTTACATCACGGAGCACCTTCAATTCATATATCATTTGTAGCATATATATACCTACATAAGTATCATCATGTACTTAAAGATTTAAATTAATGAGCATTTAGTATGGATCTATCAGTATAAGCTTACTTATTACCTATATGTGGCGATAAGCAGTTTCAAAGTTTATTTCAATGTTATCTTTAGGGATGCTTTTTACCCTTAACGATCTGACTTGTTCAACGTGTAACACTAAAAAATACCAAGAAATACCTAACTTGCTTCAGCCACAGTTACACACCCCTGAAAGTCTAGACGTTCTTTATATGCACGGTAAGTCTTGGTGTCCGTGTCCCTGGGATGTCCCCAGCAAATGCAACCCAAATACAGGTCTCTGGGATGAGAGATAGTAGCGCGGCGCTAAGTGGAGATGTTTAACTAAATATGGCTAGCAGGTAGCTTTACGTATAAATTTGTATATAACAGTACTGAATATCAATACTTTTCGAACTGAAAGGCTGCTCCTGAATATCAATATATGTGTCTGGATAAAAGATTAAGTATAAAAAGTTGATCTTTCTATTAAGGTTTTGTACCTTACGTATAAATTTATATGTAAAGATACCTACTAGCCATGTTTGGTTAAACACCTCCACTTAGCGCCGCGCTACTATCTCTCATCCTAGAGACCTATAAATGGTCAGGGCAGTCAATGTTATCTCAAACTCCACCCAAATCCACCTTCACATGTCCCCGTTTTAGTCTATGAAGCAGACAACGTCTCAATTCCCCCCGTGCAAGAAACAAGAGTGGTTAGCCACTCACTCGGGATCTAAGCCCTGCATATGAACTTTATCATGTATGTAGTATTAAACGTAATAGCTAAATAAACGCCAGAAAGGTAACAAAACACCTTTTTATTTCTTGCTTTTGTTTACTCCTTTTCTCGTTTTCTTGTCAACTATCTTGGCAAGCAACAATCTCTCCAGAGAAGGGTTTACTTTCGAATCGTCGTGCGTCTCAATAAACAATACGATATTACTTAGGAATATAATAAATCTGCTTGGCCGGATATAATATACAATAAAGCAACAAGATATCTATCATGTCTCTAACCATTGCCCCTGTTAAATGCGAGGACAAGATAGATGAGCAACATCATAAATCAGCATGGTTTCAATTCATGAAGGTATGGCTCTAGGTTCATATTCTGTTAACTACTGAATTATCTCCCTGATTCTTATTTTTCAGTCTGTCGCAACATTTAGGGGGGATCTCACGTCATTGACCGCGCCGCCTTTCCTGCTTGCTCCTCGGTCTATAGTCGAATACAGCGCGTACTGGGCTGAGCACCCACGTCTTCTTGTATCTCCCGCAAAAGAAGAGTGTCCTAAAAGAAGGGCCCTATTGGTTCTTCAGTGGTTTCTAAGCACTCTGAAGCATCAGCATGCAAGCAAGGACGAAAACGGCAAAAGAAAAAAGCTGAAGCCCTTGAACCCATTTTTAGGGGAAATATTTTTAGGCAAGTGGTTAGACGACGCTGGAACAACCCATCTAGTCACCGAGCAAGTCAGCCATCACCCTCCAGCAACTGCGTTTCGAATCTGGAACGATGCACATGGCGTTAGGGTAAGAAACCGCAAATGTTTAATCAGATACTTCTCGTTGATATTCTGCTGACGTACAACTAGCTTGAGGGCCATGTCTCACCGAAAGCCTACTTTTCGTCTACGATAAATATAGAACGACAAGGATATAGTGTCTTACACATCGATAAGTACAACGAAGACCATTGGATCACGATGCCAAAAGTTCATGTCGAAGGGATTGTCACTTTCCAGATAGCCCCAGAGCTCAGTGGCGTCTCTTACATCCGTAGTTCCTCGGGCTACACGACACGTGTCAACTATTCTTCTAAAGGCTGGATAAAAGGCAAAAGCAACTCGTTTATCGCCACTATATACCCGGATAATGATGAAAGCAAACCCCTATTCATCGTAGAGGGCCGATGGAGCGATTCATATACCATCAAAGACGGCAAGGGGAAGGTGCTAGAAGCTGTTGATCTAACCTCGCTACGGAGGACACCACTTCAGGTCGACCCAGTCGAATCGCAGCACCCCCTCGAATCTAGACGAGCATGGAAACCTGTTGTCGACGCTATCAATGCAAACGATATTTTCACGACTGGACACGAGAAGAGCAGGATCGAGAACGCCCAGCGCGCGCTACGGAAAATGGAAAAGGACGCAGGTGAAACATGGACTAGGCGGTACTTCACCCAAGTCGAAGAAGATCCTATAGCGGAAAAGCTTTCAGTCAAGAGTAAATCCGCACCGGCTGATGGACCTAACCAAATGATCTGGAAATTTGATGACGAAAAGTTCAAGAGAATAACAGAGAACCAGCAAGATGGTATTAAGAGCCCTATCCGTTCTCGATTTGATTCTGGGGTTGGATTCCTGGAAATAGAAGAGGTATAGATTCGGTCTACAGCAACCATTGGGAGCCATTTTCGCAGGGGTTTAGCATGCTATTTTAGCAATGGCCACGTTGGTATACGGAAGGTTTGTTAATATTACGCCGGCGGGTTGGGTAAATAAGCGATATTTTTAACATATCCACGTCTAGCTGGATAGACTCGTGTTGGGTTGTACAATAAATTATTTTATTCAACGCTATACGAAAACTCAAAGACGAGCTCAGGGTGCGTTTAGGTAACCTTATGCTCTTAACGTTATGCTCTTACAAGAACCATCTAAACTCCGGAACTTTAGGACCATCTCTCAGCTGCAACGTTGATACATCCTTCGCAGTGAGATTCACGCCCTGTCGGCGGTTGCGATTGTTATTATCCCACAGCACTTTAACAATATGTTAGTACTGGCTACTTCAGGCGAGAATTCCAGGGGTTATAACTTACTGTAAAGACCCAGGCATCCTGCAACAAGACACCCAGTAGCACCAAAAGACGCGGTGGTGATTAGGGCAGGCAAGTACTTGGGTGCATCTTTCTCCTGGAATACATTGCTGGATACTATCCCCATAAGATTCGCCAAGGGGACTCCAACCGAGGTCAACGTTAGACGTTCACCCTCGTGCGCCACATTGTTATTATACCACTAGTAAGAAAGTTAGATATATTTGAGAATAGGAACGCAACATTCAAGCCAGGTCCGGCTAGATTTGTTCGATGACCTATGGTCTCGCAAGGGATGACTTACAGTGCTTAGCAATACGGACGGTGCAGAGGTTCCCCAGCACATCATGAATGTTGCGAAGTAGGCCACTCGTATCTGCGCATGAACGTCTGTTATCGAAGCGTATATAACAAACCCGATAAACGTAAACGCGAAGCCGAGGCATACGAAAGGGAACCGGATTCGCAAGCCATCAGATGTAAAGGCCAGTATTAATAACATAACAGCGCCCTATAAACACATTAGAAAAGATGCATATATTAACTAGGGAACCCGGACGACTCGTTCTTACTGTGACATTAGGCGCAACGGTATACAGGTTGATCGTAACTGTATCGCTGACCAATCTCTGGACGATCTGGGGCAAGAATAGAGATACTGCCTGTAGAGGTACACCGAGACATATCTCAATGATCAGGAAGCCGTAGGTCGTCGGTCTCTTAAATATCTTTAGAGACTCTCTCAGGACGAACTTCTCATTAACGATAGAAGAACTGTCCATCTGTATACGGCGGTACGCTAGCGCTTTCTGCTCCTCGTTCAAAAACCGGGCCTCGGCGGCAGAACGGGGCAAATAGAAGAAGGTAAATATCGAAAAGCACACCGTAACACTACCTTCGACGATGAAAAGCCACCGCCAGGGGTGATCTACGAGCGTTGATTTGATCTGGAAGACACCGAAAGCAAGTAACCCGCTAAAAGCATTGGCGATATTAGAGGCAGCGTAGAAGATAGCAAGACGACTCGCGAGTTCACCGCGTCGGTAGAAAGTCGTTAGGTAGTAGATGACAAGCGGGAAGAATGCCGACTCGGACATGCCCAGAAACCATCGCAGAGCAAATACACCGCTAAAGTTTTTCGCCGCCGCGGTAAGAAGCGTGAGAGTGCCGAAGCAAAACATTAGAATGGGGAGGACGCGGGCTGGACCGTATTTCTTGCCTAGCATGGCTACTGGTGGTGCGAATAGGACGTAGGGGACGAAGAATATCCCGACGATCTGGTTATACTGTCCCGGTTTGAAGTTTAGGTCTGCGATTGGGATGGGTAAGTAAGAGATGGAAGTGAGCTAGATTGCTTTGCTGACCTTTGGATAACCCGGCGGTCTGCGCATTTCCCAGGTTGCCTTTATCAAGGGCATTGAATAAATACTGAGAGGTGAATTATTAGCATGTATACGAGGATAGGTAGGTTGTTTTCTATGAAGCTAGAATAGGAGATTTTGCGCCGGTTGCTTCCAACAACTTACCATTACAGCCAGAACCGGTAGCAGACGGAGATCGAATTTGCGGCAGAGTGCCTTTTCGGCGATAGGATCAATAATGTCCTCAGAGACGGCCGCATGGCTTTCGACATCGTTGCTGTTTCTATCGCTCGAGATGGTGTCCTTTTTGATCCCAGCTGAGTCCGACTTTGCGAGGCCGACGAACTTATCATCTGCCATTGTGAAGCGGTGTTGCAGCCACAACTAGAGACCTTTAGAACAGTTGGTTCGAAGAAAACGGTTTCTGGAATGTAGATGTATCACAAACAGGGGGAAGTTTTTCAAAGTTGGGTTCGACAGGTCATATTAAAGAACAAAAATTATCTATCTTTGCATGATAACCATCCGATCCGTCCATCTTGGCTAGGATCTAATGACGAACCTCCTTTACATTCCAAAGTAACACCAACCGTCGTTATCTAAATTCTGGGGGAGATAAACGAGATAAAATGAGATGTAGATATGTCAACCCAATCAGAGTCGCACAGCAGATCTTACCACGCTGGGACTTTGGGAACCATATCCCTGTCCAAACTGATAAGCTATTGTTAGACAATGAGGTGGTAATAAAAAATGGTAACTAGTGTAAAAAAAAATTATTTTTAAAAAAAGATCATCCGTTTTTCTAGGTACATATGTATGCAAAGCTTGTTTACAGGTTGCATAGATGATATCTCGAACCGATATATTAAATAGTTCGAGATAGCTCCAACAGAGAAGGCTTACCTCATTGTTAATATAATAATACTTCCATGCATAGGTCGTGGGGGGTATCATTGGGGTATCCTGGGGTTCAGTGGGGGGTTTTCGGTATAAGATATCCATCACTCCATGAAGGCGGGAGGCTTATCCTCTAGGTTAATATCTTTATTTTATTTTTTTTCTTTACATAATTACCCACTTAGATACATATACATCTAGGAATGAACCTATGAATCATGAATACAAGTCATGTGCCAGGTACTATTTCGTTTGGTTGCATATGCACCTCCCTCCTACATGTACATAACTACATACAGCAAGTCTCAATGTCCGAATAACGCCGATATGGGGTACAGGTAGTGAAGTAGCCTTTCCCCTCTCGGCTCGCATTGAATATTTAGGTAGGTACATAAACTTCTGTTAGGATTCCTTGAACCATATTTTATGTCTGGGAAGTTCCAAGCGACACCAACTCGAAAATATCGACCTGCAGAAAAAATACCTCGGTAAACAGCCTACATTTAATAGTCGAGACTCGTAGAGAATTCATACTGTAATATTTGACTAGTCCTTCGAACGAACAAGGTATACACCATGGCCGAAAAGACCCCCGTACTTACGGATAAGGCGCCAAAGCCCTTGGCTGGCATCTACAGCCAGGCCATCAAGGCCAACGGATTTGTCTTCGTCTCCGGAGCTGTTCCTATGGACGCTGCGACCGGGAAAATAGTCGACGGTGATATTCAAGCCCACACTGTAAGTCAAAGTACTCATAGTACCGACCTTATCCCCCATGAAACTCTACTGATGAAGTACTTTTTATATAGCACCAATGTATCAAGAACCTCGGTGCCATCCTTGAAGCTTCCGGCTCCGACCTCAACAAGGTCGTCAAAGTCAACGTCTTTCTCTCCGACATGGACAACTTCGCGGCCATGAACGAGATCTACAGTCAGTATTGGGGTGAAGTAAAGCCTTGCAGAACGTAAGTGACTGTCCAACAGACTACACCCAAAGAGAACATCTTTTATAGTAGCTAATCGCTCGTAGATGTGTTGCCGTTAAGACGCTACCACTCAATGTGGACGTCGAGATTGAATGCACCGCAACCTACTGAGAAGGGCTTCTTAACTATAGTAAAATAATAAAATGCTAAATGAAAATCGTGAGCATTACGATGTCACTTAAACTGGAGGGGGTGAAAATAGGCATGTACCTATGTCTTAGTTTAATTACAAGACTTTTTCTCAGCACCTAGAATTATCAATCAGTGACACTTACAAGTATTATTCTACCTATTATTCCTATGACTAAATGTCTACTATTTATATGATAAAATGTTAAAAAATTAGACTATATTATGAATTAAATAGTCTTAAGATCGAATGGTAGTAGATGCTTCACTTTAACATTATGACTCCCTCACATTATAGTTGACATAAAACAAATTCAAGTTTGAACAGAGGAGCTAGCCAAAACTATATGAGCCCGGAGCATTTTGAATTGCTACCTAATGTATTGATACACCCGTGAACCCAGGTACTTCTCAACAAGACAATCGTGAGACATAGCACATCGCTTATTTTATTTAGGCACTGAGTCCGGTTCCGGGTACATCGTTTCCCTAAGCGCATCACAGAAGTATGTGATAGCCTCCCTTCCAGCGTCTAGGACACCATCCATGGCAATAAAGGGGTGTGGCTGGCCAGCCATGGTATGAACATCAGCCTTTACGCCCGCATTGCGTAGTTTATCTCCGAACTGCCGCCCTTCGTCCCTTAACACGTCCAATTCCCCAACAACGATAACGGCAGGTGGAAGTTTCGACCAGTCTCCTTCCCACAATAACGGACTCGCTTCGGGGTGAGACCAGTCCGACCGGTTGGGTAGGTAATGTTCTCTGTACCAAAGCATCTTGGGAGCTGGGAGGGCCGGGGTATGCTGGTTTTCCCTCCACGATGTGCTGTTGTGTATGTCCGCCGTGTTATCCGTCACCGGGACCGAAAGTAATTGTAAGGAGAACTTGAACCTGCCTAGGGTGGCGGCGCGTTGGCACATGATCGCAGCCAGATTTCCGCCTGCAGAAGAGCCTCCGGTAGCAAGCTTAGTAGTATCTAGTTGCAAAGCTTCTTTCCCTTGGCCTAGAGCCCACAGCACACTTTCCCAACAGTCGTCCACTGCAGCAGGAAAGGGGTCTTCGGGGGCAAGTCTTAAGAGGGAGTATCAGAATTTACTCTTTTAAGTTGCGATTTAAATAAAATATAAAGGGGTACTAACCTATAGTCCACGGCGATAACAACACACTTGCTGCGGGCGCAGAGATTTGTTGCAATTACGTTTTCTGTGTCGATAGTTCCTAAAACCCAGCCACCGCCGTGAAAGTAAATACAAACAGGCCATCCCTCGGCAGGCTTGGATCCATTGGGCGTGAACGCTCGAATCCTGACATCCGGGCCGGTAGTCTCCTTCCGCGAGATGCTATAGTCCTTTGTCTGGGCCACGGGGGCCGGGGGTCCAGCACCTGGGATTAGAGTGCCACTTGCCCGCGAAGCTTCTATGGGCTGCAAGTGAACTTGCTGGTTCTTGATTATATGCTTGTTATAGAAAGCCTCATATTGAGGGTTGATGCGGTGAACTATGGACGAATGGAGAGGATAGGGGGGTTCAGGATGGTCTCCCCTGGTTACTCTTTGTTCAACACTCATGGTAAGTGCTTTTAAGAAGATATAGGTCGTATTAAAAGTTAAATTGTAGATTTTATAATAATACGACAACACTGGATGTATAGACTACAAAACTAAAGCTCTAGGAAGAAGGAATTGAGACCAGTCCACCTTATCAATGAGTCCGCACTAGCTCTTATACTCCGTCCTGCCGAGAAGCTATTGTGTACCTAGGGTTAGTCTTATCAGTTCAATGTTATAAGCGCGGCCAACTCAAGATCGTCAGACTATCATGCAGCTTGATGTGTTCTAAGACGCTTTCTTTGACCCAGATACACAATGACATCAAAAATTCCGATACCGCCACTGGTTGAAGGAATAACCTAACTATCGCTACCGATTTGTGATACAACCGTGGCTATTCTCTTACTAGAACCGAAAAAGTTCGTCGCTGGGCAAACCTTACAGGACTAATCCCCGACTCGCTCCCTTTGCAGCTCTCAGGGTCCAACCTACATTTATTCGGTCCACCTAAAGTTGACATCATGACCAACCGGGAGCCCATCCAGTCCCTACCATTTGCATATAATGCGCGTATGTAGCATGTAGCTTTGTCTAGGCTTTTCCCAATGTAACCTACTAGAGGGACAAAGAACCCCAACTGGTCAAATCGGGGACAACGTAGGAGCTATAGGTGGGGGTCAAGCGTCACCGCTCACAAACTCAACTCCTATCATGGAAAGGAGGTCCACAGAATTAACTCGTACTCCGGGTCGGTGGAAATGGTGTAAACGAATAAAATTATAGTTG
Organism: Daldinia childiae; assembly: GCF_008694065.1. Taxonomy (NCBI): domain Eukaryota; kingdom Fungi; phylum Ascomycota; class Sordariomycetes; order Xylariales; family Hypoxylaceae; genus Daldinia; species Daldinia childiae. The sequence continues at coordinate 895,928 of NW_022984651.1, read as the reverse complement.
TATATCGCACGTCATGAAACCCCGGAATAGTGATTAGTTGTGTCGTATAGGATGTTCCGGTAGCGGCGCAAGGCCGTGATATCGATAGCTTCTAGGAACGCGGTCCGGGGCCCGGGGTTGCGTATGCCTCCCATGCTCCGATATATCAAGCAGGAGGAACCGACGTGGGTAAATAGTTGTCACTATCGGAATACTAGGAAGCGTTAGACTATTATCGGCTAGGCTACGGGTCTATTTGATTCACGGGAATTCCGATTGGTGATTGTAATCACACCAATTCCTCGAAACTTTTACATATAGGAAGTGTATAGAAGGTGTGCTTCTGTACTACGGTATTAAGATTCTATAACCTCCTTTCCCCTTTCATACCAAGTAATTCATTTAGATAAGTTCAGTCGTCGACCCCGGCCAATTTTAGGACTATCTCTATATCAGTTGCGCCAACTGCCTCCTACGACGATGACTTTATGTGCTTCAAGTTGGCTCATAGGAAGCGTCAAGGTTTGAGATGAGAGATGTATAAGACGCTCTGGGTGGTCATTGGTCTCCATAACTGAGGTTTAGAGCTCGTATCACGAGATCGAGCAAGGATAGAGACAACTTTACTGTTATCCGAAGAACTCTAAACTTGGCCACGGAAGCTCGTGGCTATATAAACTGGATAAATACATCCCAACATCTTGCAGAGTAATGAAGTTATCTTCAAGCTTTCTGAGTCCATTTCATAACAGACAACAGTTTTTATATTTTTACGAATGCAAGATTAGAATATGGCATAGCACCTAACCTAGGGCTTACGAATACTACACAGGTAGCCCTGCTGTTGCAGTGTAATTTTTAGAGTTCGAGGTTTGTTGGTAAAGGAGTAATATCAAGCTCAACGATATTGTATACCTGTCTATATGAGAACTGCTATCCCTAAGGAGAAATTACTCGCTTTTATCTACTATCGGTTATAACCGGCTAGATAGCTTACAAAACGTATATATCGCGGGAAACTTATATATATAGAAAGAGATGTAAAAGGGAGCAACAAGTTATTTGAGGGGGGTAGTAGTCATTTATGTAGTATAGAGCTCACCCCGACATACGTCTCTGTAAAAATGTGTGATAGGATGATACATTTATAATTGGCCATTATTTAGGGGTTAAATTTGACAATATTCACAATATTGCAGACTAACATCATGTGCAAGAAAAGCTTGACTATAATGTACAGAAATCTAAGTGTTTAATGTGGGTTGGTTTAGAAGCCTGAGTATAGAGTTATCTAACCCAGGTACCCCAGGTGAGTTTTTTTTTATAGTCGCTTAGCTAATTAGATAATCTTAAGTGTTTGCAGCAACGGAACATAGATTTATAATGTATTTTTCTTAGGTGTGTTAGGTTATATAGTTCGATGGAGCAAGTCTTTAATATTGAGTAGTTAAAGTAGTAAACATTAATAACTCTATATGCATTACGTCTTCTTAGCTAACCCAAATTTCCCCTAGGAGAGCGGAAGTGTTATAAGTTTATACTCTATGTCCTTAAGTGCCAGCTTGACCACAGTACGTTTCTTATTTATATCTGGTTGGTGAAGCTCTTTTGGGACATGCTTAAGATGCATATCTCGGGTCTTTTGGAAGTCTTGATTTGAGAATATAAGTGGAATGTGAAATACCTGTATCAAGATGGCAACTTGAGGACATTGATTCATCGTGAATTCTTTATTATAGCTTCATATGATGTCGGGGTTTGAGTAATAAGGGATGCTTTACAAAGGGATAGTAATAAAGCCGAAGAATATATTAAGCTATATCAACTATTCCTTTCTGATCGTAGTTCTCTATAGAGTGGATAGCCATGTGTTTCATGCTGCTGGGTTAGAAAATGTACTAGGGAACAAACAGGACTACTCGAGCTGGGGGCGGTGAAGATTTAGTTACATAGTGTTATGGCCCTATATTCAATGCTACTATTGTGTTGTTGGCAGGACCACAATTAATAAAGTAGAATTTTTTTCATTACTCGCTTCTTTCAAAATGCAAATAATAATAGACTACTTGAATTGGTAGTAAACAAAGTAGCGTTGCATAAAACGAACGTATCATAAGAATGTATTGTAGGCTACGTCACTCTTTGGTGGCGCTAATGTAAGGTTGTTTTGGTGGGCTGTGCGGGGCAGGTGGCCTACCTCCCGTTGCTATGTCATCGGCGCCTGACGCTTTCAGCTGATTGAACCAATTCTATTTTATTGTTTACAGTAGGTACCTTAGCTACCTAAATGCTAAGGTACAATTAGGTACAATTAGGTGGTACCTATACATACCTATGTATGTACCTCATAGCTTTACAGCTAATACAACAGCTAATACATGAGTTAAAGGTCTCCCCACATGATATAAGCCCCTTGTTCCTTGTCGAACCATAGACCCAAACTCTTGTTGTCTTCATAAAAACCCATTGTTTTAAGCTCGCAAGGTTGACAGCTTAGAAACAAGCTTGAAATACCTTACCTACTGCATATTCTACATCAAACAATAGCAACATAACCACGCATATACAAGTTGCGAACACTCAAATAGACAGCATGGCCGACGAAAACAAGGAGCAACAGCGGACTTCAGTCGACGAGACTCCTATTTCCCCTATCCGCCCGAATGGTGAGAGGAGGAACTCGCTCGAACAACACCTGAAGCAGCGTCCTGACCGTTCTGAGCTTATTGAGAGTACGATAGCTCCCATTATACCTATATTTCCCTATGTAGAAGCTACTATTGCATACACATCCTGTATAAAGCTGACACAGCCTTCTCTCCAACAGGGAACATCTTACCTGCTTCGAATGTCGCCCCCGGCCTTCAGGAAAAGCAGAGGGAGGTGAGTATTTATATCTGCCCCTCTCATCCGTGAAGAAGTTTAAAAAAGCGAAAATAACTAACTATGAGCTCAAATACATAGCTTGCAAGACACATGCGCGCCGACTCGCTCAACGACAAGATCTCCCACCGACCCCCTCCTGAGAAACTTATCAAGGATGGTGTACTTCACGAAGACCCCCGATCACCCGAGGAGAAGTACCAAGAGGCTATCGAGGAGGAGTATGCTAAGCGCGAGGGCGGTGCTTAAATGAATGAAACGGGTTTGCTGGCTGTGATACTCCTGGATTGCTATGATGATTTGACAAATGTTATCGGTTGATATCGAGTACTATATAAGTGGAAGCTTGCTGTGAATTCATGTGAAATCTAATAAAATATAATCATAAACATATTATGCGGGACAAAAATATTTGATTTTTTATTTAAGCTAACTATCTAATCTACCTGATCTCAAAGAGTATGGCGTTTCTTGGGCTGATCATGGCATCATCTCACCCATCTTGCAGCTGAGACTTTCCCACAATAGTTACAGGTGTAGCAGGCTATTCTACGTAAAATAATACAGGGACAAATAGGAAGGTAAATAAATCCGCCAGTAACCTGTCTATACAGCTTCAAACTTACGCGGCCACGTCGTAGTGTATTCGACAAAGTGGATCAAGCCCAACTCCAACTCCAAGACCAAAGACCAAGACCAGGACACACCCCCACTTCCCCGACTTCCTTTCCTAGGACGGCGCAATTCCACCATTAAGAAAGGGGGATTCCGGTCCGGGTTGATGGGCCAATGTAACACTCGGTCCTCAAGCAGCCGAACGCTCCATGCTAGCGCTGGGGGACACTCCCTGCGACTTTGTCGTGTGCCCGGATCTTGGGAACGGGGACGAGTTCCGATAGGCACGCATATTGAGAGTGGCCGGGTTGCCCCGGATCGTCGTTTGTGCCGGCACTATACGAGATGCAGGTCCAAGGTGCTTCTCCGCATACCATGGGGCTCATGGTCTTGTTGGAGGACGCATTGTGATCTACTGTATATATAAAGATAAGGATTAATACGCATATGATAGGATTTAGAAGGTGCGATCAGACTGCAAGGTGATCTTGGATCGTGTGTTGGAACCACATTCGTTCCTCGTTGACACGATGCATCTAAAGTTATCCGTGTTAGCTAGCACCTTTGCGTGCGCAGTCTCTTTAGCTGCTGCTGTTGATATCTCCGTAAAGTCGACAGGTGGAAACGCTACTAACGGTCATCAATATGGCTTCTTGCATGAAGTAAGTCATATACATATTAAAATGAGGAATAAAATACTCAACTTACTCAATTAGGACATTAACAACTCGGGCGACGGCGGTCTCTACGCCGAGCTAATCCGCAACCGAGCCTTCCAGATCAGTGAACGCTTCCCAGCTTCACTTGACGGATGGCATTCTGTGAACGGCGCTAAGCTATCGTTGAAAAACTTGAGCACGCCGCTATCCGACGTCTTGGTTACTTCCCTGAATGTTGCAGTTCCTGAGGGACAAGACCAAGTAGGATTTTTAAATGACGGGTACTGGGGTATGGACGTCAAGGCTAGCAATAAATATAGCGGTTCGTTCTGGGTTAAGGGGGTATATTCCGGCCAATTTACTGCCTCGCTGCAGTCGAGCACAACCAGTCAGACTTTTGGAAGTACGAAAGTCAAGTCCCAGTCTACCGCTGATCAGTGGACGGAACATAACTTCGAGTTGACTCCCTCGCAAGACGCACCGAGTTCTAATAATACGTTTGCCATCACATTTGATACCTCGGTAAGTAGCTCATCGAGCTGATGAAGCAGGTATGGCTGGTCTAATAAGGATGTCTCAACAGGGCGCAGAGACAGGGTCGCTTGACTTCAATCTCATCAGTCTCTTCCCTCCTACATTTAAGGGACGGCAAAATGGGATGCGTGTCGATATCTCAGAAGCATTGGAACAACTTCACCCTACCCTCTTCCGTATCCCGGGCGGTAACAGTGAGTCGTTTTTATTCATGCGATTTCCAAATCGTATAGCCTTGATAACTAACCGACTATACTGTGCTTCACAGTGCTTGAAGGCTTGACAAACAGGACATGGTGGGACTGGAAGAATACACTAGGCCCCCTGAAGAATCGACCCGGCTTCACGGGTGTATGGGGATACCAGCAAACCAACGGCTTGGGGTTACTTGAATACCTAGAGTTTGCAGAGGACTTAGGAATGGAGATTGGTAAGGTTTCATTCATACCTTTATAGACAATATCTAATTTAGTGATGATAGTCCTCGGCGTCTACGACGGCCTCTCTCTCAATGGGGACATCACACCACAGGATGACCTGCAATTCTTCATCGACGACGCCCTCGACCAAATCGAATTCGTCCGCGGACCCGCCGATTCCAAATGGGGCTCCGTCCGCGCGCAGCTAGGGCACCCGGAACCCTGGAAGCTAGAATACGTAGAGATCGGTAACGAAGACTGGCTTGCCGGGGCACCGAAGGGCTGGGATACGTTCAAAAAGTACCGGTTCCCGCTGTTCCTCGAGGCCATTAACAAGGCGTACCCGGATATCCAAGTTATCTCCTCGGGCTCGGTTTACGACGGATACGACATCCCAACACCGGGAGCTGGCGATTACCATGTGTATGCTGAGCCGGACACGCTTGTTGCTGAGTTTTCGAAGTTTGATAACGTGAAACAACCGCATATCATTGGCGAGATGGCGGCGGTCCATCCGAATGGTGGTTCTGGCTGGGACGGGCCGCAACAACCGTTTCCCTGGTTAGTATCATTCCATTGAATTTATTAAAAGTCTTTACCTTATAATCCTCCCGGACTCGTTTGAATATTATGACTACGTTAGCTGTGGGGCTTGGATATATGCTAACTTGAAGCTTCGTATAGGTGGGGAGGCGCCGTTGGTGAGGCCGTGTCGCTCATCGGCTACGAGCGCAATGCAGACAGAATCATCGGGGCGGCATATGTAAGTTACAGTTTGATAATTTTGTGTAAAGTTAGGAATTGTGAAGGACTAAACTAATAAATGCTACAGGCACCGATCATTCGGAATAGTATGTCGAACTTACCACTTACGCCTATTCACCCCCTATGAGCATTGCTAATTGATATATGATAGTGAACCGCTGGCAGTGGGAAATTACAGCCATTCAGTTCACTGCTAATAAGGTTACTCGATCTACGTCTTGGTACGTATGGGAGGTAAGTTATATTACCATATTCGAAGCTTTGGAATACATACTTATACTACTTGCGAATAGCTTATGGCGGCTCATCTCCTAACAGAGACACTGCCGGCAACTTCACAGTTTGATCCGGTCTACTACGTGGCTGGAAAGAACGATAAGACAGGAGGACACATTTTCAAAGCAGCAGTCTATAATTCAACAGACGGTGCTGATGTCCCTGTCAAATTATCCTTCGAAGGTGTTAAACAGGGAACGACTGCCGAGTTAACTATCCTCACGGGACCGAAAGATCCATATGGTGTCAATGATCCGGCTACCGACATTAATGTTGTAAAGACTAGTAAGAAGACGATACGATCCGACAAGACCGGTAGTTTTCAATTTTCGTTACCTAACTTGAGTATTGCCGTCTTGGATACGAGCCCCCCGAAGTCTCGTCGCTGGAATAGGGCAGCAGGAAAGGGTTGATCTTCTGAGTTATCTTGGCAATCAATATGTTAGATTATGACATATAATATAAATAATACCCGCTGGCAATTTCTGTTAAATCAAAAACAATCCTACCGTCGACGTGATTAATAAGAGATGAAGTAACATATTTACGTGGACTAAGAGGCTCTTGGAAATTGGAGGCTCGGCGAATTCAACTCGTTAGATCCTATTGGTTAATAGGAAAAAGAGAATGAATGGTTCTGGTTCCGTAATGATGTGGTTGCAAGTCATAGGAGAGCCTCGAGGATATGTATCTCGAGTTGTGGGGTAGCACGTATATGCGACCAGTTGTCCCATATTGGGGGCTACACTGCTGTGCTGTCTTTCACCAATAAACGCTCGAGACATAGGAGACACATGGCTTGCGAAACACATGCAAGCTTTGGATGAGGTAAGTGTAGGCGAAGTTGGAGTAAAGAAACGGAGTTTTTATGTTGCTCTCCGCCTGCATCGCTGCCCGACTAAGCTGAAGCCTCTCTTTAAAGGGTCAGCAACTAGTACGCTCTTATCCGGCTAGATTTTGGAGGCTCATACCCCGGAGAGAACATGGCAAACACGATAGCGGATAGACGGCGTGTTTACCTCGCCTGTCGAGCCATCTTCGTGGGCCAGAAAGCGGAGCTACGGAAACAGAAAAAGATACGCGAAGAGATCGAGAGGTGGCCACAGGTGTTAAGGTCACTTACCCATGGCTTGAGCATAGAGAATGTGGTCGAGATCCTTCGCGACCTCCTATCACGGCATATCTTTAAATCAGAAGTCAAGGCGAAGGCGGAATTTCCCGAATTGTTCCACACACCACCGGAACAGGAGGTCAAACGTGAAGCATCTGAAGTTAAAGCTGCTAAATCGACAGCCGAGGTACTAGACGAAGTTGCTAGTGTAGGACAAAACGACGCCGAATGCAATGCCGGAGTTGAGGAACATGCTACTAAGCAAACCAACGAGAACGCCGTCAAACAGACCGACGAGGACGTCATCAAACAAACCGATGAGGGTGTCACTAAGCAAGTTGATGAGGACGCCACCAAGCAAGCTGATGAGAATTCCACCAATCAAACTGGCGAGGTGCTTAACGGGACTGAAAGAGATAGTCCACACCCTAAAATCGAGTTCCCAAGCACCGGAAATGTAACTTCACAACAGCTAGTCACACTGCCTTCACTATACCCGACATACATTCCGTATAAGGCACAGCATATTATACTAAGTGAGGCGCAACGTATGCTAGAGGAAAGTTGCTTCGAATTTACTAGAAAACATATGCCGGCACTTCTCGAGAATACAGGGTTGGACTGCGCTAGTTCACTCGAACTGACAAAATGGACGCGACTGCTGGCTAAGATGGCTGACGAGATACCCGAAACGGCGTTTGACTTGGGAGCAACACCTTTGAGAGAGGTGCTATTCTCAACAGACAAATTGCGACATAGCGCGGTTCATAGGGTCCCGATGACTGCCCGTGGTATAAAAGATCTACTCAAGTCAGCAGTGACCCTTGCATTTACAATTGGTGACCACAAGCATGCGGGCCAACTCGAAGAGATATGCTACGAGCTAGACAATAAAGTCAAAGCGATGGAGATGAATAAAAATGCACTGGTGTATTCTGCCACAGCCGATCTGCAGGATATTCAACGGCGGCGAGAAGAGTTGGATAACCTGGAGAAAGAAGTGCTTGCCACCATGGTGAGAAATGATCAGAAGAATAGAGGCTTTATCGGAGCGCTACTGGAAGATTCGGTGGGTAGGATCCTGGAAGGGAAGACGGAGATTGAGACGGAGATGGACGAGGAGTTGAAGATGGAGGAGGATGAAGAGGAATTTTCAGAGTGTCATACAAGTGTGGAGGACTTTGAACAGGATTCAGTTGTATAGTAACCACTTGTGATATATGTGTAATTTGATATATGTAACTTGGGATGATATATTCCGTATAATATCACGATATATGTAATAGTTGTTATTGTTAGAGTCTAAAACTTAGAGGTAGGTACAAGCATAGGAACCCACTAGGCTAAGTACCTCCTAGAATACCCCTCACAGTGTCCGTCGCACCCGCATCCGCATATACATCGTACCTCATTAATTATTTAAAATAGGCATCACGTGTTAACGCGTAAAAAGGATGACGCGCTGCAAGTCTTGGAGTATCTTTGTCTCATTACCCCCGCGATAAAGAATCATGATTATGATAAGAGGAATCGTCTTCAAATTTACAGCATGAATTCGAAATGGCTGAGAGACCTGGTACACCGAAAACCGAGAAAAAAGAGCCCGAGGTAGAAGGGCCTAAGCAAGATGATGGCCAACATAATACTCTCAAATACTCTCTCCTCGGGCCTTCGCTCACCAAAGCCGGCCAGGACTCTGTCGATCAATCTAAGGTTTCGGAAATCATTTATAACGCATCCAAAGGATCTAAGTTCTTTAACCGCGAAGAAGTCAAGGACAAGATCTTGACGCAGAAGATCGAGCAGATTTTGGAGAAGAAGCGGCGTCTAGAGAAGCTTGATCTAACTCGCGAGCTCCGGGCTGCGGATCAACTCATAACCCAGCTCGAGGTCTCCCGTGACTTAACGCAGTATATAGTCCACGTCGATTGCGATGCATTCTATGCTGCCGTAGAGCAACTCGACCGACCCGAGCTCAAGGATGTCCCATTCGCTGTTGGAGGCGGCGTGCTCACTACATGCAATTACCTCGCTCGAAAATTCGGTTGTCGAAGTGGCATGGCTGGCTTCGTCGCCAAAAAGCTATGTCCTAACCTCCTCCTTCTCCCTCTCAACTTTGACAAGTACACCTCCAAAGCTCAGGAGGTCCGACAAGTCTTGGCGCAATACGATCCAAGGTTCCAAAGCGCTAGTATCGACGAGGCTTATCTCAACATCACCGAATATTGTGTCGAACATAACATGACGCCCGAGGACACTGTCCAGCAAATGCGAGACGAGATTCATGAGAAGACGAAGATCACGGTTTCTGCTGGAATTGCCGCAAATGCGAAGCTGGCTAAAATCTGTTCTAATATGAACAAGCCTAATGGCCAATACATCCTGCCTAACGATCGTAATGCTATAATGAATTTCATGCGCGACCTTCCGACGAGAAAGGTAAACGGAATCGGGCGAGTTTTAGAACGGGAGTTGCAGGAGATAGGGGTCAAAACATGTGGCGATGTCTATCCCCATCGTCAGCTTTTGGTACGTGCACAGACTCATTTCTGGACTTCGATATGACGATCCTTTACTTTGAACCGAGACTAACACATGCTTAGTACGTTAAAATACCTTTCTATTTTACAATCTGTAATTCTTCTCTTAGCAATTAAGCTAGGCGGTAAAATAACAAGGGATCTGCTTATTCAAAGTACTAACTTATCGCAGACGTCAACTTTTCGGTGAAAAAACGTACGAATTCCTGCTCATGTGTTATCTCGGGCTAGGCAGGACCGAAGTCCAGCCCGTGGAGGAGTTTGAACGGAAGAGCGTCGGAACCGAAAGCACGTTCCGAGATCTTTCAGACCCAGTACAACTGAGAGAAAAACTGAAGCAGACAGCTGACGAATTAGAAAAGGACATGCGAAGAGCCGAGTGCAAAGGTCGGACTCTTGTCTTAAAGGTAAAGTTACATACATACGAAGTTTTGACGAGGCAAGTTGTGACGCCAAGAGCTATTTGCGCCGCGGACGACTTATATAATTATTCGTTGCCTATCTTGGCAAAGCTGGAGCAAGAGGTTCCGGGTATGAAGTTACGCTTAATGGGCCTCCGGTGCACGCACCTAGTTAGCACCAAGAAGCCCGACGCTCGTACATTTTTTGGACTGAGACCTTTAAAAACGGGGTCCGACGGGTTGGCCGACGAAGGGACAACCGAATCTGCCCAAGAATATGATATTCCACAAGAACTCCTAGACCAATTACCTGACGATGATACCCACGAGCCCGGCTTAGATCTCGCCGGGCCTCCCAAAGCCGAAAAAGACACCACTTACCGACGCCACGGCAAAGAAATCCTCCCAAACCCCAACCCTAACCCCAAACGCCCAGCCCCAGACCCCGAGCCTGAGGAATATTGGGATTGTCCCATCTGCAGCCGGCCGCAAGCCACCGACGAGCGCCTGTTCAACGAGCACATCGACCTGTGTCTTTCGCGCCAGACGATCCGTGATACGGTTCAGCGCGAATTCAAACCTAACCCGAGCTCTGCAGTTGACGCCGCGCCACAGCCCAAGAGGCGAAAAGGCAGTACCGAGAAGAAGCAACGTAGCCGGACGACGAATTCGGCTGATCCGAGGCAGACGAAGCTGTTTTTTGGTGGGGGATTATGAGATTTGTTTATACTTTATGATGATAGTTGTATATAATGATGCAAATATTGTTAGTATTATACCTCCGCCCTTGGCCCATAGTAATTTTGTTTCCTTTATTTTGTTTCCCTGCCAGCCAGTCGCCCGTATTCTTCTTGAAGCTTCCTACGCCTCCTTTATTATAACGTACCTACGGCTCGTGTGTAGCGGTCGCTACGTAGCTGTGGGCTAGTCAAAATACGTCGGACATCTTCGGACGGCAGTTAACTACAGTAATCTAAAAGTGAGGGCAAAGATGGCTTTTGGTTCCTCGCGCATCATATTATTCCCGAACAAGCCTCTACTATGGCGCCCCCGTGGATCTTACAATCACACCTCATTATTATGTTCACAAGGACGCAATCTACTAACTTATTACATACTGAGACTACAGTTTCTCTGGGCACATCCGGTTATAGTCCCAATATATCTGTTCGCATTTTGGAGGCAGACTAGCTCGGCGATGCTTATCCTAATCTATATTGTTTGGGTAATGTAACACGCAAAAATATAGTACGAAATGAGTATTACTGCATGTGGAGACAGAAGTATCAAAACGAGATGTCTACACGATGGGATCGGATAATATTATTCTTATCCAATTATAGAAGCGTCATCAAGTTTTCTGCATAATTGCTTCTACTACGAGACTTCTCATATATTCCAAATCTATTTCCGAACAGCGCTAAAATCTATACCGATTCCTGTAATTTTCAGAGGTCGGAATAACCTTCTTGTTGAATCAGAGACATTCATTAGACTTGCCCAACTTCTCAATTGAAACCTAGCACCAATAGCAATGAATTAATATAAAACGATTTCTCCTGAACCCTCCTGTTCAGAAGTATTTTAGATCAGTCCTTAGTTACTAGCCGTTTTCTTAACTAAAGCACAGTACCAAGGCAAAAGCTAGCATTAATAAGTAAAAAAGTCGAGACGATCACATTTAAATATAACGTATAGCTTATACGGAAAACCAAAATCACTATACCATTACAAGGTTAAATACCCGTAAAACCCTCCCATCTTAGTTAATGAACAGTCATCTTTGCATGACAATAGAGGCAGCTAAAACCAGCGAACATAGCACTTTATGATAAAAAGCCAGTTGTGAGTAGAACAAAGAAAGGACAGTATTTTGACTTGCTTAGAGTTATTTATAATAATGGGATTGATTCATTCAGGGCCATTGTTTGTGAAAGGTCTTTACTCTAGCTATGGCTAGTCTTATGTTGATATAAACTAGTTTGCGCAATAATTTATTAACATTGAACACAAGTATATCATTACCTAACAGTAATCGCCCGTATTGGCGCGGTTTACTATAAAACCAATATCCACGTAACGACACTAGTATTTCACAGTCATAACTAGAACACGAATAACATAATGGATTACGATTTAATAGGAAGGTTGCTCCTATCGCTACCTGCAGAAGATGCGGAAAATGCTAGGATGGCAGCATTGGCAGATAGGACCTCCACGTATTTCACAACAAATCAGAATCTTATATACCGTGGTGTTGCAGGAATAGGGCGCCGTAAGTAAGCTTCTCTTCTATTACGAGAGGACCACATTTATTTTTATCTATATATCTCGAGTTTTCCAGCAGACAAATACTAATAGTCATTCTTGCACCTAGATGGCGGTGCACTTCTTTTCCTTGATAAAAGAAGACACCCCTCTCGGAACATAGTTGTAAAGTACTCTATTAGCGATGAAGCGGACGCGGACTTGAGAAATGAGGCACAATATCTCGAAATGCTAAGAGGCGCCGAGCATATCGGGCAGATGATTCCTCTTGCTGAGGCCAATCTTAATGTATCGGGTACTGGGAAACGTCCTACCCTCGCGCTCGATTTTATTCCGCATGGTACAATATATGCCTTTCGGGATAGGATGGACCAAGCTCACTATCGAGTTCCCAGTCGGTTTCTTTGGCGTGCATTTCTCTGTTGTCAGTACTACCATTTCCCTAAACACATTGGCCTCTCGGGTTTGCGCCAACTACACTCTCAAACAAGAAGCTAACCAGCATTTTCTCATTATAGTGGTACGTCAGGTGCTAGCTATGGCATTTCCCCCGCAGGGCGGACCCGATGAACCGCTGAGTCGGGAACAATTTCACGGTCATCCGCCATTAGGAGTGATACAGAATTCACCTCATGGGAATAATGTTATTATTGGTGATCTAACTAGTGATGACTTCGAACATTCACTTGTTCCAATATTTAAGGTGTGTCAAGTCTTGTTGTAAGAGTGAAATTATGCCTCCAGTATTCCTCGATGAAGAAAATTGCGAGTGTGAAACATGCTAATTTTTGTTCCAGCTCATTGACTTTGGACGGGGAGATGTATTACCAAATGCAGACGACGCGATTTACAATAATATTGCTAATATCGGAGTTGTAAGCCACCCTAGTATAAAAGTCCATCTCTGAATATCTTGCTAATAGACCTACAGCTATTCATTATTATTTTCCAACATCAGCTTGATGAGTCTTATCTAAATCGCATTCCACATGGGGGCTGGCCATACCAACTCGATAATGGACAATGGATAGCGACAGAGGCACCCCCTTTCTTTACACAATCACCGTTCATAGATATTGAATTACGAGACCTCGTAGCAAGATGCATGGCGATCGGTCGTGACGCGGTCCCAACTCTAGACCAGCTCCTAGAAGAGGCCCAGAGAGGAGTGGCAAAAAGACCTGAAGATATAGTACTTGATGATACCAGAATAAATACCATACAGACCGAGGGGGACGATATGATTGGAGCTTTGGTACAACAATTCATATTAAATGCTGCCATTATAGAAGAGGAAGCAGCCACGCTCAATCGACGTACAATTAACCATCATCTAGGAACAACTCTACTAGGTATCAATGCGACTACAAGACCAGGACCAGCCCAACCCCAATTCAAACGAAGTAATCTAGAACCCGACACGGTAGTCGATAATGACGTTGATTAGAATCAATGACTACTTTTTTGAGAGTATTGGTTACGACGAAAGCTTAGTATAAAACGGATGGCTGGCCTATCGCTAAGCGTACTTCTTGGGTGTCTTAACGATAGGGAAAAGACTATAAAAACGGCGCCCATATTCGAGTAGCCTTTTGACTGGAAGTATACGTCGTGGACTTCATGGGGATCTAGGGGAACTTATGATGTTGAATTTAGAAAGGAAATGTTTATCCAATTCCTGCATAATTCTATAACGTTGTTATGAGATGTCAATATCTAAGTGAATATAATAGTATGTAGTATATCGAGAGCTCGCCTTATGTAAGGCTACTTGCTATTTGACAAATGCATTATAGCCCAGAAAGCCGAGCATTATCTCGGCCTGTATTAATCAAACTCCGTCCCTTGAATAGTCTTTTTAATGAAGGTGATGTTTAAAAATATCAAGTGACACTCCCCACGCGGAAAGCCTTAATTAACATCAAAAATTGAGAGAGGAATTCGTCATAGACCTAGTTTAGGAAAGCTGTACGTGACAAATAAGCTAGAGAAAATAGTAAACATTCGGAAATTCACCGAGAGCTTCTCCAAGTATACTTGCACGAATTATAGCTGCCCTTCAGGTACCTAGCCAATCGATAACTTGCTCATGGACCTCAAATCGATAGAGCGGCCGAGCATTGCGCCGCATCACACGTCACCGGCTTATTGGCACGTGTAGAATTATTCGTGGAGTGAATACCTTCCATCTCGGCATAGAGTAGTTTGGAGATAGTCTACATTGGCTTCATAGTGTTGACGTGTTGATACCACTCGGTTTTTAAGGCAATAATGATTCCGATTGTTAGCAAATTAAGTAAAGGCTTCAAGCAGACATAAAGCTCCCTCGGCGTTATTATATGGCCACTATTCCGACCTTTAGGGGGAAAATTCTAGAGTCATGTCAGCTAACCTACCTCATTTTGTCAGAAGCCTACCGGATCCTTCCGAATTAGAAACAAGGTACCAAAGTCATGTAAAACCGGCTTACAAGAGCTACTACTGTAGGGACTGAGCCTCGGTCATTCTTAGTAAGTTAAATCGTGCCGGCCCAATGCATGTCGGTGCCATTCACACTTTCCAATCCGTGGAGTCCCCGCGCCCTAGCAGCCTGGGCCGTGGTTGGGCGAATCGAAGCGCGGGAGCTGAATCGCTTTCGGCCTATTGCAACGAATCGCGCGGTGCGGAGTGACGATCGTTTCATGCACCAAGGGGCAGCCTAACTTCATCTGGAAAGGAGAAACAGGGGATAGAAGACTTGGAGATGGGGCTCATGTTAATAATATTATTGCATTAAGTAACCTATCGCCCTATTTGCCCATGATTCTTATTTCCTAATGTTGAAAAATATCCAATAGGTGTTGCTGGTAAGGATGGCGGAGTTAGTGACGGAGCTTTTGTCGGTCATTCTTGTACTCGGTCCGTGTACTGTTGAAATCGGCCTCTTATGAAATATGACCGGAGGCGGGGACGGGGTAGGAGTTGAACGGAGATGAAAGGAGGTGTTGTCTTAGTTTCGTGCGGTCATAATCGTGAGCCACGCCGCCCCCATACTATAAGTGCATCGACAAACTCCATCCTTTCTCTCTCTCTTCTCTTGAGCCATTCCCAACCCTTCTAGGTAACATTATTCTTGGGTATCTGATCGCTTATACTTGTCGCAAATATGCGCGCCTCGTTAACTTCGCTCGCGTTCCTTTCCGAGCTACTCACCGTGGCCCTCTCGGCCGACGTGAACGCTTGGAAATCCAGGAACATCTACTTTGCGCTGACAGATCGTGTCGCTCGGAGCAGCAGTGACACTGGAGGCAATGCATGCGGCGACCTCTCGAATTACTGTGGTGGTACTTTTAAGGGTCTTCAGTCAAAGCTCGACTACATTGCTGGTATGGGCTTCGATGCTATCTGGATAACCCCTGTAGTTACAAGTGAGTCTTGCCTTTTTCATGAGACGTTTACCCTCAGTAAGCTAATCACTGTGCCAAATTAAGACAGCAATGGGGGTTATCACGGATACTGGGCGACGGATCTATATGGCATCAATTCGAACCACGGTACAGCAGATGACCTCAAGGCTCTAGTTAGCGCTGCTCATGAAAAGGTATTCGAAAGAGCCATTCCCCATCCTTAATTGACCGCTAATATAAAATTCGTCAACTAGGGTATCTATATTATGGTTGATGTGGTCGCGAACCACGTGGGCCCATCTAACGTCGCGGATCGCAAACCAGCACCACTGAACCAAGGCAGCTCCTATCATTCGCAATGCGAGATCAACTATTCCGACCAGAACAGCGTGGAGAACTGCTGGATTGCTAACTTACCTGACTTGAACACGCAAAATTCCGAGATCCGGACCGTCTACCAGAATTGGATCAAATGGCTTGTATCGGAATATAGCTTCGATGGTGTTCGCATCGACACTGTGAAGCATGTCGAGAAAGATTATTGGCCAGGATTCTCCAGCGCTGCCGGAGTCTACACAATCGGCGAGGTCTTTGACGGTAACCCAAGCTACGTCGCGGGCTACGCCAGTCTCATGTCTGGATTGCTGAACTACCCCATGTATTACCCAATGAATAATTTCTATCAGCAGAAGGGATCGAGCCAGGCCCTCGTCGATATGTTTAACCAGATCAGCTCGTCGTTCCCCGACCCCACGGCGCTAGGCTCGTTCCTCGACAACCACGACAATGCGCGATGGTTAAACTCGAAGAACGACCTTGCTCTGCTCAAGAACGCTCTCGCCTACGTCATCCTGGCTAGGGGTATTCCCATCGTGTACTACGGTACAGAGCAGGCGTATGCTGGTGGTAACGACCCCGCCAACCGTGAAGATCTCTGGCGCAGCAGTTTTAATACCAATGCCGAAATCTACAAAGCTATATCTAAGCTATCCGCCGCCAGGAAATCGGCCGGTGGACTAGCTGGTAACGACCATACACATTTGTATGTTGCGGATACTGCTTATGCCTGGAGCCGAGCCGGTGGCAACTTGGTTGTTCTCACCACCAACAGTGGATCTGGGTCGAGCGGACAGCACTGCTTTAACACGCAAGCTCCTAACAGATCGTGGAACAACACTTTCAGTACTGGGTCCTACACTTCGGACGGAAACGGAAAGGTATGCTTGAATGTTAGCAACGGCGAGCCGGTCGTGCTGGTTGCATCTTAAAAATCGCGCGCAGCGTGAAACAGCTGAAATACATATCTTGGATGCCTGCCTATCTACCTAGGGTAGGTGGGGATAAAATGTAACAGTCGCGTGTTTAATGTATAGGATTTAGTTTAAAATAAAATAAGAAAGCTGAGCTACTAAATAAAGCAAGCCCTTCCAAGAATATTACGTAATTCAGTTACAGAAGTGGAACAGATTAAATTAAAGTACGTATTGTTTCGGGACCGGCCGTGGATACCTTTAACTTAGTGGGTATATGAGTGGTCCCCCGGGTCAGATAAAAAAATATCGCACGGCGCCCGGCTTACAAGACGCCCGATGAAGGCGTTTCAATATTCCTTTTGTGGAGGTGGTTCGATTATACATGGCCATTTCCCTAAATAGACCTGTTGCTTAACACTCGTACGAACAAATATGCTACACCATGTCAGACTTAGCATGACCTAAGCAGCTGCTAAGGCACTGATGTAGGAGGCTTCGGATTCGGACTTGAGCGCCCGCCGTCCCTCCGTTGTTTGTAATCATTGTTCCGAACCCCGAAAATAGGTATATAATATGGATATATGGGAGTTGAACTTTACGCTATATAGACTTTTATAACTCTTAAAATTTGAAGAATAATTGCAGGAGCAGACTTGGTTTGCATTGAGACACTGGTTTTTCCTTGGGAATCATTTGAAGACGTTTGAAGACATTTGAGCGTTTCTTCTGCCAACATTTTCGTGTAACTGCATCAACGGAAGTCCGTTTGCTTTTTATTTTTAAAGGGCAGTCATAAATAATTGATTTATTCTCGCTAAATCTTTAATATCTATTTCTATCCTCCCTCACCCCTTTCAACTTCTCTAAGATAACACGCAGCGCTATTACGAGCGCATTCGACAATTCCGTGTCGAATATGAATTCTAGAGTACTCTCCGCAGCTCGCCTACCCCGAGGCGTAACTAGTATCGCAATTATTGGAACAAGCATTGGGCTGTACTATACCTACATGAGGAACGTTGCTTACGCGGATTCCGGTGCGCCGAAGAAGGCTTTCGGCTCTGGCCCGGCTTTTTTGTCTCTTGAGCTCGAGAGCACTGAAGCTGTAAACCACAACACTAAGCGATTACGATTTAAGCTTCCTACACCAGATACCGTTAGTGGCCTCACATTAACATGTAAGTGAAAACCAAAAGCGCACTAAATATGCCGCTACTTATTGTCGCCGTTGCTGACATTTGGGAAAGCCGCGCTCTTAACATACTCTTGGCCAAAAGGCAGTACATTTCCTGTTGTGCGGCCTTACACTCCGATTAACTCACTGGGTAAGATCAATTTTTTAATGTTTTTACCAATGAATATAATCTAATTTTTTAATTATTAGATGAACCAGGTGCTTTAGAACTTCTCATCAAGAAATACCCCGATGGGAAACAGAGCACATACATACACTCCCTAAAGCCGGGAGACTCGTTGCGCTTTGTCACCCGGATACCGGGATACAACTACCAACCAAATAAACACTCAGAGATCCTTTTAATCGCCGGAGGAGCCGGTATTACTCCTATCTATCAACTGATTCGGGGCATCTTGCAAAATCCCGAGGACCACACCAAGATCAACTTGGTATTTGGCGTAAACACAGATGCTGACTTGCTCCTAAGAAAGGAGTTCGACGAGTACGCAGCGAACTTTCCTAGTCGTTTCAACGTCACATATACGATCAGTCATCCCGCGAATGGTTCGCCGTTTCGACAAGGCTACGTTACCAAGGAGTTGCTGAATGAGGTAGCGCCCCAATCGGCTAGTTCCAAAGTGTTTGTTTGCGGACCGCCGCCGATGGAGACTGCGCTTGTGGGAAGCTGGCAGAAATCGGGGATCTTGCATGAACTTGGCTACCGGAAGGATCAAATACATAAGTTCTGAGCCTTTAGAAATATCGGAAGCTTTAGATCAGTAGATACTGGGGATCTCCCCTCGTAATATAAATAATTACTCTAAACTTAGTTATTTCAGTACAACATAACATCGAGTACCCATATAGTTAAGGCGACTAGCCAAACAAACTATCAAATTCAAGATTATTATATAGTTTAACTCATAAAAATTGCTTTCGTAATGAGTTTTTGGGTACGTATACATTGAGACCTCCCCAGCTGAGAGTTATAGGAAGACATGGTACAGATTAGGAATTCAATTTAAAATCGCGCATATTTACAACCAATTTTGGGATTATTATGAATGTACATACTAGAACGTATGCAGTTGATGGAATACACTCTGCTATGCTAAGATAGTAGGACTAGATATACGGAGATATCAGATAACCCCTGGTGGCCGCCAAGATTGTTGAACTGAATTATTAACGCCAGCCCTTTTATCCTCCATCGAGGGCGCTAGGCATCTCTTATATACTCAATATCTTAGTATACCTACCCCTGAATATACCCCTAACCCCTATATTTCCCGATAGGATACCTTCAAATAATGACGAATATATAAGGGGCAGCGTGATAGCAATAATATTTCAAGGTACGAGGTCCCCTAATTATCTTAACAAGCTTAAACCTAATATTATGCTAGGCTACTACTATTCTCTTAGTATTTTATATTTCATAAACCTTTCCGGCTGTACCGTTGCCATTTTTCTCAACGATCCCTTTGTTACTAGGCAAGGTGATGTACATTTTTCAGAAAGCAGAACTGAAGAAGCATGGGTCCAATTCCCCTGCATCTCTTTATGACCTCATATTTCTGTTGGACTTCCGAGCCAATATCAGTATTTCTTGGGATTATCCCCGGTGGGCAATAAAAGAGCGCCATATACAGCAAGGCTTCGTCGATAATGTGCGACGATTTGGATTCACGTGTAAAATATATGAGAATTTGCGCAATTGGAGCGGATAGATCGGCATATCTTCAGTTCACTGCGTGCCTATTCATTTAGCCGGAGCTTGAGGATCGGCGTGGCCAAGATTACTTTGCGGCTGGGATCTCCAATCGTTCGGCGGACATCAATACAATATTAGCGGATAAGTTCCCTTGGAGCCTCAAGGAGAACGGCTGAGAACGGAGCTGGTGGGAAATCGGGCTACTCTGCCGAGATTTTTGGCTATGACATCCGTCCCGAATGTCTTGGAGGTAGGGAATCTTCTAAGACGTAATCAGCAAAGACCAGCATATAGAGGAAGACTCTTAGCAAATAATTGTCATGAACAGCTGATTATTCACATTAAATGTAGGAATATGGCGACTTCGCGTGCTCGTACCTAACACTTGGCCTCGCTTGGCCCTCTATTGGCCGATCACGCTCAATATGCACGCCTTCATTTACTTCCGGCCGAACCACAAAATCGGACATGGGAACGTCGACTTTGGAAAGGTAAGATCGACTCTGGGAATATTGAATGGTATACTTATAACCGGTCTGTGTGACTTATAAATCATACCAGCTGTGCTCTCTGTTCCATGCGATGGTAACTGAAAATGAAGACCCGAGCCGGTTTGCTTCCTAGATTTCTCTGCATTGTGAGCCTTCTCGTACCACGAGTTGCGTCTCATAGCCATATTTCTGCTGCTATTGGTCAATGTTCATTAAACCTCCCGGAAGCATTACAATCTCAGGCGCAGTTAGGATGTCCACATCCAATTGACGCGGAGACCGCCGATAGACCCGTTGAATGGTCGCCATGGACGCATCCACCAGAGTGTGTGCACTCGAAAAAGTCGCCAGGGGCTTCGTACTGCGTTTACTCTAATTCGCAGCACGGGAACGGGGGTGTCAGCATAATTACAAGGCCAGAAACTGCAGCAAGCACCCTTGAAATCCTAAACGACTCCGGGTACACTCATCTAAAACACTTCGTCAACAATAGCGCTGGACCAGCTTACGAAGTTACCGACATCCCCGGTAAGGGGAAGGGAGTCTTTGCGACACGCCATATAAAGCGCGCCGAAGCAATTATGGCGGATTGGGCCGCATTGGTAGTGGACTTGGACCTCCCGACCTCGATATTGCGGACCGAAGGGTATAAGCTATTTCATAGAGCTGTAGATCAGCTAGCAGATCCAGATCGCGTGCTTCAGCTGGCTCGGAGCAGCGCGTTCTCAGGCGACATCATAGAGGATATTCTGAGGACAAACTCATTTTCTTACACGCTGGCGGATGATTCTCATATGACATTATACCCGGACGTTTCTGTGAGTTCACTCAGATACCACCATGAGTTGGTGCTGATGGAATGCTAATGGTATCTGACAGAGAGTTAACCATGCATGCCGTCCAAAGTAAGTACCTCTTTGGTGGAAATTACAACTTAAGGATACTGAAGAAAGCTAAATAAGCAATTAGTTCTTTTATAAGGTTTACGCTTTCAAGTTTGGCCGTAAGTGTTGTGGCTTTAAGAGATATCGAGCCTGGAGAGGAAATCACAATTACCTGTATGTTCTAATAGCAGAGCTATGTTATATGCGCATCGCTAATGATTCTCCCAGACGTACCCATAGGAAATACAAAGGAAGAAAGACAGACGGCACTGAAGAAATGGGGATTTGAGTGTACATGCTCACTTTGCACTGCGTCCAAAACCGAGATCGCCGTATCCGACTACCGCAGAGAGAAGATCAAGGGGTTGCGCAAAGAAGTCATGAACGCCGTCGGGCTGTGGGACGGAACCAGGGCTGTCAAGCTCACGCATGAAGTCCTAGAACTTATGAAGGCAGAGGACCTTACGCCGCTTTACTCCAGCCAGTATGAGATTATGGCGCGGTTGTACTGGAAGGCGGGGGATAAGACGACAGCGACTAAATACGCGCAGATGTCTTTAGACACGTTGGTAGACCAGGGATATATCGAAGATACCCCGGATGCATTGTCGATATTATTACAGACTTTTGATTAGACTGGTAGAGGATATTTTGCTCTTTCGGCCCCTCGGTTTAAATAAATTGTGTTGGGATCCCTTTTCGAGAAGTAAGGGGGTATGCCATACATATTATCTTGGCTTCTATGTATCTAATAGATCAATTATATGTACATATAACTTGGGACTATACTCGGCACTAGAACCTATTATATTATACAATATAATCTTTCGGCTGTTTACAAATGTTACATGAGATAAATTGAGTCTGCCAAGTTGGAGTGTCTGGGCAACTCTGCCTACCTCATACATGCAACTACCGAGGGGTTTCACGTTTATATGAATATTATTGGACTAAACAAACCATCCCCTCAAATTACCGACATCGATTACATCTACCGGCTCGTTCTCTGACAGGAAACCCTTACATATTGTATTTATAGTTACGATTCCAGATCAAACTGAAACTGCACGTGTCAAGTCCTTATAACTATAAGGTACCCGGGTAGAAGTTCATATAAGTGTTCAACGTGTACTTGCATATATCTCACCCCGCGTCAACTTTTAAGCCTAGTCTATGAGGATATAATATTATTCAAACCAATATATAGGTACCTTACTACTAAGCGAAATCAATCACCATGGGCAGCACGGAAGCGCTCTTTTCAGCGTCTCTCATCTCATCAGAGATTTCTGGTTCCTTTCCTACTGACTTCACCATCCGCCCATTAGAGAAGGGAGACTACGCAAAAGGCTTCCTGGACTGCCTGCGCGTCCTCACATGGATGGGCGAAGTCAGCGAGGCCGAGTTCAACGAGCGATTCGACGAGATGCTAGAGGCGAAAGGCACGTACTACTTCGCGGTAATCGAGCATGCGGGGCGGATCATCGGAACGGGGGCCTTAGTTGTCGAGAAGAAATTGTGAGTCTCCTCCCCCGAGTATTTGAAAATTTGCGACGAGAAATTCTTACTAGAGTAGCATACACCAGCGCGGCAAGTGCGGACACATCGAGGAGATCTCGATTGCAAAGGAGCACCAAGGCAAGGGGCTCGGGCTGAAGATGATCCAGACCCTGGACTCTGTAGCAATTAATCTGGGATGTTATAAGAATATCTTGAATTGTGGAGCAAAGAACGAGCCGTTTTATGTCAAGTGTGGATATAAGAGCTCGGGGATGGAGATGTCGCATTACTTTGAGGAGGAGCGTGATGAGTATCATCGAGGATAATGGTAGGAGAGAGGAAAATAAGGGGGGAGTAGACGAGGGAACATAAAGCAAGGACCTCCGGATTTATTTTAAGGGGTTACCTAATAATATTCGAAGTTGGTTGAGTATTGTATGAGCCAGTCGTTTATTATACCTAGTGCGGTCAGAATATGAATAGAGAATAAACACTACGCAGAAGTGGAATGCTTATAGAGATTGTGCTAATAGCCTGTATCAAAAGTGACGTATAATTCTAACAAGCTGGCTTGATACTATTGGAACCTCTAGTCAACAACTAGTCTTTATTCAAGTATACAGGACAGCGAAGCTAAATCTATACATAGCGGTAGTTGTGTGATGGAAATTTACGATTCCTACCTAGGTGAGCAGGTCTTGTTGCAGTGGCATACTTGTGTAAGTGATGGTTAAATATGGCTTTTATTTAGGATATAGTTAGCCTAGATCTAGGTAAGTCGATTATTTGATATAGGTAGGTACCTATATATTTTGATGCCTAGTAGAGCCTAGCCGCGTCTTACTCCCAGGTTCCATCTCGCCGATGCGTTAGCCAGCAGCGAAAAAAATAGCATTAAATATCAATGACACCATTAGACATGGGTCGCCGTTAGCCCCATGTGAGATCGTCGTTCACAGGGCTCGCCGGTATTGGTGCTCTAGCGGCACCAATCGAGTAATGGTTACATATGAAGTGCATCCCAGCCCTAGGAGCTGAAATAAAAATAGCATTTGGGGATTGGCTGATCCCCGATTACGTTCTCCGTGGGGTGTGACCGTTGGGTCACTTCTCGTGTTAGACATACATAGTTCCTGCATAAATGCAGTTACTCTAGAGGTGATGGTAGCGAATAAAAATGTCGCTTGCTAGCCTCGTAGGAATTAGACCTGTGATAGACCAATCGATAATGTTAGAACGCCTACGTAATGTCTAATGAGGATTCGTGATGAAGTGCAAAAGATAAGATTAGATTCGACCATAGAGGTACATAAAGTGATATGAAATGTCGCTCGTAACTATACACATCTAGTAGCCCTGAGGCAATTCTGTAGTCTTCCTGCTGGATATCCAGCTTCCGTAAATAATAAGAGATCCATGGTATAATCCTGTGTCTAGTCGAATAAATATTTCCGCTCAAAAACCCACCCTAATTCCAGAAACCCATGCGCCTAACATAAATGATTGAGACATATCGACTCGAATCAGCGGGATCACGAGTGTGACTTTCTGCCTGAAGTCTTTTGGGACTCTCTCTGGCTAGACTTCCCGTAACCCGGAGTTGGGGCACTGTCTTCATAGCCAGTGCTGTGGTGGTTGTAGACAGTGACTTTGGGCCGGCGCGCGATATCAACAGTGAAGTCATCTTTGGTTATGTTAGCTGAAAACATATGAATAGGATATGTTCGCGTGTAGCACGTACCGGCCCTAGCAGATCGACCATGCTCATGGACAACAGGTGTGGTTCCAGAAGAGCCACCGGGGTAAGAAGTAGAACCAGCCCCTAGGCTGGTGCGTGAAGACATCGTATTGTATGAGCTTGCAGACGACGAACGAGAGGTACGGTTGTCTACAACGATGGCGTGGGATGACTTGGAAGTGTATGATGCCATTGCTTGGTAGTGGCAGGTGTTTGAGTGAATTGGTATAGAGTATTAAGCAGATTGCTTGATAGATTGCTTGATAGATATCTTGATAGAGATATAGGACTGTGATAAACTTGTCTGGTTGCTGAAGAGAGAATAGGAATGTGAATAAAAAGACGGAGGCATCCTGTCTTTATATAACTAGTTAAAGTATTAAGAGAAAGTACTTTACCTTACAATACTCACAGTAGAAGCCTGTACGTCAAGGACTATCACATGGCGATATGGGCAAGCTTAGCTTCAACATGTAACAGCCGGAGCAAGCATGAGCAGTGCCTCAGGCTGACCCAAATGGGGGCGTATCTGGCGGCGATGAGTAGTGACAGAGTCGAAATATTAAGATACACCGAAGGGGTGAGTCACCCCTTAACTTCAAGGCAGAAAGGGGAAGAGAGAAAAGGGTGGTGTTTGTCCGTGGCTGTTGAGGCAGCAACCTTATTGAGCAATTGAGCAATTCAGCTACATGAGAGAAGAAGGGCTGTAAGTGGATGGAGTCCGAATGACTAACTGAGTGGAGACCATTTTACCAGGGTAAAGAAATTGGTACAGAGTCAGAGAGTATGCCTAGGAGATATTGAAGAGTCAGGTAGAGGCTGTGTGGTATCGTAGAAGTCGAGGTGAAGCTGATGGAAGAAAAGACGATAGTGGCTTGTTGATTGGAACATATCTTAATTGGGGGTATTGGGGGTTAGCTTTTGGCGGTTGTAAATTACCAATTAAGGTATAAAAGACTGAATAGGGTCATTACGAAGGATCGTTAATGTTAGGCCTATGTAGTACCTTGCAATCCTGATGATGGGGGAATAAGAACGCGGAGAGTTCTAGCGGATTGAGGCACGATAGGCACAATTACATACGGCACAGCGGCATGTGAACAGTGTTATCGGGATACACAGTGCAAATAACTGTAATTTAGTATGTATACTGTGTGGCTTAGGTTAGGTACGGATTCGTATAATGTAGGTACTGACCATATTTAATAAGAGTACATACACGAATATTACCTACATATATATTATTAAAGAATTTTACACGTCTAATTTTCAGATTATTACTATTAAATCAAACAGAGAGGCCTACAACTACGTAGTTGTTATATCTATGGGGCGTAAGCAGCGGCTATGTCAGCTTGGTTGACCTTGTTTGGCGGCGAATGCTTGTTGGCTGCCTATTTGCCTAAGAGTTCTAAGGTTAGCCAAGCTGAAGTCCTAGATTTAGTACTTGTTAGTTCTATATTAGTACCTCGATACAACTAAGTGTTTCCTCATATAGGTACTTGTAGTTTTATATAAATTGCTTATAAAGTTTGCTTATGAACACGTATGTTTGAGGCCTTATGTGCATAGGTAAAATCATTGATTGCGTATACAGATAAGTTATTGTTAAATGTGTATACGAAATGCAGTAAGAGTAACAATACTGCAAACATACATGCTTCATTTAGCCTTGCATGTTACCTAAACACTATGTCCCGTTCAACCGCTATGACTAGCTGACTGGTAGCTGGCTGATGAACGGGGTGGCTTGTGACCTAAGGGTACCTGAGGTTCACCGAACTGCACGAATGAAATGTAAAATCTTCATTGTGAACTCAAACGTATGTGGCAAATAAATACATCATAGCTGTAATGGGGGTGGCTTAAATTCAATGGTGGATTAAATTCAAACATATACCCCGCCATCTCAATACCTGGGTACTACATATTGCCAATTAAAGTTGTACTTATGGGCCTTTATGACCTGTTCATCCAATTGAAAGGCATTATGCACATAAGAAATACCCAAAATCTTGACCCGGCGCTGTGCCGCCCGCAAATTGATTAGAATGAAAGCCGGTGATGATTTCACTACTTTATTTGTGCACACATTTAGCTACATCTCGTTGATATTTCTATATACCCTCTTGTCAGAACTATCATTCTATACTAAAATATAACCCTAACTAGATCTTGATATAGACAATCTCATTCCAAGTCTACATCATGCGCTTCCTCTTCTCCTTATCCCTCGTGGCGTCCGTTGCCGTCGGCGCCTTGGCTTCGAGTTCCTCCGACCTGAAGATTGACGTAACCCTCCCCGTCGAATGCGACCGAAAAACGGAAAAGGGCGACAATATCCAAGTACACTATAGGGGAACGCTTGCTTCCAATGGAAAGAAGTTCGATGCCAGCTACGATCGAGGCACTCCTTTTAGCTTTAAGCTTGGAGGCGGTCAGGTCATCAAGGGGTTCGTCGCCATTGTCCCTCGCTGCTTGCTGCTTATTGGGTCTTAACACGTATACAGATGGGACCAAGGACTTTTAGACATGTGCATTGGGGAGAAAAGGTTAGCAAACATCCTCTCTAGGGCATCGGACGGAGGTTGACTGCTTATTAGGACTTTGACCGTCCCTCCCGAGTATGGATACGGAAACCGGGGCGTTGGGCCAATCCCCGCCGGATCTACTCTTGGTATGTAACAGATTGGACTATTGTGGAATAAATATCAGGTAATCTCATACTAAACGACTATTAGTGTTCGAGACGGAGCTCATCGGCATCAAAGGCGTCCCCAAACCCGAGTCTATCGTCACCAAGGCCACCAGCAGCGCAAGCTCTGCTGCCAGTGAAGCCAGCGAAACTGCCGAGAAAGTAACGGCTAAGGTGGCAGAAAAGATTGCGAGCAAGGTGGAAGAGGCTGCCGAAGTCGTTGGAACCCTACTTGTCGATACCGACGACGTCCAGGACCACAACGAGCTATAGGTTATAGAAGAAGTATTGGCTGGTGTATATATGCAGTGGAACATTGCCGTTCTTCTCAGCTAGCATCTTGTCTTGGCGTAAGTTCAGTTAAGGAAGACGCGAGAGCTTGCTTACCTGCCTAACCTGTCTAGATACCAACGCTTGATATAGAACGAATGAATATATTGCTATATTTGATTCTTGCGTTATTCATTTTCAATGCGCTTTGGTTATCATATACATATGAGTGCATGGGTACCTAGGTAGGTATATATGAGATTGTCTGTGTAAACAATTGCTATCCATATGTTGACCTTGAAGACGAAGTAGTATATTTCCGGGATATAATTCGTACTTATAGTAAGATATATCTGCCCGTTAAAATTTTATTCATTTGCGTGAAACTATCTTTGCCAATAGGTATGTATTGAATACGCCGTAAAGAGGCACCTACCTCTATACGAGAAGGGGTTGGAAACTACCTATCTGCCTATGCACCTACCTAGACCTACATGGTGGATAGAGGCGGGTACGGCACACCGCAATTTGATATACTAACGGCAAGAGCATTGCCGTTGTTTACTTCCTAGTATGCATACCTCAAGATGTATGTATGCTAGTAATGATTGATATGTACCTTCTTTTTGAAGTCTCTTATCTCACGGTAATATTGTTCTAGCCCCTCTGCTACTGCATATGTGGCCGGGATATACTACCTAATGCACTAATAAGTACATAAAGTGATATCTTCGTCGCAAGGCTCTAAAAGCCATCGTTACACGACTTCCTTCTTCTCATCATCTGCAGAAGGACAGATTAAGAGCAAAAAAAAAGGCCTCATAAAGTCCAATTGAGGCTGAAGATTATAAGATCCGATTGAAATACATTCAAGAGTCTCAATATGTTGCTCAACTAAAGAAATTTATTTTCTGCTCCGCTAAGACCATTAGCACGAAGCCACTTCGTTATTTTTTATTTTTACTTTTTTGCTTTTTTATTGACTATTCCTGTCGTCCAATTCGTTAGAATTTTCCTTGGAAAAATCATAGGACGACGGGGGTTTGGCAATGCGCAGGCTCCGATTACTTTTACCACCATTAAATTTTATCACTATACATTATGTATACTTTATTATTGTCCCTCTAATATCATCTGTGGTGTTCTGGGGCTCGTCGAACCCCAGATCTAGCATCAGTTATGTCGACAGCTTATTCCTCGTCACCTCTGCCATGACAGAGGCTGGCCTAAATACTGTCAATCTCAGTCAGATGACCACCTGGCAGCAGGTACTTCTATGGCTTTTGATAATCATCGGCTCTTCCATCTGGGTGTCTATTTGGACCGTCTTGGTCCGCAAGCATGCCTTCGAAACGCGTTTCCAAGAGATCGTGCGCAAGGAGCGCAAACGCAGTCTTGACCGGCGCAATGCGAGTTTGACTCTTCTCCCCATCACTCATAGGCTCAGATCCTTGGGTAGGAGTAGGGCAGTGCAGGACAGCGGTGAGGGTGCTCCTTGGGGGCAGCGCCCAGCTATCAACCTGCCCATCATATCTCGTCCAAGCGACAGGAGGTTGGTCTCTGCCATTGTACCTCCACACCAGCAGTCTGGTGTCCGTACCAGCGGTTCTCTCACCCGCCCACACAGCGTGACCACGGCAGAAGACGTTGCGCCAGCTTCCGGCACTGCAGGTGCTGAAGGAAATACGAGTACTTCAACTGCCACCGAGCACGTCGCTTTCGCCGACGATCTTCATTCCGCAGCCAGGTCGACGTCTATAGCCCCTAGCGGTACCACTGCGCAAAGACACCTGTCCAACACCGACACGGCTGTTAATCCTCGCAGCTACCTAAAGGGACATAAAGTCGGACGCAATGGCCAATTTCACGGCCTGACAAGTGAAGAACGCGAGGAGCTTGGTGGCACCGAGTACCGAGCTCTGAAGCTTCTTTCTATCATCGTCCCGCTGTATTTCTTTCTCTGGCAGTTTCTCGGATGCATCTCGCTCGGCGCGTGGATTGCTAATAACTTGCCGGGACCTGCCTTGGAGAATGCCATTTCACCCTGGTGGAATGGCATCTTCAATGGCGTGTCTGCTTTTAACAATAGCGGTATGAGCGTGTTAGATGCTAACATGATTCCCTACGGAAGCTCGTATTTCGTACTCATCGTTATGGGTGCAATGATTCTCGCTGGTAATACAGCGTATCCCGTCTTCCTACGATTGATTTTATGGAGCAGCTGTAAGTTTGACTTCCCATGACCTTTTCATATGACCCTTATGCTCCTATGCATATTGTATATTGGCAACCTCCTGTTCTCACGTGGCTGTCCACGCGAATGTAAATCAATAGCCGCTAACCTAAGATCTTACAGTGAAGATGTTGAAGTGGGTGACCTATGATGATGATTTGGTAGAATGGAAGGAGACGATCGGGTATATTCTCAAATACCCTCGCCGTGTCTATACCAATCTTTTTCCATCACGCCAGACCTATTGGCTTGTTTTCATGCTCTTCGTGCTTAACGGTACTGATTGGGTGGCATTTGAGGTTCTAAACCTTGGCAATTCTACTCTTGAGCAAACCCCTCTCGGGTCTCGCATCATCGATGGACTCTTTCAAGCTCTTGGTATGATCCGTTGCGTTCATAACGCATTAATTAGCGCTAATCTCTGCAATAGCTGTTCGTTCAGGGGGCTTTTATGTTGTATCCATCCCGACTCTGTTCATCGGCCTACAGGTGCTTTATGTTATCATGATGTTCGTCAATACCCTAAAAATGGTCTTACCTATCCCCACCCAATAGCCTCCTCCTGTTCCTCTCGCGTCAATAATTCTGGCCAGTGTGCACAAACTCCCTAGCTGTTTAAGCTATCAAAATTTCTTATAGATTGTGAGTATATGTTAACTTTTAATGCCTACAGGTATATTTCGGTGTATCCTGTTGTGATAACAATGAGGCATTCCAACGTCTACGAAGAACGATCGTTGGGGATCTACGGGGAAGATCCGATCTACAGCGATGCTTTGACTCGTTCTGTCTCGCACGGTCAGTCGAGCAGTAAGTCCCGGTCTCTAAGTCGGATGGTCCGTGTCGCGTTTGCAGAATGGTATGGAGTTGGGGCTGCGCCGAACCAGCTAGAGAGCCGGATTAGCTTCATCAGCCACCAAATTCGTGGGCAGCTCTCTCACGACCTGTGGTGGCTTGTTTTGGCGGTCCTGCTGATTATGATCATCGAAACGAAGCATTTCCTTGAGGATCCGGTTACCTATTCGGTCTTCAATGTCGTCTTCGAAGTGGTCTCCGCTTACGGATGCGTGGGTATTAGCATTGGATCGCCGAACGCAGCATACAGCTTCAGCGGTGGACTTTATCCTGGGAGCAAGCTAGTCCTTTGCGCCGTCATGATAAGAGGTCGACACCGCGGCTTGCCGGTTGCGCTTGATCGCGCCGTCAGACTTCCCAGCGACGATATGCATATGGTCGAAGAGGAAGATCATCTTCGTAGGTCCATGTCGGTAAGGCGGCCAAGCCTTGACGACATGGGCATATGATTTAATGACCGCCACCAATCAATGCGGATACGGTTCCGTAGGTCATTGCTCTTCCCTTCTAAGTGAAGGGCTGTTTCACCAAAGACTCAACGTGACAAGTTGGATATCTCTCACATGTTACGGTAATATACACAAATAATGCGATATGACTCTCTTAGCTACTTGTTTCTTCGACAGTCAGTATCAATCCGACTTGATTTATGTATGTCCTTATTCGCTAGAAGTTGTCACCTGCACCTTCTACCGTATATCGTGATATGCTACACGCCATCATCTGCGATATATTCCTTGTTCGCACATGTGCGATTCTAAGAAACTCGAATTTACAACATTTAGCTATTATATAATCGATCTCATTCATTTAAGCTTAAAAGTATCCCATCTCAACTTAGCCCAACTTCAAGTAGCTAAATCCGGCAATTTTACGAGACTATTAAAAATAAACGAACCAAACCCTCGGATAACCTCCCTTACTGTATTAATCCAGTTATTTCCAATCGCGTTAGAAGAATGCTTGGAAGATGTAACTATACCCACTCCGAGTCCCGGCTTCCCCGCTGTTTATGTGGTCGTTATGCAAATCATAGTGGGTGGGCATATTTATACTACCAATTAAGCCGGGAGGATATCCAAGCATCTTCGGTATTCTTCCAGAGTAAAAACTCCTTCCTCAGTTCCTAAGTGCCAAAACATTGCGTTCTTCTAAATAAATAAAGGCAAAGATGGAACTAGGGAGGCTCTTTGAAGCCTACGTTCTTATAGGGCTTGTATCTCTAGCTGCCGGTGTATATGCCGTCTATCAATGCTTCATTTCGCCCCTTGCTAGAATTCCAGGGCCATTTATCGCCAAAATTAGTCCCATATATTATGCCTACATCTCGAAAAAAGGGCGTATCCATCGTGACCTATATGACTTGCACAAGAAATATGGGAAAGTTGTTCGAATCGCACCTGATGTATTGTAGGTACAGTCAAAGACTTCCCGGGGGTAAAAATCCTCCTTTGATGATGGCAATATATTGATGCGATGCCAATAGGAGTGTCACGGAACCCGCAGCATTCCGAGAAATATATAGTACGGCCCGTCATAACTTCATGCTGACCTTGTTCATTTCCTAATTGCCATGGCAGAGGCGGGTAACAGGTTCTATAAGGCCAAGTCATACTCCGTACTCCAAGGCTCGCGACCATTCGACCTTGCCGGCCAGACGAATGAGAAGATCCACTCAGAGCAGCGTAAACTAGTAGCACGTGCTTATTCTATGGATTTTATAGCTCATCTTGAACCTCAAGTAGACATGGTTTTGAAGATGTTTGTCGATCAGTTAAGGGCAACTCACATTCAACCAATCAACTTGGGATATTGGATGCAATTATTTGCTTTCGGTATTAAGCAGAACACCCTCCCTTATTCCCAAGATACTTATCTAAAGGCTGAAAATGCTATATACACTGACACTTGTTCTGTAGATGTTATCGGAGCTATCAGCTTCTCAAAACCGTTCGGATACGTCGCGACTGGCGATGACGAAGGGATCTTCCGTCGACTTCAAAGGGCTTTCGAATCTATCGGCTGGGTTAAACGGGCTCCTACGTTTTTTCAATTACACCAAAAACTAATGCCTTACATTGGGAATTGGCTGGCTAGCAATGACCGGAATACCTACTTTTTCGAGCTCGCCTCTCGAGAAATCAAGGCCCGAACGAACCGCGACGGCGATTTTAAGGACATTGTGAACCAGCTCTTTTCAGTACAGAAGGCGAAACCGGAGCTTGACGATACTAATATAGCCTTCATGATGACTTCTAATGTCTTTGCTGGATCCGATACTACGTCGACCTCATTACGGGCAATCTTTTACTTACTGCTGAAGAACCCAGAGACCTATAACCGCCTTAGAGAGGAGGTGGAAAGTAAGAAACAGGCGGGGGTGTTAAGCAACCCTGTTACTTTCAAAGAAGCCGAAACTTGTTCATATCTCCAAGCCGTCATGTACGAGGCAATACGTTTATATCCAGTAGTCGGAGACCTTCTCGATCGAAATGTGCCGGAGGGTGGTATGATGATCGATGGATATTATGTTCCAGCTGGAGTAAGCCCTTCGCCCCATTTTTTGAGCTTAACACGAATTAATACTGATCCAATAGACTGTGGTTGGAACCAGCGCCTGGGTCCTTCACCGTTTACAAGAAATCTGGGGCTCCGACGCAGAAGAGTTTCGTCCGGAGAGATGGTTGGATAAGGAGAACGAAGGCACCCTCAGTATGCTTCGCACCTATAAATTGTATCAAAGGCCTTATATAGACTCTAACTCTCCTTCTAGAGCGGTTTTTCTTCTCATTTGGTGGCGGCTCCCGAACCTGTATTGGAAGACGTAAGTTTACCCCTATTCTTATGTCAGATATGAAGACTAAAATATCTATATTTTTAGATATAAGCTGGCTTGAAATCAGCAAGGTATGAGAACCTCTCAATGATATATACTCGTTCTAGTAGTTGACCTATCTTCAGCTCGTCCCAACTCTCCTTATGTGCTTCGATATGAAGCTAGCCGACAATGTGGAGATAGAGGAGAAGCACGGGTAAGCCCGAATACACACCTCTTATATGCATATTCAAACTAACACATGATCTTCAGCGGTCTCCTATTCCTTGATGGATTAATGGTTCACATTACATCGCGAGAAATATAATGTTCTCACGTATACATGAACTCACATGAATAGAGGCATTAGCCTTGGGATGATAGGGGAACCTAGTGTACGTTGTAACGAACCCGATCCAAGTTGGTGATTGTTTCCCTGTTATACCCGGGAATGGCAGAAGACTATGCAATGTCGTATGAATAACGAACTATCACGAGGAATTTATTTCATTATTATAGATAGCTACTAGTAGGTCAAGCGTTATTGAAATGCCCGTTCAAGATATACTGCGAAGCTAGTCGGTGACGCAACTAGTAACTAGACATTTCGATCCCGCAGCTAAGATGTCCGGATTCCTTTTCCCTCAGACAAAAGAGCGAGCTTATTCGCTTAGCCTGTGTATGAGCAGACCACAGTGCTGGATCCAGAGGTCGAGCACGAGGTCAAAACCTTGCTGCTCTGCTGGATGTCAATGATGGTCGCGCCGCTGACTCCAGTACCGCCATTGACTGAAGCACCGGTGAACTGCACAGTGCCGAAGTCTGCGAAGCTAACTAAGCTGCCACCGCTTGAGTAGTCCTCCACGATCCACTCGGCGTTGGTTTGGCAGAGCTTGTCGGACTCGCCGGAGAAGGAGTGGGTGACCTTCTTGCCGGTAGTCGTGTTCTCGATAACGGCCGTGCCAGCCGATGTGCTAGAGGAAGTAACGGTCTGCGTTAGGTATTTATTAGCATGCTGTTTCTACTATATCGTGTTTATATAGTAGGTACTTACGAAGGTAAGGGTATCGCCAGCCTTGATAGGGATGCCGGAGAAGTCATAAGCCTAGAATATCAAGTTAGTACTAACCTTATCAAGTAAAAGGTGACTCTAGTTTATCTAGGGTATGGCTCATGAAGTACATGGGTAGGGCTGATCTGGGGGTTCGGGAGTTAAAATCTCACTTACATAGTCTGGGTACCACTCATACCAGGCATCAAAAGATACCGACGATCCCTGAACAGTGAAGTCGACACCGGTTTGTAGAATCGCAGTGTCACAAGTGTCACCGTCAATACCGACCCAAGCGGATGCCGAGTACTGTCGGGAGCTGCTACCGCCGGACGGTGTCTTCGGGGTGGGGACGACAATACTGCCGGTCACGGTCTTGTAGCCACTGCCAATAAGGACAGCACCAGCCCAGTTAGAGCTGTACTCGACATGGGCAGTGTCATTCTTAGAGGCGATCGCAAACTCGCTGTCAGCGGGCTGAAGCGTGTTCGAAGCACGAGAAACCCTCCTCTCAGCAAGACGCTCGGCAGCCCGCTGGCGACGCGCAGCCGTGCCGGGAGCAGCAAATGCCAAGTTGGCGCATAAGAGAGCGGCGACAATAGGAAGCTGCATCTTGAAGTGGATAAGGAGATTATCGAGAGAGGCAGGGGCGGCGTATGTGTCAGTTAAATCAACAAGGTCCTAGAATGTGGAGGATGATGCTATGCTATAAGAGCTAGAGCTGCGGTGTCTTATATTCAGAAATGATTGACGGAAGGGAGGACGTTAAGTGGTATTATATAGACTGAGCATGGCTCCCCAAGTCTCCCACGCAGTTGGATGCGAGATAAACAAAGCCAAGAAGTATACGCCAATGGGCGCGTCGATGCGAGATTCTCTCAAGGCATCATCACCCCCCAGCAATGATAGAATGTGATGTGTCCCAGATGTTGTCGTGACTTGAAAGATTAAAGACACCTTCCTGATATACTTGGAGGGCCGCCTCAGCTGCCCATTATTCGTATATACATGCTAACGAAGACCGTATCATCTGCCATATTGAACTTAGCGGGCGCTTGGACTTCTATCTTGATCTAGGAATACTTGAATATGCACGCGGTGCCTGGTCAAGGTTCGTAGAGATGCCAGTGGGTTGTCAGTCTTCAAGTTTGCCATGTTGATCTATCCCGATAACGACTATGTCGGATAAAGCTAGTCCGGGTGAACGGTGCTACTTGGAATGGGTTGGAACGCGGGTGGAAAAGCTACGCTGGCTAACCCCAGGAATGTGCCAAGATCAGTTGTTCGACTGGTCATTGGCTGGGGGAATACACGCAAGCCTTGGCCGTAGAGGAAGGTAGCATTGCCCAGCCGGCTCCTCAAAAGCTAGATGAAAAAACGACATGTAAGTCGGTGAGTGAGTAAGTGGGTGTAGGTAGGGACAGGCAAGTATGGTCGTCAAGAAAAGTTATTCCTAGGAGATAATCGAGTGGAATAGCCTGTGATAAGGAAAGAAACCCGCGAGAATGTGGAGGGGAGCAAGGGTCTTAATCCAATGAGGGGGAAGATGGGGGCGTATGGCGTGAGACAGATAAGAGAGAATGGAGTACCAGAGCCAACCGGGCTCGGAGCAGCATTCTTCTAAATATGTTTACAACAACATCGAAGGGAGGTTATGGAAGATATCAAGAATATCAAAGTCCTCACGAGCCTCAAAGTCTTCAGCTCGATTACTATGGATATCGACGTCGAAATAAGCTTTGATTTACAGCACCGCCAAGCGATTAGGGAATGATTTACAGACAGCGCCGAGGCATAGCCAAGCTTGCCAAGTGAGATTTTATCTCTCGGTATTCTTCGTTCTTTCGTTAGGCAAGTGATTTGCATTGGCACATGCGAGACACCTGATCCAGTCGCGCGCTAAGGTGTGATCCCCCATACAGGTAAGTATCTATTTCTCAATCTCCTTCCCAAACCGTTGGAATGCTATCGATATTATTTTGGTTTAACAGATATATACGCTGTCCTGGCCGAGTTCTCCTAGCCATGTCCTATCCAAACGTAAGACCAATCATTCGGTCCGACTACCGGCGTCGCATTTCGACCCAACTATCCTTAGAAAGGGATTCTTTATAGGTGGCGCTACACATAAGTCTTGTTTATCAGAGCTTAGGCTTAGTTAAGGCACATAATTATCTCAAGCTGGGGTATTATACGCAGATAAGCATATTCTATAAGAACTCAAGTTGAAGACTATTGGTCCATGCAAAAGAAGATTCGAGAGCCAAAGTAAGATATCGAAATGATATATCAAAGGTTATCGCGATTTATGTCCGAAGCTCCCGGGGAATTTCCCTATACGATGAGATTATATAATTCCCCTAGATCCTAATGACGAGTCAACCCACTTCCTTTAACTATACTACACTTACGTTCTAAGGTTTCATCAAGTTAGGAGGGAGACTACATACATCTCACTCATCATCTAAGCAGTTATTGCTTGCTTGGTATAGGCGTTTGAATTGTCCTTCAGATGATAGAACTCACAGGTCTATAGAAAGTAACAACTAGCCTATCGATGTATAAATGTGCTAACTTGGCTCCTATTTCCGTACCAAAGGACTCAAAATATGCTTACGCTTATAATAAATATCTACTAGACGGCCCAGTCCGGGCTACTAAGATACGATACTTCGAACAAAGCTCTTTATAGACAGGTCAGTAAACCTGTCTTGAATATGTTTTCAAGCCCTTCACGTAGCGGTGAATATGGATTCCCATATCTTGGTTACATCGTGCGAATGGCTTGCTTGCGTTCAATTCAGCTTATACCAACTTGGGTTACATTCAGCTCTTTATGAGTCCACCCAGAAATATGGTCTCTAAGCCAAGAGCCTCGTATTGAACTACGAACCAGGTAAAAAAAGCAATTAGTGGCTGTAGTAACTATTTACAATTTGAAGTATAAATTACGTATTGTCAATCTAATATTTTAGCCTGCTTATCGGTGGAATTTCCTAACGGGCTTTGAATCTAACGCGGCGAGCACTTGAGCCTAGTTGCTGTGATAGTCTGACCGCGGATTTCTCATCCCAATCGGGCGTTATTCCGACGAAATGCTATGAGTATCTTGATTGCGAGTCCTGCGAGTCTAGCAATTATTCAAAACCTCCTCGCAAAACCCGCCACCTTCCTTTTCAAGCAGTGCGACACATCCGCAATGAAGCCACTTAGTTTTTATCGCTTATTGCCGGGGCCGTGTCGCTCTTCGCATGTTCATGAACCTTCTCGAAATCAATAGCGGTCTCGCTGGATCCAAAAACTACGAACACGTCAGCAGCTTCGGCAATATGGCCAATACTAGCAAACTTACGAGATTCCATTTCCTCTAGAGACTTGCCCTTGGTCTTTACACTCTGTTAGCAAACGTCTTCGTCGGTATTGTCCATTATGTGGTATCTCACCTCCTTAATGAAAAACCATGTATATACAACCAAGGCCCAATTGAATATGCAGAACATCAGAAATGTCCTCCAACCAATGTTGTTTATAGCATGTGGAGTGACCTGAGAGAAGACAAAGTTGAACAACCATTGGGTAGCCGTACCGACTGGTAGATTTCAGTAATAATAACAATACCAACGAAGTAGTGAGTGTGAGTTACCTGCCACGCCCGCTTCCCGTATTCGGGAAGGAAATATTTCACTCATGTAAAGCTGAAAGGGGGTATGAGTGAGCTTATGGTAAAGATAATAGTAGCAGTGACAGGATTACTAACCCAAGGAACCGGTCCCCATGATATGTTATAACTCACTATTAGCAGAAAAGCATCAGCAGATGGTCCAAGGATATACTATAAACTTGAATAGGGGTTACTGACTGGCTTCAAGATAAACCATAGCCACTGCTGCTGCACCAGTACTAGTCAGAGACTGATTAGCTACAGGCGGGTGAGTAGCTGTTAAGCAAGCAATAATGAGCATATACGCCCCCATCAGGAATGATCCACCAAGAAGCGAGCCGCGACGGCCAATCCTTTCGACGAGGAATAGGAGGAAGAATAGGCACGAGACGACTTTAACTACGCCAAAGAAACCGCTGATTAGGAGACTTTGGTCACCAGCACCAACCGCTTTGAATATCTGCGGAGCGTCTTCAAGGAGTTAGCTTCTGATCCGGTGCCAAAGGGAATCACTTATATGAACCTACAGTAAGCTAGACTGGTATTTCCGGTCAGTTGTACGCCTAAATTTCATGTGAGCAAGAGCTAATTGGCCAACAGTAGGTATGAGCCTGTGTATACCTATTTGAAGCGTTATAACGATGAGAAACCGGAAGCGATTCACTGGTAGGAGGTATTCTTTCCAAGTGAGCCCCTCAGTGACGCGCTCTTCTTCTCGGATACCCGCGATGATTTCCGCAAACCTGTCGCTAGCTGTTAGTGGCTGGAAAAGGCGCATTTGATCTTTCGTCGTACTCTTCTTGTACTTGGGTGCTATCACCACCGCGAACCCATATGAGTGACTGCAAAGCCTCTTCCGTTCGACCTGACTTTGCGAGCCATCGAGTACTCTCTTTAGTAAGTAACATTCCTAGCCCCAATATACCGCCGGGGACAAGCTATTACAGAGTTTGATCAGCGCAGCAGACGACTGGAGAAAAATAACCATAAATTAGGTACTAACCTGGAGGCCAATAGGAATCTGCCACTGTTGTGTCGTTGGACCTAAGTGTTGTGATACACCATAATCGACCCAGTACGATGTCATTACACCAAGGGTGAAGAAGAATTGAAACATGCTTCCCAATTGACCCCTTATATGCTTTGGCGCCATCTCCGCGCTATACACTATAATTCTAGAGTCAGCAACTGACGAATCATACATAAATATTCAGGGGCAGTCTCGAATGAATAGAAGAGGGGTATATCTTGATATACTACGAAAAAAGGGAGAAGAAAAGGCCTATTGCTTACTCGGAATGATGACAGTAGCCATACCAACCCCTATCCCCGAAATAACACGAGCGACATAGAAGGCGGCTAACGAGTGAGTATTAATGACTTGAATGATACCTCCAATACTGAAGATAAGCGAGGCCAGCGCAATCGACCACCGGCGGCCAAATCGAGCCGTGAACGGCCACACGAAGAAACAGGAGAAAAAGGCTAATTAGTTAGTGATCAATCATCTCTTTCCTCGCTCTCACGAAAGGTGCAACTGGTATTAACCTACCTCCGGCCTGCAAAAGACTTGTTGCATTGGAGCCGACGCTCGAAGAATTAGATTTGTTGATACGGAAGTCATTTTGGAAAGAGGGTAGCGTAAGAACGCCTCCGACGACACCTGTATCGTATCTATAGACCTAGGGTAAGAAGTCGCACGTATAATGAAGAGAAGATGGGCAGTCTAGCATGGGAACTAGTAGAGTGGCGCTTCAGGTATATATGAGGAATTGTTGTCTTTGATGAAAACCGGATGTGTAAGTAGAAGGGAGGAACATACGCGAACAAGAAGCTGCCAGTACAGCATAGAGCAACCAGATACCAGGCCCTGAAGGTGCCTAATTTCTCCCCCATGGTGCCGGATCTTTTTGGCGCAAACCTCCTATGTATATTTCTCGAACACGTTCAGATATAACGACGATTGATGGAGGATTAGCAGCGTCCGAACTTCGACATGAGATTGACTGCTGATTTAAATGTGATACTAGGAAATGAATATTCATGAGTGCTTACATATCAGCTAAATAAATATAAAAAGCATACGATGGCCTGGTATATCTTATATGCCTATACCTTGGACATGTGTGTAGAAACACATCAGTCTCTACACCCGTATGTTTCTATATAACAACTAGTGCTCAGAGCTATTTAGACCAGGTAGGTACACGGTCGTTAACAAGTCACATAATTAGGGATCCATGCCATCCATATTTGGTAGCGTCAAATAAGTACACACGTCAATATTAAGCAATAAAATAAAATCGCGTGTAGTGTAAGCATTCGCCTGTCAGATGTCAGCTAACAAGCTGTCGTACTGTAGGACCAGAGGGATTCATCGCGCTTCTTGGTCTTCTTGGTGTCATTCGCGCTAAGAATTGCGAGCTCGAACCCCTGTGTTCTCGGCCAATTATGTGCCTGGTTTCGCTCGCTTGGCACGACGGGGCATGATCCTACAAGGCTGATCGTAGAGTGAAGTTCCGGACGGTCTTTTAAGTCAGGGGAGCAAGAAAGCAAAAGGGGGAGAGTGTATATATGAGATATCTTGTAGTATCACGTTGCTGTCCCGAGGATTCGGGTCAGTATGATAATTCTGTATCAGTATGAATATGGAGAACGGTAACTAGTCGAGTATCTGTACAAGCAAAGATACCTTTCATTCCTATTGGACACCCCCGCAAACGCTCTCGATCCCCCCGCAAGGAACCCTGGTGTAGCGTTTTATTTAATTATATGAACCCCCCCGACTCGACCCGTCGTGTGGTTGCAGCCGAGTGGAACGCATTGCGTCTTGCTTACGGTACTCGGCTCTGTCGGTCTGTCTTATTGATGATTGGGTATGTTAACCCCCATCGGCCCCTTGGATTCGAGGAACCTTTGATACCAAAAAAGACCAACAGTCATTAAAAAAAAGCATTACCAACGGCGACCCGATAAGCTATATTAAAGGGTATCCAATGAACGAATAAGGATAATAAAAGGTATCCAGCCGCAGGATTTATTGCCACCAATGACCGAGGCTCTGCGGCCTCTGCGACCTTTGCAGACACAAGTTTCCAGCGATGCTCACGATCCGCAGAGTCCGCAGCTCGGGCCAGGGCCGACACTTAACCCCGTATCCGTACCGGATCCGCTGACGAAGCGAGCAATTTGCTCTCAGTGCAGAATAAGAAAGGTAAGCAAT
This sequence comes from Daldinia childiae, assembly GCF_008694065.1. Taxonomy (NCBI): domain Eukaryota; kingdom Fungi; phylum Ascomycota; class Sordariomycetes; order Xylariales; family Hypoxylaceae; genus Daldinia; species Daldinia childiae. The sequence continues at coordinate 854,532 of NW_022984651.1, read as the reverse complement.
CATTGCTTAGTCCGGTATCTATTTCATAATACCTATATTCGAAGAAACCAACCCAGCAAAGACACTTAAAGGAGGTATAGTATATGAAGTGTTTATTCTAATTTTCTTAGGTCCGATGCGACGGCAGACCAAACCTCTGCCAAAACTGCGACCGGCTAGGTTTCGAATGCTCGTTCCAGCAGTCCCCCAGCAAGGCACCGGGCCAATATGTAGTAAAGCTACCGGAACGGCGGCGGCGTATGCAGGCGTGCATCCCGTGCCACTCCAAGAAAACCCGGTGTCTCGGCGAACTACCAAGCTGCTCCAGCTGCGTCCGGAGAAATCGCGTTTGTACTTATCCCCGAACTCGGAAAACCGGGACTATGTCTCGCGGCCCCGACGCGGCGGAGGGTTCGGGGACCGACGATAGACCGGCGCACGCATCTCCTGGTCAGGACATCGGGATAGTGGGCCAGACGGAAGGGTCCGCGCTAGATTATGAGACGACGCTGAGTTTAGTCGAGGACTACTTCCGGCATTTATATCCGCTGCCGTCGTTTTCCTTTTTTCACAAGGCGACTGTCCTCCAGAGATGTAAGGACCAGACGATAAACGAAACCCTGAAGCTGTCAATATGCGCCATCACGGCGCTGCAGCTCCAACGCACTTCGCTTTGCCACGATCTCTGGATCCAACAAGCCGAACAGTCCATCTTGCAGCAGGTAGGCCGGGCCTCTATCTTCCACCTGCAAGCACTACTCCTCGTGATCCGGTATAAGATCGAAAGCGGGGATTTCCCAACCGCATTCATGTTAGCCGCGCTCGCAGCACGAACGGCGCTTGCCCTCCGTCTGAACTACGAGCGCCCCGAGCTATCCGATGTTGCGCAAGAAGCACGTAGACGGCTCTTCTGGGCGTTATATCTGCTTGATGATTTCTTCTGTGTGGGGCTTAGAGAGTTCGAATTATGTCCGGAAGAGACGATTCACCTCCAGCTACCTTGCGATGAGGACTACTTTGAGATGGGCCGATTCGTACATACGGGATTGCTCCGGCCCGGACCCTCGGAGTCTTTGGCTACTGTGGGTTTACGCGGCGTATTTCTCCGTTTAACATCCGTTCGACGGGCGGTTATGAGGTAAATTCACATCTAGTCTTATAAGTCTTACATACAAGGACTCCTTTCTTAACCCCCTTTTAATACATCTCAAACTTACACAATGCCGTACAGATTCAACCGCCGCGTCGGACTAGGTGAGGAATTATCCTCGACAATCAGCAGCAGCATCCGACGCATCGAAGAAGAACTTCAATCGCTAAAAGCCACTCTCCGGCCAGTCGATCAATACTCTATATCCAACATGACATGTAGCAAATGGCTAGCCCAATTCATCATGCTGCACATGTCCTGGCATCAATGCCACTGCGACCTATACCGCCTCTGTTTAGACGGATACAGCGAAGCGGCTCCATCCCCAGTCCTAGCAGTGCTTCACCCGCGGGACCGGGTCGCTATGCAGTTCAAGTGTCTCGAGCACGCCGAGAACATCATCCGGATCGTGTCTGACTTCTCAAACTACGAGGACGGCGAATGCCTTCTCGAGCGTGATGCTGCGGTCTGCGCGTTTGAAAGCGCACGACTGGTTATGTTTGGCTCGCGAATACCTGGAGCGGTGTCGAGTCTGGATGTTGCAATAAGTAAAGCCAAGTTGTCACTTGGTTTAATAACACGATTCTTCCCCTATTCCGCTTGCACGCAACCACTAGTAAGTTATCATCTACCTTCAATTATATAATCCCTAGACACAGCTACTAACACTCTGTAGCGAAAGGATTTAGAACGCTTAATAGCCAGCTACTCCGTGCGCCTCGCCCTGCAAACGCAAGGAACGCCCTCCGAACCCGATCTCCCACCCTCAGCACGCCCCTCAACAAAAGTCTCCCAGTACGCCAGCTCACGTCAGCGGCTCTCCGTTCAAAGCCTACTTCTCCAATCAGATTTCGTCGATGACAGCAACGAGATCGCTGGTCCAACGCCTCCACCCGAGACGCATACCGCTCAGATAACGCACGTCTATGGCCAAGGAAACGAGGAGCCCACATCCGCCGCCAAAGCGCAACCACAGTGGAGCACGGCAGGTAACGGGCAGCTACCATCGCCTGGGCTGTCTCTCGATGCGGGGCAGGAAGACGCGGGGTTGATTTTCAACCCTTGGATGGGCTTTACCGGTAGCGAGGATATGTCGGGGCGACCTCCGGGACTTGACGACGAATTCTAGTGATTGGATAGGCATTCTGTGCTATAACATGATACGTAAGCGGTAAAGAAAAGCAATGCCGTCGAAAATAACGTATATGTCCGTGACCAAGATTTCCGCCACTATATATATGAGCGGTCAGCAAAGAGCCGGGCTACTACGGGTGTATTAAGAGGTCTATATATAAGGAGAGAGAGTCATGGTCCATTCCTATATATCTGGGCTACTATGAGGATTAAATATGTGATATTTGTATAATAATATAAACTGGGGTTTGGTATCTGGTGTCATCGGGATGTAAGAACATAGTAGGGAAGGTTTCATAAATATCAATAGTAATGATAACAGTGCTAAACTGCTATGTAATAATACCAATACGAACTGATGTAAGGCTATATAAGTATAGCTCCGGCCTATACTATATCTAGTATGATCTGAGGTATATATCCAACATATCGTAACTTTGGAAAGTATAATTTCAGATGGCATTACTGTTTTCTGACAATGGTACTATGCAGTCCAGCCCGTCAACAAGTATACTCGCCTTGTATATTGTTTTATGACTAGTATTGTTAAGCACACTATTCCCGCCCCGCTCTTTTTAGTCTTTGCAACTCAACTATACATCTACCACAGAGCAGAACGACCCCAGAGCCTAAGACCAAGTCTCGTGTGCTGTTATAGCCTATCTTTTATATGGCAATCTCGTCTTGGTCGACAAGTTACACATCTATAATGTTGAAGTTTGAAGTTACGGATGATCGATATTAAAGAATTATACGTCATAATAGACGTTATTATGCAAAATTATGTGCTTATGGGTCGACTGTGTCTATCCTCATCCGTGTGGCTGTCAACGTCGGCGTCCGAGGTATGCAAGTCACTAGTCTCAAGTTCAGCGTCGTGGTGAGAATTCTGCTGTGGTGAAGTCATGGAAGCCGTTTCAGCAGCGGCTAAATTATGAGCACCGTCCTCGGGAGATACCGTGACCATTGCCGAAAGGGCCGACTTTTTCGAATTCGAAGAATTAGTATTCCTAGCTCCGATGGGTGTTATGGGCTGAGAGAAATCAAAAGAATCGAGATCCGAGGTGGAAGATAAGACGGGACTAGTTTTAGGACCCGTCTGGAATATATGGTTTTTTGGAAATCGCTTAAGCTTAATTTTCGGTTTCCGACCACTATGGCGCATTGCCATCTCAAGACGTTCCTCTTCGTCTGTTTCGTCATCCGTTATTTTATACGGATTTTCATTCGCAATGATGTGGTGGTATGGGTTTAGTAAATTACTTCCACTCGACCGGCGCCGGTTATGCTTTAGTTTCTCCTTCGTGGAAGGGGGTTCAATATGGTTGGAACTCGGTGTTAAATGGTCATATGTTTCCCCGTGTGTATTCGATAGAGACCCGGTCGCCATCCTTCGTAAGTTAACTTGGCTCTTACTAAACACAACACGAGCTCTCAATGAATGAACCGCGCGATCTAAAGCCAGTTCAATGGCACAGCGGTCCCGGATGCGAGCTAATTTAGGCCAGGTCGCACGCTCGCCTAACAAACACGAGCGATGCATGAACTCGGTCGTCGGGTTCTTCAGCACCTTAGGCAAGTCCCAAACGCCCATGGCAGGGAGAATATTGATATCACCCGAATATTTCTGGCTTAGGATAGACCGTAACTTACTGACGAGCGTTGGGAAAATGCCGATTTCAGCCATAAACTGCATTCGATGCAAGGCTTCGCTCTTGGCCAGAGTCGTAATTTTGTGCATCCAATCCGATTCCTCCTTGAAGATTGTCTCGTGACGTACGCTCACCGGTCCCTCGTCCTTGGTAAGAAAAGGAACAACATGCGGATTGACTTGCGATACAATGAAATGGTTGACGTTGAACATCTCGGCAAGTCTCGTCATAGGGAGGTCATTATCAACGGAGCCATCAATCCACATCTGTGGAGTAGGATTCCATGTACTGTGCTCGCCTGTTAGAGGGTTCTTGACTAACAACGGCGCGGCGCTGAAAACGAATGGCACTGAGCATGATACTGCGACAGCAGACCATATCATAACGTTGGGTGCTGTAACGTAGTTCAGTAATCGTGGTAGTTCGTAAATAGACGCTGATGAGACACAAATGTTGCATATCCTTCTTGTGCGATTATATGCTTCCTGGAAAGTAATGTCGCCAAGTAAGTCGCGCATTACGCGCGTCAGATGCTTGATGTCGGACCAATTCCCCTCAGTGAGTAGTCTTCGTAGATGGTCAAAGAGACTTTCTTCGTTACCCTCCTCTTCGAATACAGCCAGATCGCCATATGGGAAGTCCGCTAGTAGTTGGGGAATCTCATCGTCTGTCCTCGAACAGACTACAGAGCAGACGATCGAACCCGCCGACGCGCCTGAGATAATACGCGGGAGTAATTTTGCTTCATACATGGCTTTCAAGACGCCAATATGTGTCATACCGAAAGTGCCACCGCCGCTAAGTAGCAGAGCGCTCCGTCCAAAGCTCTGGCGCGCGTAAAGTACCGCGTCCAGCAAGTCCTTCGGACCTGGATCGTTCGCTCGGCGATACACGCTCTGCTCTACCAGAGCTGTAATAGTCTGCAAGGCAGAATCGACATACCGTGAAACCAATTTCTTAGTACCACAGTAGGAGTGACGGTATAGGTCAATATTGCCCATGCCGCCTAGATCACGCGACAGGGCTGTTCTGACGATATGCATCATGGATGGTATATCACAATTGGTGCGGGCATTATCGAGTTCTCGTAAGCGCAATTCTAGAAGATCGGGGTTATAGTCCCCAGTTGAAATATCTGCCTTCCATTCTTCATTACCTTCGAGGACATCTAGCTCTTGCGCTGCCGCCTCCCATTCACTATAAGATTCGGCACTCTGTAACCGCACCGATAGAATTTGTTTGCGTTCTTCCACCCGTCTCCATTCCGCTCTCTCTTTATGTGTTAAGCCATCCTTGAGGTATAAGAGACCGTCTACGACCTTATATAAAGGAGTCGTATTGGGTAACGACCCGCCAGCCTGTCCCTTACCCTTCCGCAGGGGCTTAACACCGGAGGGTTGGAGCGAAGGGACAGGTGGGAGAACGCCTACGAGATGTCCCATGATGTAGGTACAAGAGGCAGTAGTGTCGATTCAATGTGAGTGACAGGAGGGCGTTGCATTCTAATCTGTGCCATATATATATACCTATATATATGTCCGAAGTCCTCGTCGGTTCGGAGGATGTGGCTAGTTCCCGGAGAATCTAGATCGCCGTCGGTACGGGTTGGTCGGAGGTAATACTGATTAAGGTGAAACGAGGAAACATTACTACATGAAGACGACCAAGACACAATGTCTAGAAAATATATCAAAATAGAAATTAAGTAACGTATTGTTCAACCTCGGCCTTGAATGAAAGCTATAGTACAATAAGAAAAATATAATAAGGGCACTTTTGAGTTAGAGAAGGGTGTTGAATGTATGACACAAGAGGCTGGTTGAGAGAAGAGTTGAGAGAAGAATTATGTAATTTTGTTGAACTCCGAACCTGTTAGAAGCTAGGAAAGGAAAAGACGTCAGGGAAATGCGGAACTAAGCGGGACGCCAACCATGTGAACAATAAACATTAAGATCAGGTGGGTCATAGGACAGGGGGTCATGACCCTAAATAATGGAAATCTACATTTACTACGCTGAATTAATGCACATTATTAGAAAAAGATTGTGGGGTACATGAGGGGTATTAGTATAGAATACGGGGAAGTTTGCTTATGAGAATAGGAACAATATGTGGGGTTAAGTTATACATTGCACATAAAACCAAACACATTCTATGTAAATGTAAGCATAAGCAATTAGAAGACCACAAGACTCGGATCTAGACTAAATTCTTAATAAGCCACAAGTATTACAAGTCCTACAAGAATTGATGTATCAAGAATTCGACTTAGAAGAATCACTATAGACAAGAATAAAATTGTGTCTAATTACCCAAAGCAACCGAGATTATAGCCTGGTAAATCAAAAGGCGCTACGTCCAGACCTCGGAAGTAATAGATCCATGTCTTCTTCTAGACATCTGACAGCCATCAACCCTTTACAAGTCCAGCCGAAAAGGAGTAAATAGCCTCTCTAAGTTCATGTGCAACGCCGTGTTCTATCCAGAAATGTCCGGCGGTTGAAACCTCTACGTAGCGGAACTGAGATCCTTCAGCACCACTTAGCTGCGTAGCCCAATCACGCATTTTCTTCATAGATAAGAAACTATCTTGGTCCCCATATATAGCAAGAGTAGGGTTTGCCGTAAATTTCGCCTCGGCCTCAGCCTCACCTTCTTCCCGCTTCCTGTCGTCTTCGTGGTTTTTGGCAGGGCCACCTTTCTTTTTCTTCGCCCAGAGATTTGAAAAGGACATAGTTGCTAAATTCGTAACGAAGCCTAATGGAGGTGATACTAACAAATAAGCAGTACGAAACCTGATTAAGTTGTTGACATGTTCTAAACATGGAACCTCGACATCACCTCCTGTACCTTGATCGATAGGTGGGATGTTACGTCTCCTATGTATAAACTTACTCCGAGATAATATGTCTCTAACACCTCTCCGTATCTTCTCTTCTGGGTCCGGAGAATGTGCTCTTTGTTTATCACGGGCTTTTGGTGATATATCCTCATTACCACCGACACGCATTCCCAACGACTTTCTCGGCGAGGCGGGAGTAGTAAACATGATCACCTGCTCTTCGGCAAGGTGTTGTGCTCGCAGTCGAATGTCTGCGAAGGCGGTATGTGTGGCAGGCGAGGCGAAGTGAGACAGGTAGGAATCGAGAGGGGGAAGTTGGAGCGTCACCATGGCGCCGTATGAATATCCAGCAAGTAACAAAGTTGAAGCCGAGTTCTCATCTGTTTCGATAGGGCGCAGTTGGTTCTGGGGGGCGCTCAAATAGTGCAGGTAATAAACGAGAAATCCGGTGACAGACATGTAATCGGCTCGTTCAGGCTTTGATGTCCACGATGTGCGACCGTTGGAGGACGAGGCGCCCCTATATTTTAGCACAATAATCAGTTTCATGGTTACACATTAAAGCTAGGTACTCTAACAACTAAGGGCGAAAACGATACGAACCTGAAATTAAATGTCGCGACTACGAAACCGAGATGGAGTAGTGTGCTAGTCACAAGAAGTACAATTGGGTCGTCGTAGGATCCTCCGAGTGGTGCGTATGGGTGGGCAACCACGGCAGCATGTCGAGGCCATGATGGATCGGACAGTGTAAGTGACTGATTAGAGCGTATTGGATGGTAGATGCGACAGTCGAGTTTGGTATTATCGTGAATGCTAGGGAGCGTAAAGCTCAAGTTGGGTCGCGGAAGCATTGTCTAGTTCTCCTCGAACGTATGACAAGGCAATGCATCATGTTGGACTCACAAAAGAGCCAGCTGACGAAGCTTGAATGGTAAAATAGTTGAAATATTTAAAAACGCATTGTTATGAGCCGTGTGTGAAACAAATATTTAGTGTCTCTTTAGTAAGTAGATAGTTTCGTTACACGAACTATATATTCTGTTACAGTAGCCTCGATGACGTTGCCCTAAAACTTGGCGCCTTTCCGAGGTTGGCTCCCGGTTGGACCCCACACCGCCTAGACCATTCGACCATTTTATCTTTACAGTTTACATGTGCATGTACCACTGCACCAGTCTGTCTCGAAAAGTAATGGCGCAGTCTTGGCATTTAACCCTTCTTAAAGAATCACCAATTATATAAGCAAAATAAATAGTAATAAAATTATAATATATATCGTTTTATTTGCAAAAGGCCATTATACCTTTTTATTATTTTAGTTTTTTTATTGGAATAATAATGCGCTAAAAATATAACTTTAAATATATATCTTTAATAACGTTTTAATATACCATATTAATATACTTATAATTCTACCATTTCTATAGCAATAAAATTATAAAAAATACCTATAATAACAATAAAAGGCAAAAAGTCAATAGGTATTTTTTTCTATTTTTTGCTATCTTCTTTTGTGCTTTTTTTTACATATATTATATGGTGTTGTTTTTGGAAAAAAATGCCAAGACTGCGCCATTACTTTTCGAGACAGGCTGTGCACTTACAAAGCTGGAACATCGAAATATTAATATTAGGGACCCATACATAAGGAGATAAGAAACGCTAATTGTTTTCCACTTAGTTATACATGTTTATCAAATACTTCCACTAGTAGGTATCTCAATAGGTATTAATTTATAAAAAAAAAAAAGAATTGTTTCTCTAATAGCATTGCGGCTTTCTTGTATAATGTGCAAGCAGCTAGATCCTCTTCGTAGTGCAAGCGATGTTGGTATCTTAACTACACATGTAAATTCCCCCGCTAGGTAACTTGAGTATTCTCTTCACACACATACGCACACACACACACACACACAATGCGCCCTGCCAAACCTAACTCCTATCCAACCAATGATATCATGTCTCATGCCCGAGCTATGCTTATGAGTGATATTTCTTCTATGATCCAGTGTGGTCCAGCTGATCCCTCCTAAGATCCTGCAATCCCTAAGCCCACCCTCGAGCCGAGTCTCTCCGTTCGCCCTCCGTCTCGTTCGCGGTCGACAGTTGCTCTCATTCGTCGTCCCTCCATCAGACCTCTCAACCCCCGTTTCTGTAACCCAATCACGCTGCTTAATTCCCCACTCCAGACTTCTCTGACAGTTCCATGCTCGCTCTCGCCAAGCTCACTCCACTCGCTACCCGATACGCTTGTTGTTGCGCTTAGTTCATCGGGATCTGGCCTGGACCTAGATACACTGGTATTGATCCGGAGACCTTCGAGCCCTCCTGCTGCTTCATCGGTACTCGATTGCGACACTGACATTGATCGACCCTGGTAAGGGCTAACGGCGCCGCCCCCTAGAGACGACTCGAGACCCATATAGAAGTTGGGATTCATGCTACCATCGATTCCGCGGCCCCCGCCGGCTGCCATGGCAGTGGCATTGAATACGGCGGCGGCGTTACGTGAATCAAGACGAGCATGCAAACGTTCGACTACAGCCTCCAATAGCCCGTCTACCTTGTAAGGCCGGGCAATCTGCAGTAGCGAGCAGAGAATCTGAGGCGTGCAAAGGGGTGATGACGGGGGAGGTAGTGCCGACGTATAAAGGAAGTGCAGGAGAGCCTGGACAGTCGGGCAAGTATGTGGAAGGTAAAGGCATCTCGGTCGAGAACCGGGCGGTAGTGACGCAGGAGTTGGCGCAGAATTGACGTGACCAAAATCTGTTGAACCGCCACCGCCACCAGTTGCGTTTGGCTTATAAGACCCAGAAGAGGAATTGTTTAGCGTAGTAGCCATCGAGAGACTGCTGTCGCCGCCGGTGCTCCTAGTTGACTGAGTAATTGTTATGACAGAATTACGCGCGCCCGCTTGTCCCGACATGCCTGTTCTTAGGGTTGCTGAATCGCTACCGTCCTGTGTAGCAGCACCTTCGCGCAGCAACTGGACAAAGTAGGGACCCCATCTACGTCCAACGATGCGGGAATTGATAGGTATTCGCTCGCCATGGAAACAAAGGATGTCCATGTCTGCTAACTCCCGAAGCATTAAAGCCTTCTCGCCCAACTCCTCAGCCGCCCGCATGTGTGATCTCCCACCGCCGGTCCAACCAGCTTTCCTAGCCGTACTGAGATCAGGAGCTGTAAAAGGACTGCTAGCAGATATAAATCCCGACAGAGGCGATATCTTACGGGGATTGTCGTAGAAGCCAAAAGCTTCTAGCTCCACCATACAGACATTAGAGAAATTAATACGACGGTGATTATAATCGTCGACTAAACTCCTCTTACGATTGCCCAGGATTACAAAAATATTCCGCCTGTTCCAGAGAACACCTCTGTTCCAACTACCCTGGCTGAAGACACTACCGCCCGTATCAATACGTACCCAAGTTAGATTTCTAAGGTCCAAAGCCCACAAGGCGTATTCTTGCTTAGAGCTTGTGAGATATGTGCCGCTGACAACAAAGTACGTATCAATAACTCCACCGTTTGGAAATCGTAACCCGGGCGGGGAATATGTTCCCGACATCGGTTTTTCAGCGAGCGACCCATCCGGGCCTCGAATTTGAAGTTCTAGTTTTACATCTAGAAAATTGTAGTTCGAGTAGATGAGCATCGATGAACCTGGTTCCTTGGCCTCATAACTGATCGCACTGTCTTGACGTGAAGTTTTGCCTATCTTAGAGGTAACGTTAGGAGGCAAGGGAGCGACCACACTACGATAGGCACCACAAGACTTCCCAAGCGATTGTGTCGAAGTCCACTTTAGACTTCGGAGATTGAATACACTAATCTGTTCAATGTAATGGTTCGCTCCATCCTGGCCGCCAACCACAACCATCTCGGCCCCTCCAGCACCGTCAATGTTGATGCCAATTCTACCCTCATTCGGGTTCCCGTTCGAGGGATTATGTTGCAAAGCAGATAGAGGGGCCTTGTGCGACGAAAATGTCGCTGAAGAGGGCAGAATACACGCGCAGTGAGCGTAACGGCCTTGCGGGGCGTCCTGGGAGGGGACATAAGTCCATTTATTTGTTATGACGTCGTAGATGTATATATCAGACATCACAGTTACTTCAGGTTGCTGATCGGGGGCTGCCGACGTAGGCTGATTAGTTGTAGGTGACATACCCCCGTAACAAACCATCTTAGTATCACCCAGAGCACACATGGAATGGAAATAACGAGGTGGAGGGATATCTCCAGTGGTCTCAATCTTGGTCCAGTGTCTCCGAATAAGATCCAACTCGTAAAGATCCGAGGTAAGGGGAGCCGGCCGGCTTCGCGATAGAATACGCCCGCCAAAAACATATAGCTTATCCCCAAGTATCGTAGTTGTTGCCCCGACCAGAGGGTGAGGCTCTTGGCCAGTAGTTCGGTGAACATTACACATCAACCCGGACAAGTGAGCGGAAGACCCCGAAGTCGCGGGAGTGCCAACAGCGGCACTAATAGAAGGATTTCTACCCGTAGAGGCCATCGCCGGAGAGGGGCCAGCCGAGAGAGGTCCATTACTTCGGGGTGTCAGATTATCCCTCTGGCCATCCCCACCATCAGTTCTCAAACTAGCTATACTGCTCTGGCTGCTGCTCATATCCATGCCACCGTTATACATCTGATTTGAGAACATTGAAGCGTTGGAATCCATAGCGTTTGTTCCACTATCTACGTTTGCGTCGTTGGCAATATTATTCTCAGCTATAGTAGTCAAATTATCTTGCGGAGCATTCAACGAGATCGCGGGAGGTGCGAGACTCGAGGGGGATAGTGAAGGTGGTGGTGGCGCTGGGAGCGGTTTCTCGAGGCTATTTTGCAGACTCAGATTCCTGACATGTTGCAAAGGTGGTGGTCGCGTTTGAACAGGTGTCCCACTAGATTCTGACACTACAGGACTCGCGTTATGCGTTTTGAGAGAGGCTAGTCTTGAAGGTACTCTTGCAAATCTTAAAGAATCTTCTCGACTAGGAATAGCCTTTCTAAGACCTCGATAGACGTCGGAGAAGAGATCGGATGGGGATTTCGAGTGAGCGTGTCGACGGTCGTGGTCATCTACTTCGCTCTCGTAGATGTCGTCGAGGAATTGCGGACTAGCTTGACGGTCTGGTTGACCCGTAGTTAGACTAGCACCAGACGTAGACATTTTAGCCCCTCCCTCTTAGCCGCGAGTTACACGACGATGTTCAGGGCTGAAGAAGAGATCTAGAAGACGAGGAACAGAGCCTCAAAAATAGAAAGGTGCCAGAAACCCGGGTGAGTACTACTCTAATACAATACCAGGGGTAGCTAGGAGGTAGAACCGGAAAAGGTATTATTAGGAGACACGGCACTAGGATTAAGATAACAGGGGATATTTCTTCGGTCGGGCTTGGAAGACGCGACGACGGTAAGGCTAAGGCTAACGAAAGACCACGAGGCGGCTCTAAGCCAGGGGTACCACGAGAGCTTGATGAACATGGGATATCGTGTTCGAGACGGTAAAGGAACAGACGACAAGCACTGACCGAATGTTCGATGACATACCTTGAATCCTTGTGTAAACAAGATGAGGCCTTAGAAATCGACGTCGCAATTGACAATCTTAAATGCTCGGTCGAACACGATGCGTCTTCCCTGTTCTTCCCTGTCTTTTAAACCCTGGCTCCGTCTGTATGTATGTATGCCGCGCGCTTTCTTTCCGAGTCCCGCGGTCTCTTTACTATAGATTTCTATAGGTTCGTTTCTCCGGGCGCTCCGAAGATCTGAAAAGGATATCTAATTGCACAGACTTTCCCGTATTCTTGCCGATTAGCGGTGGTGCCTGTTTGTAAGGGGTAAGGAAAAAAGGGGGTGGAGGCCAGTTTGAGATTTGGGTCTACTCCTACGCGCGGAGGAATTAAGGCTGGGCAGTCTGTAGTCTGCATCGATTAATCGATTGACTAATGAATTTATTCCTTTTTATTTTTTTATTTTCTTAACCCCACCTCCTTTTCCATTGCTCTATGCATGGTATTTGAGCAATGAGAATTAAGTAAAATGTTAAAAGTGGAGGGAGATCCTTTAGACGCCACGCTAAAAAAAAATAACTAGTACATATTAGGTAGGTAAGCTCACCGAGTTATTCGCTATGCATATTTCACGCTAATCTTCCTATTGGAGCATTAGGTAGGGAAGAGCACCTGTAAGGTACAGTAGGTATTTCGCTCGTATGAGAGATACTACCCACAATATAAAAAGACGAATCTACGGTAAGCTCCATTATATCTAATATTCTCGCATGAAGCTTTATTTAAATGTCGTATCTTTACGGAAGTCGCCTTCAAAAGTTATGTCCATACCAAGCACCTGTCAGCCTTGGCCACAGCTGTTGAGCAGCTTGATCCACTTGGCACTCAAAAACTATAAAGTATATTGAAATCTACTACTTCTTATATAAATGACTACCCAACCAAATATACTTTTTAAAATATGTCTTTTAAATATATCGTAAATATGAAAGCTTGAATTCATTACGGTATAAATTTTAATATTATAGCTTATATATTCAAAGTGAAATAAATAGATCAAAATAGTATATAATAAGGAATACATCTATCATTACGGCCGACAGTTGTTGCCAAGACTTGCCAAGCTGACAAGGGCCGACCTATGGACAAAACTTTTGAAGGCGACTTCCGTATCTTATTTATAAATGCACTCTATTACGTATATTAACATATTACTGTTTCAATCAAAAATGATGGTCGACTTGGCGCGTACCTACATAGTAAGCGCAAAATACCACGTTTTTTCAGGGTCCACGATATCGAGCTATCTCACATAACGTATATTAATAGTATATATTTAAAGATTCATGCGATAAGAACGAAAGGTGCTTCTCACTTATAGTTCTTATCTGGTTAGCTACATATGGCTAATTAACACAAGTGCCTACCGTAGTCTTAGTTATACTCCTAGCTATAGTTATTCCTTGTTTATAAAGGTATAACTAGCTTTGAATATCCCACAAACTACATGACCATGTCATAACTCTCTCATCCATATTTCCTTTTTAATAACTGCAGGAATTATCAATGAAAATAAAACATACACTTTCATGTATATAATTTACAACAAGTAAATCATAGCTGACACCTCAAGTTAGAAATATAGCGTCTAGCCATTTACATGCTAGATAAAGCTACCATTCACTTAACACGACCACCCCAGCATCACCACTCCGAGTAAAACCAAGGCAGTAAGCTAGCTAGCTAGTTTCAAGCGGGCTCAGGCTTACTTTAGTATGGGACAATTATATTCACTAGCTCCAGCCAAGATAGCACTTAACACTAGAGTAAAACTTAGGGAATAGCTATTTTTATTAATTTTCTTTATTTCTAGTGTGAAGGTCACGGAGTAAGGTATACTTCCTTCCAGTACAATGTTTTCATAACAAAGCAAAAGAGTCGAGTAAGTCTGGATACATTGTATCCATTTTCCTTAAGTCATCATCATGTCTTCCCATCCTAGAGCTTTTACTATTTACGAAACAGTAGCCTTGTCCTTGGGAAGAGGGGTGAATCTCAAGTACGGCTTCACGATGCGGAAGTCGGGGAATAGTTCCTTAGCCTGCTCGTTCTTGACGCTAGGGTGAACGATGACATCGTCACCGGGGACCCAGTTGATGGGGGTAGTGATCTTGTGCTTGTCTCCAGTCTGGAGAGAGTCGACAATTCGTAGAACCTCAGCCGAGTTGCGGCCAGTAGAAGCGGGGTAGGAAAGGATGGTTCGGATGGTCTTCTTGGGGTCGATGATGAAGACAGAGCGGATGGTAAAGGCAATGCCCTTCTCGTCGACGTTGGTAGTGTCTTGGTAGTCAAGCCTAAGGCGCGGATGGCCCTGTCAGAATTCGTGTCGAGACCCAGGGCAGATGACAACTTACATGTCGTAGAGGTAAGCAACCTTACGCTCCTTGTCTGCGATAATAGGGAATGCGACATGGCCGCCCGTGACCTCGTCAATGTCCTTGATCCAGCTCTCGTGGCTGCCACGAGTGTTGGCGGACAGACCGATCAGCTTAACGCCTCGCTTAGTGAACTCAGGTTCAAGCTTGGCGAAGGCACCGAGCTCGGTAGTGCAGACGGGAGTGAAGTCTTCCGGGTGAGAGAAGAAAACAACCCAACCATCGCCGACGAACTCGTGGAAGTCGATGGGACCTTTAGTGGTCTCGGCCTGGAAGTTAGGGGCGACAGTGCCTAGGCGGAGGCTGCATCAACGTGTAAGCCGCGTGGATAGCTTGAAAAGCTCAGTATAAAAATTTCAGGAAACTTACGGTGCAGCTCGAGAGTCGGCCATTGTGATTAGTAGGAGTCTAGTATAAAGATTTTGGAGGAAAATGCGATTGGGTATCTGGGTGAGGATGGGTATCACGAGTCAGAAAGTAAAAAGAAAAGAGAGGTGGTGGTGAAAGGGAGGGCCGGTTCGACGCCGGGTTAGCGCACGACGTCAGCTATATAATCACCACATGGAGCTCCAATAAGTAGTCCGTTCGCTCGGGATACTGTTCACATGCGGCTGGCTAAGATGGGTGGGCCATGGATCGAAGATAGATAAATTGGCTTAGGATTCATGCCTAGCCAATAGCCAGCTCTACTCATGGCTATCAAGACCTAAACGGGAATCTACAGACTACTTTCGTAAATGTCGCAATTCATTGATTATCTTATGTTTTCTCGTCGAAGGCTACGTTTTGACATGCCCCGCGCAGCCCACGACGCCCTGGCGCAAGGCCGAGTCGATAGAGTAACCCCTCACTAGTCTACTTCTAGAATAGAAGCCTATTGCGTGCTGCAACGCTGCTCTTATTGGCTACCAGCTTCAACCTTTCTCCGCATCATGTCATCAAAGCCTTACGATGGTATCATCAACATCCCCCGCTACATACATCTAGTTCCGGCCCTCGGCCGGCTCCTATTACATATAAGTGACGGATATCGGGAGAGAGGCAGTATATGATCTCTGCCTAGATACTGTAATGTCTAAGGGAATATGTGTACAACATATCTTGGAACCAATGGGTGTTATAGATTATGTAGTATAAATAGTAAGCCAGCTCTACCAAGTGTTCAACCTTGATGTCTTTCTACAAACAAGATTAGCCAAGAACAATAAACCTACCTAGGTATTTAACACTCGGATTTTATAATAAAGTATCTAATGATTTTAGTGCCAACAGATCATTCTAATTACTTGTACAAGTGTGAATCAAATCTAAGTGTTTTTTAAAAAGAAATAACATGAGACCATGCCTATACGTATAATTGCGTTCGAGCCTAGTTCGACTGCTTCTATACATAGGATCAAATCTCGAATATGAATGCCGTAGTACAGAAGTCTCCAAGAGATATCGAAGTACTTGAGGATGTCACTTTTGAAATGATTTTGCTGCCGCTTGCTACTTGAACCTCGCGGTTTAAATCATTTATGCAACCAATTATTATTTCTATACAGACATGATCAATTATAATAGCAACTAAAATGATAATCGCTACTTATATTATACGAAACCGACACGGAGTAAGAAGGGATATTGTTTTATAAGTTACTAGTCTAAAGCAAAATAGACGGAAGTCGTTTAGATGTAGTTTAGTAGAGGAAGAGATAGTAGGAGAGAAGGGTAGGATATATTCCCCTTTTTAAGGTCCTTGATTAAGTTACCAAAACTTAATTGCACATGTGTGCAATTTTACTCACTTTACCCTCAAGTACTGGCGTGACATAAATAGATACTCAACTTATGTTAGCAAAGAAAGACTTTGAGAAGACTAAGATATGTTACTTTAGGAATTATGTAAAACAATTAGCCAATTAAATTTAAATGAGCAATGTGCCGTGTCTCCCTAGTACTTGAGGGCATGGTTTTAGTCACGGCTTCGTCTTAAGGGGTTTGAAGGCAGACAGAATATATAGAAAATAATTTCGAAACGTATCAATTACTCTTATTCAAGTATGTAACTGTAAAAGCGACATATATTATATTTACCTAGGTGTACAAGTATTAGGCTCATATAACTCGTAAAACAAGCCTTCCAATGCCATCCTATTAATAATAGGAGACATCTAGAAGACTGTGGGGAAGCTGCTAATTATAGAACCGTCGACGGGAGAGAAAGCTATAGGCTGCATCAGCCGTACGATTGCACGAATAGATTTCTCCTATCTCAGTCTAGAATCCTGCCCGGCAAAGAGCAATGACATCTACTATATATTACACACCCCCATTACCACATATAACGGCGGCATTGGAACATGTCAAATATCAGGGGCCCACCGGGCCGCGTACCCCAGTGCATAATCAAGTTTAAAAGGATCAGAACTGCCGCTCACTGTAGCCATACAAGACTCTCTGTCCACCTTATGAGGATCCCACCTCGCCTCAAATATCTTGTTTTCAAGCGTATATAAATGCAATCCGTGTAAACTCACTCCTAAGCCAACTCATCCGACATCAACCACCTACACATACACCAGGCCATGTCCCATTTGCGCGGTTAACCAATCGATGAAAGCCGTAAGTTGACCCTCTGGGGCCAACTGAGCCTAAATTTAGCTGTGCATATAAATGTGGTCACCATATAGCGTTTGTAGCATGGAGATGTCCCCATAGTCATCTGATTTATTACTCCGGGGAAAAAAAAAGGGGGTCGGTCGATCGAATCAAATAAATTTGTAAAATATTTGACCACAGATACGACGCTGGATATCGAACACCCTTGTAAATGATTGGACTCCCGATATTTTCGATCGATGACGCATTTTTTTCTTACCCGGATGGGTGAAGATATTTTCAACACCTGGTATGGGGTATCTGGGGAAATACTGGTGGTTAGCGGGTTTTAATTAGGGACGGATAGAGATAATCTGAGAAGTGCTCAGACTGGTCTGAGCTGATATACTTACATTCAATATCTCGAATCTCACCATAAATGGCCTGTTTTCTTTTTTCTCAAAGTTCCGCCGTTGAGGTTAGACTCTCGTCTAAAAGTCCGTGTCCTCCTTTGGCGTACAGTCGTCGCAGAGTCCACCGGCATCTGACTCTTCCTCTCTTACGAGGTCCTTGTGACTGCACTCGCCCGTCTCATCGTATTCCGCACAGTCCTCAACTTTGACCTCATCACTGGTGTACCACTGCAAGGAACTAGTTAGCCTTCGTTCTTGTTTAAAGCATGTTTCTGGGGTAATGTATTAAGCTCGTAAGAACCTGTTTGGTGTGGCCTGTATGTAGCCTTGGAAGATACTCTAAGGGTTATTCTCGTGAATAGGATATGCGTAGGATGAGTTGAGACATCTAGAGAAAAAAAAGCATACTGCTCCGCACTCCTCACAGTACCACTTCAACAACATGTATTCGCACATATTCGGATAGGTGTTCACTAGTGCCCCGAGTCTTTAACAATGGAAGAGGTAGTAGGCTTCGAGAACATGAATCTCGATCATATCCCGCTTCCCGGGAGCCTCTAAGGCAACTTGAGTCATGTTACTCAGGGAACGCCACAGACTCACGGGCCTCTACTCTGATTCACGGTATTCGCATTGACTCGCAAGACGTGGACGTTCCTGGAGACACTGACACACCAACAGCACTGGTGAATATCATCCGACTTCTGCCACGTGTGCAGGCGAGTACGAGCGGGATCTGTGGCGTCTAGAAAATACTTGACAAATCTTTTCATAGCTAGGACGAACAAAAAAATTGTATACTTTAATAAAGCGATAAGAATTTCATCAATTGGTTGCATATACATGGCAACATCACAGGCATTTCCGATCCTAATTTATTGAGCAACATATCGGGACAGACACGAGACTTTTGATTGGCTCAAAGTTGTTGAAGCCTTCTCAGGCTGTACTTCAGGTATCATTTAGAAATGCATCTACCCGAGCGAATAATTACCGCAATCCTCTAAAAAATGTTTCCGGAGAACGGGCACCTCAAGCGACCTGAAGCGACCTGGGATGATGTAAGCTGGAGCTTCGAGGTCCGGCGTCCCTGTAGATCCGACACGGAGAACTCCGCGTAGCACCATGTGATAACTGGCCGTGATATTGAGGAAATCTACCTCCGGATATCCGAGGTGAATCACATGCTGCCCAAGTACCCTTATAAGCTTAAATTTGCGTCTTGCTATTGTAATATTAGCGACTAATACCTCTGACGATCTTGGAGTGTTTGACGAACCCAATGCCACTTAGTGCCTCGGTGTCTAAGCGGTTTCTTTTATCAACTCCACCAGCTATCGGATTCGCTCGGTAATTAAAAAGATAATAGTGGAGCTGACCATCTCCAGGACCGAATTTCTGTTCTTCTAGGAACAAGCCGTTATCCATGAGCGAGAGGGCGTTGTAGACGTCAAATTGATACTGCTTGCAGAACACTAAAGAGTCTGAAACAAGAGCATTAAGACGGGGTTTCAAGGCCTCCTTATCGACAGGAGTGGTGAGTCCTGTTTCGGTAGCATAGTAGAAGAGGTAAGCTGCTTTCACGTTTGAGTGTTTAGAGGGTCCGATAACCGAGGATTCGAGACAATAAAACGAGACAAAGTCAGTAATTTTCTTATGTTCATCCTATCGATGCGGTTAGCTTAATCAGAATCCTACGCGGGCAAGGAAAATTACCTCGACAACGTAAGTCCAGACGACTTGCTCTTCTAGGGCATTTTTTTTGTTGTGCAGTAGCCAATGTTCGACTTCCTGCTTGTCAAACTCGGCGGCCAACTCATACTTGGCCAAGTACCGAGTGAGAAGATCTTGAACAGCACCAACGTCTTTCTTTTGCATCTCTCTTAGTCCCCTGATTGAAGTTCGTTCCGGCACGGCGTATTTCCTGATCTGGAACTGGGGCTTGCTGTTTGGTGGTAAGGGGCTGAATCCGACTTCGTATAGTTTCTGCCAATTAATAGCTCGGTGGTAATATCGACAGGTGCTCACAGGCTTTGGGAGCACGATACCTCCGGTATAAATGGCCTGGAAGACACCTTCCAAGTTGCACAGGCGCGTTATCTCTTTAATAAGTACCGGAGCAAGACGCTTGGAGCGAAGTTTTTTATGTATACAAAGGAAGTTGACCTCAGAGGCATGTAATACCTTGTCTCTAACGCGCAGCTCGACGGGAATAGCAGCGATGAATGCAACTAACTTCTTGGAATGTGAGGCCCGAACTCCTCGGTGCCATTCTTTTTTCCATCCGGGTGGCATCATCGCCCTAAACATAAGTTAGTTCGCTAATGATCTCTCTAATTTCTGCTTTGCTTTTATGAATACGAGAGAGAAAAGGCAAAAATGGGTGTAGCTAGCTCGAGAGTAAAATTCCCTACCATTTAAGGATACTAGCGGAATAATTGAAGCGGAACATAGCTTCATCATCTTCAACGTAATGACCATTTAGTAGTTCCCATACCTCCTTCAGCTGGCTATCGTCAAGTAAGTCTAAGGTGGACCATTCGAAGCCGTCGAGTAGAGGTGCAGGTGTCTTGGGAATCTCTTCGACTGTCTGGAGTCTGATAGGACCTTCTTCGATAGGCTGATCGGGGTTATCTTCTCCAAATCTGGGGACAGGTTGGGTGGCCCAGAACTTGTAGGCGCCCATATCCTTGACATTTTTCCCACTGGAAGCCAACCCCGTCATAATATCCTGGAGATTAAGGCGCTTAAGAGCGTCGGTGGCGGAATTAACATCATCATTGCTACTACTACTGCCAAGTTCGTTCGCGAGGGCAGGATTGAGGTCGAGAAGTTGGGTTACTTGGTCCTTAGAGAGTCCATCAATAGCTTTATGAATCTTCTTAGCAGCCCTTTCCTTTTCCTTTTCCTTCTCTTTTTCTTTTCCCTTACCCTTGACGGGTTTTGATTCTTCGGACATGGTGTACTATATGCCGTGTGCCGTATGCCAAGTCGTAGTTCGAGGGTAGAAGGATGAAGGGTGCTCTAAAAGAAAGTGCTTGGAAGTTGTGTTCAGGTTAAGAGCTAAGGTCAATGCATCTCATCGATGGCAGGGTTACAGTGCGGGGCAACATTAACCCCGCTATAAATCTCTAGCTGCATATCTCTTCCTACTTACATACATGTACCTGGTGTACATAGGGAAGCGTTACCCAATCTTAGGCACGTACCTGAAGGTACCTAAGATGTACATGTATTATACTTGATACCTGTTCCTGCATTCAACTCATGTATACCAGGTTCATGTACAAAGAAAATACTACATGAGGTGTAGATCATTTAAATTGCATATAGGTGGACGCATATGGATGGATGTATACCTTAGGTACCTAGGTAGTCTTGGCTCTAGAAGTTTGCGTATGAGAATTTAATCAGTATTTTTCTGAATCTTATGTGGTCAAGGTCTATAATGTTTGGTATTGCGATATATAAAGATGCTTAACTAAATACTTATAGCATTGAGCTCAAACGATCTCATAACGGCGAGCGAGACTGATGAGGACACCATTACTTCGTTGTGTCCTTTTTCTATTAGTATTACCCCCAATTTTCGTTTTCTTGACTAGGCTACTCACCACTATACGACACAAGTTCTTCCCTGATGATAATATCTGGTCCAGCTTTGGCAACCGTCGTAAATGTCTCATCATCTCTGTGTAGGGTTCGCTGTTCTTTCCATGATAAAAAGTTGTCGTTGTCCAAGTCTTCTCCAGTGGTAGCGCTAGCCGCCGATTTGAATAACGCATCGCTCTCATGAGATGGTACCGCTATGTCATTCTTGGCATGGATAAAAGTCAGTCGTAGCCTTGTTCGTGTTAATCTCACCACATGGGCAAGTCGGTCTGCCGACTTCCACTTATCCACGATAAAGTTTTGGAAGAACCGGAGGACCGGTGGGATTGGGCGAAGCAGCGAAAGCACCGGGATAAAACCCGCTGCTGAATATGAGGAAAGAAGAGTTGGCAGGTCCGAGAACCCGGCAATGAGAATTATACCCGCGAATTCGATTCCTTGCATAGCGAAATGTTCTGCGACGCCGCTTGTAACAGCCGTCCCAAGGCTATGGCCCATTATGACTATTCGGCTGGCTGGGATATCCGCCACTTGCATTGCCCAATCCACGGCAGCAATACCGTCGTGGATTAGCCCTGCCTCTGATGGCGTACCGGTAGATTTACCAAAGCCACGGTAATCAATGGCCAGAACATGGTAATGTGACGAATCAGTCAGGGTGTGATAACTGTCGGGGCGGTATCCCTGGGCAACATGGCCACCGTTCTGTAGCGTATTAAAGTTAATAATCGTAATATTAATTGACGCCATATCTCAGGTATTCACTAACCCCATGAACTGTGGATTAGTAGTTAGTATTAAGTAGCAATCTACGTAGTATAAGTTGGATCTTTCGTACAATATATTACAATGCGAGCATCGGGGTCCTCTTTGAGTAGCTTAAATGATGCCGTCTTGGTAATATCGTTCGAGTAGCCTCGTTGTTGAGCCTGGAGCTTGTCCTCGTGCTTCAAATAGGCTGTAAGAGGTAGAATATGCCACGCGTAGATGCTCTCTCCATCAGCGGTACTTAGAGAGAAAGGCGTTACTTGGTTCCCTTTAGATTGATTACATCAGTTGAGGTGTTACTTTACATTCATCTTATATGAAGCCTGAACTTACTAGCGAACCCCCAATACTCTGGTTTATTTAAGTCATGCCAGAACAACGTATTAATTCGATGACAGTACAAAAAGCTACAATTGTTCCAGCTATCAGCGTATTGTAATAAACGGGAACCGATGACCTTACTGTCTTTGAAAAAAAGGAAAGGCGCCTAGTAAGATGAAGAGCAGATAGAGACCAAATGGGACGCCTAGACTAATGCCTACGGGGATGGCCCACCGTGGAGTTCTCGAGGTCATAATTGCTAAGGAGACTCTGTATACTCTAAGGAATGAAAAAGAAGAAATTGAAATTCTGTAATGGGTTTATGTTGGATCATGCAGGTGAGAGTTATCCATGTCGGTTGAAAGTCAAGTACTTGGTACCTGAAGCTTTACACAGAGAGGAATAACCCGATATCTTAATAACTGCTTATAAATGCATAAGATATTATGCCTAAGCCAGAATATAGGGTTATTAAATATTTACGTATTAACGCAGCTACAAAGCTTGCATATGAATGCGGGTCTTGCGGCGAACCCTGATAACCTGATCCTCTCCCCGGATACCTAAACCTATAAGGATTTAGTTAAGGTACCGTATCAGCTCAGCGTATCTAGGAGTACACCAAAAAATTGACCCGCCTTTCCACCACTAATTACAAACTCTCACTTCTTCCCTTGTTATTGATTGAGCTACTATTCAAAAGTTTCCTATATCCCACCACTCAATCGAAAATCAAAGCCGATCTCACGTCGAATTACCCTACGTTATTGATAGACTTTTGTCCTTATTTACATAATATTCTCGTGCTTCTCCTCTTACCATACGATAACTTACTACTACGTGACGTTAGCTCTGGTCCTTGGCATTATCATTGTCGTCTCGAGAGATTGGTATTATTACCAAAATGCACTTAGAGTTTTCCTTCTGTTGATGGAATACAGCATCTATTTTTCTTCTCTTCACATCTCTACAGTTACTCACTTGAGCTTCTTCGAGCGGTAGAAGCACTTGTATACTTTGTTGCGATGGAGAGAAAACGAAAGCTACCGGCGAGGGCTGCCGCAAGAGTTGAACATGTCTCCAAAAAACGAACTGCAACACCTCCCGAACGATCTGTAACTCCAGTTCCAGCATCGGCATCGACTCCGATATCTACTGAAATTGTTCCGGAAGACCCCCCTCTACCAAAATCTATCCAGGCCGGTAATCCCTTACCGACCGTTGAACATCCGCAACCCGATGATCTCTTAAGTAAAGATTATCAATCCATTCAAGAAAGGTATATATATGTTTAGCCTTCCCTGTCGACAGAAAATGTGCTAATAATATTATCTTAGTGGTGTCCTAGCTGAATCACTCTTAAGATCGCGTCAAAAATGGGCTCACGAAGGCGTCTTTGAGAAATATTGGACCAAACCCACGAAACGGAAAGGCGTTGTGAAAGAGGACCCCAACAACCCCCCTAAAGATAGTATGACCAAGATCGGTCAAGTTACAATTACTGTCGAGCCTCACGTTCTCGAAGCCACCATGTACGCTGTCAAAGATCCGAAACCTGCGCCTACTACCAACTCTACTTTCCGACCCATCGTACAATATGGTCCTCCAAATGGCGCCATGCCCCCTCCTCCGAAACCGAGTACACCATCCACACCGAACGCACCGATAGCCTCACCTTCACAGCCGCCGGCTCAGCCACCCTCGCAGTCATCATCGACAGCGCAACCGCCAGTACAAGCGCAAGGCCAGACACAATCTCAGTCGCAAACGCAGCAGTTAGATATGCAGCGGCCTCCATCTACCACTATACCTCCTAATAAACCATTAGCCTCCCCACGTGGTCTAGAGTCGGTCCTTGCCGCTCCTCAGCACCCACCGACGATCCCTCCCACGACAGGCCCCTCACAGCCAGTACCCCCTCAGGCTAGAGGGCCCTCTCAACCCGCATTGAGTACCAACCGACCGCTACATGCTCCTAACTCAGGAGCAACTACGGCTGTTACGGGACCGCCTGTCCCCGCACCAGCCAAGTCTTCTACGCCAGCTGCAAAACCAGCAACGCCGACTGCTCCCGGTGCTGATCCCATAATAGTTACGCTTGCAGAGAGAGCATCTGAAGATCCCCAACTTCGTGATCTTATGAAACGCGTTGCTATTGGCGACGCCGCACCCGCTGAGTTGGCACACTTTCAAAAGATAATTGACCAGATTACCGCCGATTATAAGAAAAAGGGGGGCCAACAAGGCCCATCAGCGGATAGGCTCATCGTAGATGGAAGAACGGTGAAGTATTTCGCCGACGAGGTCCGAACTATACTTGAAATCGTTCTCGCTTCCAACCCGAACCAGAGATCTAATGACCTGAGGACACCACAAGGAAGCGATCCATTAGTAATTCTGCTCTTGAAGAAGGCCTTGGATGACGTGACTACGCGGGACATTGTTAAGAGAATAGCTGAGGGCAAAACTAGATTCACAGATACCACAGATTTGAAGACAACTCTTGATAAGCTGAAGGATCTTGTAGTGAAGGAAACCTCAAAGCCTCAGCAGGTAACACCAGG
This sequence comes from Daldinia childiae, assembly GCF_008694065.1. Classification (NCBI taxonomy): domain Eukaryota; kingdom Fungi; phylum Ascomycota; class Sordariomycetes; order Xylariales; family Hypoxylaceae; genus Daldinia; species Daldinia childiae. Next base: position 829,548 of record NW_022984651.1, on the reverse strand, counting down.
GGCTTCTCAGACAACGGCTACGAATGGGGTAGAGAGTCCTACTGTACAAACCAGTTCTGTGTCGAGAAAGGCATCACTTACTGGGCCTGGACAACCTACTCATGCATCTAGTTCCCAGCAAGCGCTACGCTCAAAGGGACCACCACCATCTATTAAGCCCGATATCTCGGCCATCGTACTGGAATTTTCTGGAGGTACCGGTGACAGGTACTTGTTCCCTAAGTACAGCATCATCGAATATGTCAACCCTACTCAGGCCGTTGCATCCTTCCTCATAGTACGTAAGGGAAGCAAGCTGGAGTACGGAGGAGATCCCGCATTGGACTATTATCAGCCTGTGACGATCCGGATATATGCCCAGTCCCCTAAACACCTAGAGAGTTTGGCCAGGGTGGTTGCTCCTCAGGATGAGGTGCGACGCTACATGGATGATATCATGGATAATATGACACGGGCTGAGTACGTTCTTCTCGCAATGCGTCTGCCAAAAGCGGATAAGGAGGAGCAAGCAGAGGAGGGCACTAGTACGCCAAAGGTAGATCCGGCAAATCAGCCTCAACAGTCTAAGGTACTGTGGAACAACAAGGTTCCTTCTACGGCAACTCCGCCGCAGAAACCTATAACAAAACCACTAGGTGAGGACGAGCAGTACCAGAGCTTCATCGCCACTGTAAGCTAGAAAGGCAGGGTAGAGAATGCTCTTGGACGTCTGCGCGGGAATCTCCTAGATTGAGGGACGAGTCTTACTACTTATAAGTCGAGGAAAATGGCGCGAAAGGTATGGATGTGCTTTTATTTTGATGGGTTTAAAGATTCGATATGAGATACCTAGGCTGGGCGGAATAGGCGTATTCGTGTCCCACACAATGCGACAACGCGAAGATTATGTATTAAATCACGGTGCTTATCGCGTTTTCTGCACTGCTTTCATCGATCCGTATAGGACCCGCGTCAATAACTTTTTTTTTTTTGATAGTGTAGTTTGATATGCAGACAAATACTTAGTTTTATACGATGTATAAGTGTCTCTTCACCGCCCACTCAGTTTCTCTCCTAATGCGCACCGCGCCTCGAGTAACTCGTTGAACCATTGCGTTCGCTCGTTAATAGGGGCGTGGCCCAGACCATCCACGATTAAGCCCTCGCCCGGTTGCAACCACTCTATCAGTTTCCTCCCGTGAGGCGTTGATATCATTCCGTCGTCAGTCCCGTGCATAACTAGGATCCGCTCGCGGCCTACCTTGTCCCCTAACTCCTTTAATTGCTCCGGACTCTTGTAATGCCAGCCTGCCGCGATGAGCTGCAGTAGGAAACCCTTCTTGGTGAATCCGCTTGCGTCGCGCTGCTTGGTGATTTCTTGAGCGGCAAAGCGCTCGTAGTTGCTGTTGAACTTACGATACCCGCCGGCTGGGATTTTGCACCGCGGGACAGTCTCGTCGGGGACGATGGCGGTGTCTGGGGCGGTTAGGTAGTTGGCAGGGAATACTGGAGAATGTTAATATGATATGCATAATACTATACCCTGCACAACTCCGGGGGGAGAGCGGAAGGCGGAAGGCGGAAAGCAGATAGATGTATAGGTAGGTATGTAAACATGAGCAGGTAAGAATGATGATAAGGGGCATTGATAATACATACTGGCCCCAGCTGCATACTGTACACTCCGATCCAGACTCTTCGGCAGCAGCATCGTGATTCTGTTCATCATGTTCTCGGTGAACGTAGTCGTGTTCTCAATACACGCAGCCGTGCAAATTAGGCTCAAACTAGCAATGCGCTCCGGCGCTAGATACGCCAATTCCTGCGCAATCATACCGCCCATGCTGATGCCGCAGACATGTAATTCCCGCGGCGACGTCCAGCCGATATGGTCGAGCACTTCGAGCGCGTCGCGCGCCATCGTCGATGTGCTGTACCGCTCCAACGGCTTATCGGAGCGGCCCATGCCTCTGTTGTCGAGGATCAGGACAGAGTACTGTGATCCGTGGATGTGTCCAAAGTGCATGGTTTGCCGCTGGTAGGCGGTTTTGAAGAAACCCAGGCCGCAGAGGAGCTGTGAAGAGGGCTTTGTGAGCTTTCTTCGTTCTCTCCAGGGTAAAGCTTATTCCGGAAGAGGAATTCTTAAAGGAGATGTGATGGCGGGTTACGCACTATGAGTTTTATAGGACCGTCGCCGTGGACTTCCCAACTAATGTTTATAGGCCCTCCTCTCCCGGCAGCTACGGGGAGGAGACCGCTTTGATGCGGCTCGAGCTGCCACATCGCTGTCGGGAAGGCCGGACTCTTGACCACATCCTCGATGGACGGGAAGGTCGCTGTGATATTTGTTTCTGGCCTGGTTTTATTAGTTGAGAACTAAAGTACCTAGGTATTTGGTTTACATATATATAGCATGAGAGCTGAGAGTAAAATACGTACATGGGATTTAGTGAGTATTAACTTATAAAGGAGAATATCAGGTTAGGTTACACTTATTATTCAAGTGACGAGCGTTAGGCCGGTATTGCTAGGTATACGTGTTATACTTATAAAGAGCTTCAGAAAGTTTATGTCTATGGCAAAAGTAATAAGTTCGCCTCTAACGACGCCATGGATTCAACTCTACTGACGCCAGTCTCAGCCTCGGCTGGACTTATTACCTTATTGCGAGTGGATGGATGTCGCTAGTTGTAACTACGTCTTAGTTGCATTTATATGCTTTATATGTTCTTATAACCGCTTTATTATGTTCTCGATGGATTCGATGCTAGTGGCTGGATTGTACAAAGGATCTTGCATGATCTTCATTATGTACATTTGCTAGGGTCTATGTAAACTGGTATCATACTAAATAAAAATGGAGACGAGGTAGTGAATACAGGCAGACAGGCTAGGGAAACTTGATTCATTCTTCATGTCGTATTAATCGACACCTGCCACACCCGGTGCCTGAGTCCCAGCATAATCGTACTGTAGCGATCCTCCGTTAGTTAAATTTGAATATCCCATCTGAGTTGCCTGTGTATCCATCCCCGTCTTCAAAAACCCACTGTTATCTCTACCACTACTAGTAGCAAGGCTATTATGAGTTCCGGTCGTCGTCGTCGTTGACGATTGATTTGGTCGGGTACTAGGTGATTTGCTTTGGCTTTGTTTTGATAGAGACTGGGAGACTTCTGCGGAGGATATGCCTTCGCCGAAATATAGATAATCTGTAGGCTCAGAGCTTACGCTTTGCCTAACGCTTAGCCTGTTTGACGACTGTCCGCTTGAAACTGAAGGTTTTCGTAGTCCTTTATTTGACTTTGGTAGGCGTGGTTCCGACTGTGACGAATCCTTCGATGTAGACTCAGTTTGCTCTAATGATACTGTAGGGGCCTTGACATTCTCGTCCTCCCGTGCTTTTCCTTTCCGACTTTGTGGTTTTATAACGCTCTTTACACGTGAGATGATGCCTGCAACGCCCATCTTGAAAATAAGGTATAATAGGTATATGAGATTTAGGTATTGTTAAACGTAAAAATGACAATTGAGGAAACCCAAGCTAGCGCGCTGTGCTTCTATGACAATACTTTACTGAATCTTCTTGAGGTTTAATATAGGTGTATTTCTTTGACTTGAAAGATGTCGAAGGGGATGATAAACAATCTAGGTTGGAATATGAGGCTGTGAGTTTACGCGTCCGGTTGCAATTTCAACTTCAAACGAGAATGGCTTTTTGGTACTACCTAGCTCAGCTGAAAGGCAGCGAATGCGCCGCAATTATATTATAAGCTTGGTATGAGGTCATAAGGTCATAAAAATACCTTCGTCAATGATTAGAGGCTTTAGAAAGAACGACATCAGGATATGCACATTGAGGTTCAATTCATACCTCATTGAATTAGGTCACAGAACAATACATATCCTGAAACTTACTCTTGGCACTGGAGTGGATAAACTTGTTTTTCTTAAAGAGGGTGACTATCATGTATAGGTAAATACGAGAATTGCGTAATTACGAGAAGTCGGAAATCAAGTGTGTAAGGTTATCAAACACCAACTATTAATACACTAGTACACTAGACTCTAGTGCGCGATATGGAGACACTACTGGGTTATAGCTTATGCGGCAGTAGTCAGGTACGGTTGTTCATAGGGTAGAATTCAGGAACAACTTGAATAAAAGAGCAAACCCGCATCAGACCTATTGTCTGGTATTCATTAATAATAAAGGGTATCTACAATAGACTGAAAAAAAGAACACCCTATGGGTATGTCCTCCTCATGACCAAAAACCGTAAAAGCTTTTCATAGAAACCTCAAAACTCCGCATAGCTACCTCCTACTTATCAAGGCGTAACTTCATGACCCCGAAACCTATTATCCTAACTGGTCACTCAGAGAGTTGGAAGAAAATTCTTCGAATCCTCTTCTTGTTGTGCAAATGATTGCGGGAATGCGGCAATCCCGGCAATAATCCCGGCAGCCATAAAACAAACTGATATAATGGACCAGATAACGCCCCAGCACTGAGAAGAGCCACCGTAGCGCTCGGCAAACACACTGGCATCAGAACTATTGACTTTGCGGAGGATGAGGTCGTCGCACTAGAAATCAATTAGTATTAATAATATGTACGAAACATTACTTAAAACTCACAATATCCCAAACGCTGTACAGTGAGCTCATCACACCGATGAAGAGTACAAGGAATCGCAACGGTTCGGCATGAGCAATGAACCAGAATGCGACCAAGAGTCCGACGGCAAGTAGAATAGTCACGATCGTAAGCCAATCTCGTTTACCCCACCAGAGTGTCAGTAAGAAGCATACACCTAAAACCATGCTGGCGATCTTGCTTGCGACGATGTCGAAGCCGCAGAAGATAAGAAGGGCGCCGATGAGGGAGGATCCTAGGTAGCCAGCAGGCAATGTGATGGCACTTTTTCCTCCAACCACTAACGATATGAGTAAGCATCTTTAATAAGAATAAGAGGAGGGAAATAATATATGGATACATACTATGGGTGACACCTCCTTCACGAGGGTCAAGAGAGATGGATTTGACACGTCCACCAGTGCAGCACTTTAAACCGAGTTAGTATTTACATCTTGAAGTAACAAGTGCCTGGGCTATAGGCATGCTAGGTGATGTTGACTCCCTCGTCAACTCGACAGAGAAAAATCTAGGATGCGTGGAAAGGCTAAGTGCTGGTAATGTTTACTTACGGCAGTTATAGCGTGTCCGAACTCATGAAATGCGATAACAAGCATCTAGGAAATGTAGTTAGCAACGAAAGCCCAATATCTAGCAAAATACGTAGGTAATAGTTAATATATACCTTAAAAGGCCATAATGACCATCGTACATAAGGAACGTTCCATAGAATGGCAATAACGACGACATAGACGGCGATGATACCCAAGGTAACTTTTTGGGCATCGCTAGTGACAGTTAAGTCGCGGCGCGATATGGCATCCCGCCGGGCCAATCTAGCGACCTCGGGTCCGGCTGCTACTACGGCAGCTCTCGCACTGCGGAGTAGGTGCTCGGAAATGAAGAGTCCGGGCTTCTCGTGTACCGGAGCCATGTTGTATGTTGTAGTATGTAGGTGGGAGTTGTTAACGAGTGTAAGGTAGCGTAGGAATGAGTGTCTGTTTAGGTACTTAGGGAATTTACAAAAGGTACGAAGACATTGCAGGTTAAAGCGAAACGTTGCAGTTTCTTCAGAAATGGCAGTTTATCTGTAAAAATGCAAAAACTCAAGAATTGGCTGGCTGACGTGGACAGGTGGGCTGATACAATACAAGCATGTGTTTTGGGGCTGTCCTATTAGTGACTTTCCAGGCTTTCCAGGCTTTCCAGTGTATGCCGAGACAAAGCATAACGCAAGCTGTTTTGCTGCGCCCCCATGCTGTGGCGGTGGTTGGTGGGTACCTCTAACGATGTATCTCATTATCGTGACTGACAGCCGCGGGGGTGGGGTGGCCTAATTTTAGATGCCGAAGCCGCTAACCTGGGTGCCCTCCTGCCGTTAACTGCCATATCTTAAGAAAACTGAAAACCTCAGAATACGTACCTTTTTCTAGAAATTAAAGATGGCTGTCAGCTACCTAATGTATATGATAAAGAAAGAAAACAGTTATATTAGATTACTAATTAAAACTTTTTACGTTATAAAGCGAACATATACTTAACAACATCTTATCTCACTAAGTGATGTAGTGCGCAATGGTCTATAGGTAGGTTCTAATACGATGATTCATAGTGTTGTATCGACATGATTTATACGGGTACTGCGAATGTAGAATGATAGTTCGAAGGCAAAGATACCTACCTCTATATAATATTAGATATAACTATGGTATTAGTGCGTCAAATTCTACAATTCCTGGGCCTATTCCTATCGATAAAGCAATATGAAAACCATGTCGAAGAGAACAATCTATTGATATAGGTATCAGTTCAGCTCCTGCAACCTCAACATCCCGAAAATGATTTCGGGGTCTCCGAGAGCAGTAACAATTGACTATAGGAAAAAATATACAGTTCCGAAGTAACATACCCGTAAAACTAATATAGCTCCTTATTCTGCCCGATTCCGACCTTGTTGGAAGGGCCGACTCTTGCAACGTTGTAAAAGACATCTCTGACATTTCGGTGATCAATAACTAGGGGAAGGCTTAGCCCACTATATATGCCAAATGGTAAGCCACCAAGTATATTCTATACTGAGACATTTAATTGGTTCTAATTGGACCGACAGTTTGTCGTGTTGAAGGATGAAGTTCACTACTCTTTAGGGATAAGGCTAACGCCCTATAGCTACACTTTAGGTAGCGTTTTGCAGTTTAGGTGATGATCTACCATTGCTCATTGCGAGCCTGAGCGAATCGGAGGATGAGTTTAAGCCTCGAGTGGAATACGAGGCATGCCATGGCCGCCATGTTACAGTATTCTTGAGCATGTCTCAGAACACTACGATGCTGGGTAAATTGAGAAAGGCATCAGAAGCCTCTAAACTGATATCATTGGGACCAATAGAAAACGATTCGCAGTGCGGGTAAGAAAGTTAGGGAGGTAGGGAGGGTACCATTCTCCATCGTAGGAAAGGGGGGATCATTATTTCTCCACTGAAATAATTATCATAGACCGCCGTCTATATGCATTTGAGGCTACACCTACCATTTGGTGCGATTCTAGACCCGACGGGAAGTATCGATCGTCGGGAGAAAGTGAAGAGCCGTTGATTCACTCGCCCCCTTCCCCTTTGGCTGGGACCATTCAGAGGCAGGTAGGATTTGATGATGACAGGTACCATCAGGCATATCAGGCATATATATAAACCTAGAAGGTCGCATCAAGAAATACCAAAGTTAGCTTTCATCCTCATTACAGCTTCAGCCCTCTCGCTTAAATCAGACTCTCGCTAGACGTTCGTTAGAATTAATCAACCATCGTTTTCAAAATGAAGCTATTTTCGGGTGCATCGCTTATCGGCCTTCTCGCCACTACTGGCCTTGCCAGCGCGAAGGGAACCCAAGCGCCATTTTCCATCTCCAAGTTCTCTGCAGGAGCTACTCCGCATTCGTCGGTCGGATAGTAAGTCGACACAACATTTGATAAGAGTTGACATGTTACTAACATTTTAACAGCGTCGAACTTACTTGGTCGTACTCTAGTGGCCAGAACTCGACGACATGCTCAGCAAAGCCGGGAACCTACCAAGTCTTCCCTTCCGTCGTGAAGACTGCGTGCAGCGACCCGTTGACATTCTTTAACTTGACTAAGCGCTCAGACGGCGGAGCTGACCTTGAGCTTTGGTATCAGGAGGCGTATGCCATCCACACCATCTCGGCGGAACAAATCGTATGGACGAACCAGCAGTCGCCGACCGGAACCGTGCAAGTCTACTCAGGCCCCCAGAACTTCACCGTAAAGGCAAATTACCCAGAGAACTAGGTGCTAAAGGTACTGAAGGTACTGAAGGTGTTGTGCGATGCGTTGGCCATTGTTGTAGGGTTAGCTTGTATATGGTAATATTCGAATCGCAAGACTGATATAATATGGTTGTTTTGTAGCCGTGGGACTGCGATGAGGTATATTAGAGAAGGATTGCGACTAGAGGGACATGTGCCTCTCTTTTAAGAGTACAGCCATGCTTCCACCTTGTTTAGAGTAGATAGCAATGTGATTTCTGAGATCATCATTAAACGCTTCCACTATATTAAAATGTTGTACCTGTGCCTGCTGTGGTGATGTTTTCGTACGGATGCAGGAGTGATGTAATTAATTACCAGTGGGTAACAGGTACCTAGCGTGACGCCACCAGGAACCACCCAGCTGCATTACGTACCTAAATGTATAAGTACAAGGTACCCAAGATCTGGTAGGTGCCCAGCCAGGGTAGGTCGCTTGTGGGGTTTAGCTTAAGTGATCTCAGCTAAATTTCATATTGCCATATTGCCAATTGCCATTTCTATTCAACACCTTGAAGAAGTCATGTCCTAGCTAGCGTAGAAAGGGTTGCGTTTTATATGGCAACAACGACTTTTACAATGCACAAAGTTCATTTATCACTTCTTTCTTAATCCTTCGCCCGATTACATTCTGCTTGTCTCATCTGTATTCGCCATGAGCGCCAACCATTTACCATGGCATCTTTATCCTCTTCAACAATGGCTTCGGCCTTGACGCGCCCACGAGTTACCATCGCTGTGATTTCTGCTATTGCTGCGGCCTCTTTAGGCTTTTACTACTATCGTCAGAGTCGGATTCGCGCTTCAGAGTCAGATATTACTGCTACGGGGCCTGGTTTGCATCGCCGTAACGCCGTGAGACGACCTCGCCGTGCATCCCACCGCCATGACGACTCCTCAGAATCCGATTCTCATGGCGACGAAAATGACGATGTTGATAATATCGACCTCCCCTTTCCAGTCCCGCCAGGTACTACCACCACCACCACCACCGATGAGCAGAACCCGACCGAATGGTATAACGACAGCAACCAGGCCCCGCGTCAGCGGACTGGTGAGAATATAGTTACGCTTCTATTCCGTGTGTCCGAAGACAACGCTAGGCGCAACGCTTATGTGCACCGCGGTTGTCAGTGCAATGGTTGCGGCATGGTTCCCATACGCGGAATTCGATATCGCTGTGCCAACTGCGCTGACTTTGACTTATGCGAGGTATGCGAATCTCAGGGTCTACACAACAAGACGCACGTCTTCTATAAAGTCAAAATACCTGCTCCGCCCTTCGGAACTCGACATGTACAACCGGCCTGGTATCCAGGCGATCCCGACAATGCTATACGTAGTATACCACGGTATCTGTTGACCAGGTGGTCTCAAGATACTGGCTTCGAACGTGTTGAACTTGATGCTTTCTGGGAACAGTGGACTTTCATGGCCAATACCGAATGGAGAGATGATCCTAATGGGCTCGGTTTGGCTATGGATCGCAAGACTTTTGAACGGTGTCTTGTCCCATCTGGTGGTTATCGGCACGCTGCACCTAACCTTATCCACGACCGTATGTTTGCATTCTACGACACTAACCACGACGACCTCATTGGATTCGAAGAGTTCCTCCATGGCGTATCGTACAGAAAGAGGAAGGACAAACTTAAACGAACATTTGATGGCTACGATATTGACGGCGACGGCTATGTTAGCCGACGAGATTTTCTACGTATGTTCCGGGCTTATTATGTGCTATACAAGCAGATGCACAAGGACATTCTTGACGGCCTTGATGACCACATGATGACCACCACCGAAGCCCAGCAGCTTATCAACGGTAGACAACCCTTAAGTAGTCTCTTTGGTCGGGAGGGTAGGGTCCCTTCGGCTGATCATTCGAGACCGATGGAGGGTAAAGTATTCCGTTCAAACGGAGATGTTGAAATCAACGATGGCAAAGGAGTCATCAACGAGGATAAGCTAGATACAGGTGGCCGCGAAGAAATCCTGAGCAGTTTATTTGCTAGAAACGCTAGCCAGAGCCTCTTCACGGAATCATTCGGATCCTCCAGGAGACCACAATCCCCCGACGGAGATACTCGTTATTGGACCGGGATAATCAACCCTCCTCATACTACGGTCGATCTGGCATCTTTGCTCTCAGGTGAATACCCGCATATTACTGATATTCTGGAGTCCATCCATCAGGAAAGACAGCATTCTCTAGATGAGATCGAGAGCGCTTCGTCTGATGGGGATAAACAAAGCGAACCCGAAGATGAAGGCGTCGATGAAACCGACGAGGGTGAACCTGCTGACCCCAACCCACCAAGCGAAGCTCCAGAGCAAACCGCTACCCGGGCTATTCCAGATGCTAGTAGATTTACAAATACATTACCCACAGAGAGCCAGCTTAGAGTTCAACATCAAGCAATTGTAGCGAATAGTCACCGATCAGGTATTGACAAGCGGAAGAGGTTGCTCGCTCGAAAGAAGCTTCTTGAGAGGTGGAAACGACGTCAATTTTATCTAGATGAGGAAGAAGGTGCTGCGCCCCCACAGGGATGGGATGAAAATCAGGATGTGCTATTGAACTTGAATGGTATCGCCGAGTCATCTAAGTCAGCACCCCATTTTCTCTCTCCTCGGTCAAGATCATCCTCCAAGGTTCGCTTCGCTGAAGATGCGGATGATTTTGAAACCAGGTCCAACCCGTCTACTTCCTCGCGAAGTGTACCGGAGAGATGGGGAGGAATGGAAATCCCGGACGCGGAGCGAGATGCTGGTAAAGAAATCCTCTATCAAGTCACGCAACAAGCTTTCAACGAGCTCTTAGACGAGATTTTCAAGAAGAAAGAGGATCTCGCTGTCCAGGCGGCGGAAACTAAAGAACAACGTGAGAAATATCGAGAGCTCTTAAGCTCGATCGACCTTGAATGCGAAGACGAGGAATCCAGAGATCAGTCACCGGCAGGACCTCGAGTACACTCCCCGGAAGGGAGTCCTCCGATCTCGCAGCGGAGCTTAGCTGAGTTACTTTCAACTAGTGGCTATAGTACTAGCCACTCCAATGTGAACGATGGATCTCGTGCAGCTGCGACGATACAGAATGAGGACAGCAATGAGAATGTCATCAATGAAGAGATAGATGTCCTATCAAAGGACCTCAGCTCCCCAGAGCCCGCGGAATACCGTGACCCTACTCTACCCCAGAACCGACCCAATAGCATAGCGCAAGTATCACCTAACCATCCCACATCTCAGACGGAAAGCAACACTAAGTTTAAGAAACTGAGCAACGGCTCCGATACGTCTAAAAATGAGGAGGCTACTGAATCGAAGAGCATTGATCTCGACGCCCCGGATCACATATCGCATTCCACACTGATGTCATGGAAGCGTCTTGACCTTGCTGAACAGGAGGCAAGGGAAAGGGGTGGCTGGGGTAGACTAAACTACAAGGAGTTTGAGGAGATATATCGAGAGCACGAATTCGCAGACAGCAGCCGTAACCGGCTGGATTACCTAGGTAGCTGGATCGACTTCTGTATTCCTTAAAGTGGATAGAGAAACGTATCTAGCAAGAGACATGAGTGATGGCTGTACGAATAAGTTGACGAGACGTCTGATGATCACCCCTAGGTCTGACCTATATTTGGCCAGCGGTTAAGGATGGAGGTGTACATTATTTGTTATCCTACTTGATGCATAATCCATAACGGCATCCTCAAAAAGTTCATCCATAAGCAAATGTGGAATAAAAATACTGATTTCTTGGAGCGCTCGGCACTGGTTGTCATTTCTATCACATCTTTAACAACACTTCGTGAATCTCTTGAGTGAAAATGCTAATCATCAATCAATATAGACATAATTAATACCAATGGGGAATGGGGCCACAATGCAGAGATTGATTAGCGAAAAGAAGTCAACTACTTTCTCATATTTCCAAGTATATTTGTTGCCTTACAATCCAATTTTGCAACACTAAAATTAATAATGTGCAAAGTTGATTGATTACCCCTATCTATTATTGGCCTCCTATTTTGAGGAACTCGGTTATGTCTTGGGTAACTCAATCTAGAACTGCAAACATACGTAGACATTAGACACTTTTTATATATAAAGCACACCTAACTCCTCACTTGGTGCCGGATAGAGTAGATCACATACGATATACCCCACGATTTCTTAATTGCCGAGAGATTTACGTGCATGCAATCTATCGGGTGGCCATGTGTATAGCCATTGGCAACCGTTAGAGCCTCAGGGGGGAGGGTTATGTAGCGTCAATGATTACTACCGTAATATAAATATTTATTACCAACTTTGATTTTTGTCGAGGATAACTGATTGGTTCAATTTATATGACTTCAAAGTTGTGGCGACAGGGTTGGGGAGTTTAGGATAGGTATGGCATAATAGGCTGTTTTGGTCTTACCTGAAGGGCGAGCGCTCTCCGCGAAGCAAGGTATGAAAAAAAAACGGCTTAATGGGAGTATATAATAGCAGGCACTTCCAATTCACAAGATACGCGTCGAAGTCATATTGAGTCGTTGTCATTAGTAACGGATCAGATAGTCATTTGTACCAATTAGTTATTTTATAAAATAAGTACTTGGAGTATGGCTACCTCCATCTTGCTAGGGTGGCTCTTATTCTCTGCATCAGCTTCAGCCGAATGCACGAGAGACTTCCTCATAGGAGCCACTGACAAGTATGTTGCAGCTCAAGCAGCCGGGTCTAGCGACGATGTGGCTGCGCTAGCAGCACCTAATGTCACTTACACCGAGAATGAAGTTCCTAAAGCCATCAACGAAGGTGTTTTGACCGAGGCTATCAAGATCGACCATAACCGCAGCATCCACGACACCGTCAACTGCGCGACCTTCACCGAGATCATCGCCGCGAGTAATCCCCATCAATACGTCATTGGCACGCGCATACTCTTCAACAATGACAGCAGGATCTCGTTGATCGAGTCGATAGTGACGGATACTGGCGACTGGGCTTTTAACGCTACCGGATATTTGTATTGGAACTCACAGGAGAACTGGGATCCTATCCCCGAGGACAAGCGAGACAGCCGCGAGGTCGTCCAAGCGGCCGGTGATGCCTATTTCAATAGGTTCAAGAACGAGAACGTAACCGTACCTTTTGGCATTCCCTGCTCCAGACTGGAAGGAGGCGCATCTACGGCACCCCTTAACATGACTGGCGACTCATGCACGCTCGCAGGTCTGCCATCAACTCTCGTAGTCACCAACCGCCGCTACGTCGTGGATGAGGTTATGGGTGTTGTTGACATCTACCTCGGATTCCCTGGGCTGGACAGAACGCAAGGAGAGAAGCCGATGCCGGACAGCCATATGTTTAGAGTCGAATCTGGCAAGATTAGATACATCCATACTGTTTCATCGTGCGTGGAGGCAGGATGTGGATTCAATAGCACGATCCCGCCTACTTCGAAGATCAGGAAGTTACGCACTTTTGAGAGGCCCAGACTATCTAGGCGAGGATACTGATACGGAGGTAAATGAAGAGTCGTAATTATGCAGGGTTTGCGTCAAAAGGGGCTGTGGCAATGAAATTGTAGTTAGGTATGAAGAGATCTAGTGTAATTCCATAATGATGTACTAGGACTCGAGAAAAGTATTGATTAATATCAAATCAGTTACGGAGGACTATAAAATTCTTATCTTCTAAACACTACATAACTATACCTATTAATTTACGTTTTTACATTTTTACATTGCACATTGCACATTGCACATTGCAACTAGCACAACACTGGCAAATACCTATTTAGTATAAGCATGATAAATATATACCTTGGGTAGCTAAGTACTATAAACAACGTGCTAATATATCAATTTATACTACCCTCTATCGGTACCAAAGTCCAGAGCTATAAGCTCTCAAAGATCTCAAAGATGCTGCCTCCATTTCCTCTCGCACCACTCCCAAAATTCCGTCGCTTTACCATCCGATACCGCCTGCAACACATCGCCCCGTCCGACAGGTCGAATCTTACCCCAAGGCCAGATATACGTGCCATTGGTACCTTCATTTACATCCGGCGAGAACCCGGCGTAGAGCATCGTGTACGCACCATACTTTGACGGGTACAAGATAAAAATCCTGAGAAACGTGATATACCACCAGCTGGCGTTCACCCAAATAGGCGTGTACAGATTCCCGGGATTCTCGCACACGCTGATAATCCCGTACTTGCCCCAGCGCTTGGCCCCCTCCACCGCCAAGAAATAGTTCCCGACTTTGGACGCGGCGTAGTCCAGCTCTTGGTTGGTGGTCGGCTTTTCGATCCGGACGAAGTCGACGCCGCCGGGTGGCGAGTTTATGTCGATTAGGATGGAGCCGGTCCAGACGACGCGGACGCTGTCCTTGGGCGCGGATTTCGCGGCCGCCTGGAGCAGCGGGAGAAGCTCCTGGGTAAAGAGCAGTGGGGAAACACAGTAGGCGCCGGCGTGGGCTTCAAAGCCCTGCTTTGTCACGCTTCCGGGCCCATAGCCGGAGCCGGCGTTGTGCCAGAGGATGTCAAGACGTGACTCTTGAGCCGCAAAGGACGCGGCGGAGGATTTGATGGTGGTGAGATCTGATAGGTCCAAGTGGAGCGGTTTGAGCGTGGCAGGGGTTGCTGGCGCGGGGGAGACGGAAGACACTTGCGCAATGGCATTGTGAATCTTGTCAACTGAGCGGCTGGCAAGATAAATTGTAGCGCCGGTGGGATAGAGGAATTTCACCAGATCCAGGCCGATACCTGTATAGCAGTTAGCACACCCAGTCTTGAGAATCAACTATCTTTTCATTTTTATAATATACCAGAGTTGGCACCGGTGATGATAAACACCTTGCCTACGTGACTCCCGGCCACGACATCCTTCTCAGTGAAGGTTGGCGCGGGAGGGTAGATTTGCTGCAATAAGGTCGATAGTGAGCTCGACATGATGAATGTTGAATGATGGATGTTTCTTCAACTCTGCTAATTCCTTTACCTGGTTTATTATATGTGGTCTCATGTATTATGCAAGCTTACTGATCACCCCTGTCATGATGCTTGCTCACTTGGCTATGATCTTCACGAAGCACGATATTTATTCTTCAAAGCACCTAACGCTTCCTAAACACTTTTAGGTATTTACCTTTAGGTAGGGCGAGCACTTACTATAGTATCGTTTGAAATGTGACTTTTGTAAAATTATTAAAACCTTTATTAATAAATACCTTTGCGTATAGCTGCTCTAAAGACACTCTGAAGGTTTGGCCAACCAAGTAGTTCTAAGCTGCTTCCAAATAGTGTTAATATGGGGATAGGGTTTAGACTTACATCCTCATAAGCTACCATATTACTAATACAACTCTCATATAAGATTTATTAATAACTTAAGCTAGCTACACAAACTATAAGATTTGTCAACAAACCACTATACTACTAAAAGGTATTCTAGTAACTAATAGATTTTATTCTATTACATTTTCACATGTCAAACAGACATTCATGTCTGACAAGATTCTTCAACGCCGAAGTTATAGCCGCAATGACGTAATAAGAAGCCCGATTGATATAATCTATATTCACTTTTTGATAGAAGCGTCTTGAACTCCAATCTCCATCCCCGCTTGTGAGTTTGTAAGTTAGTGTCACTATCGAAAAATCCAGAACCGAATGGACCGATAGCATATGCTCAAAATTATCCGGATCAGCCGGCCTTTATAACATATTTATTACGCTAAGAACCCCGCCGTTCAGGTATGGATAGTGGATATTGGATATTTATTCCACCAACAGTCCCGGTCATTGGAACGGCAACGACAACGTTATCATATCTGTTTCATATACAAATTAAACACAAGAATAATAATATACACAATGAAGGAAGCCCTCATAGCACCAGGTAAGAATCGGATAGCCATGAGCCATGACCCCCAAGCAAAGCTAAACATCATATAGGCCCTAAGGTCCAGATTATCGACTCTCCTATCCCAAAGCCCGGAGCCGACGAAGTCCTTATCAAGGTCGTCGTGAGCGGGTCCAATCCTAAGGATTGGAAGGTACCGGGTTGGCGTAATGTCACCATAAACCAGGGCGACGATATTGGTGGTATCGTTCAAGAAGTTGGTTCTAATGTAACCGAGTTCAAACCTGGCGACCGTGTCGCTGGATTCCACCAATTCTTAACCCCTCACGGATCTTTTGCTGAATATGCGATCTCACCCCAACACACTACTTTCCATATTTCGCAGAAGACCACATTCGAAGGTATGGATCAGCCGTGAGCGTGAGGATTCCATACATGTAATATACTAACGGACTTTACTTACTAGAGGCTGCTGCAGTCCCGTTAGCGGCAATGACAGCAGCAATTGGGCTCTATGCCAAGCTTGGTCTTCCGCAGCCGTGGACACCGGCAACCGAGCCCACCCCCCTTTTAATCTATGGGGCGGCTTCCGCTGTTGGTGCTTATGCCGTTCAGCTCGCTCGGAAGAGTAACATTTACCCTCTCATCTGCGTTGCTGGAAAGTCTCAGGCCTATGTGGAGACTTTGATCGACCGTAGCAAAGGGGACGTCATCATCGACTACCGTGACGGAGACGATGCCGTCGTCGAAGCACTAAAGAAAGCAGTCGGTGATTCCAAGCTCCTATACGCATTTGATGCGACAGCGGAGTACAATAGCTACGTCAATATAAGTAAGGTCGTGGCCGAGGGCTCCAAGGTAACGAGTGTACTACCTCCGCAGAACTTCGAATACCCAGCCCATGTGTCGCATTCGGGTACCCTTGTGGGCTCGGTGCATACCGAAGATAAGGACTTCGGTTACGTGTACTCCCGATACTTCGGGAGAGGGCTGGATGAGGGCTGGTTCAAGGCACAGCCGCAGGTCGTCGTGCCGGGCGGACTCGGGGGAATTCAAGAGGCATTGGATAATCTGAAGGCCGGCAAAGCAAATGCTATTAAATACGTCTTCCGGATTGCTGAAACGGAAGGAGTTCAGTAAATGGGTTCTGTCTTGGTCTTATTGCTAATGCCACTAAGGGAATGGTTGGGGTTTCGGAATTATAACCTCTTTCGTTGAAATGTACGGACGGAAGACTAAGGGTTAAGAATATAATATATATACCTAGCTATATGAGTTATATGACAGTTATGGGATATTTATATTTAATAATATGACAAGAAGGATGTTAAACAAAATGATCTATGGGACCCTCTGTACAGTTTATCCAAAAATGCGCAAACTCGATCCTACTACAAAGCAGCACTTCCAATAAAGAATGTATAATGCGAATATCTACATCAACATGAGTTGATTTTAGTTGCTCCTGTAGGCGGCAACATACTTGACCTGCAGGCCACTGCCAAGACCAGTGGTGGTGTTGCCATCGGGCTGGCCACCCCCTATATCGGTATTAGCACCCTATGAAACCATAAAGAGTCGTCGGTAGATTATTCGTAACTACTTACCTGGAAAGTTGCTACCAACAGCAACGTTAAGGATAGGGAAGAAGCTCTTGTGAGCGACTCGTCCCCACAGTTCACCGTCCCCTACATCGCTCCCCTTGATCTGGAAGAACTTGTTTCCGTCGAGATACCATTCCAGGGTCTCGTCTTGCCAGTTGCTCGGCCCGCGGTTGACCTTGATGGCCCACGTGTGGAACGACTCGACTTGGAAGTGCTCCTGACCGCTGCCCTTGCTTAGGTGGTCTGTACCTCCCCGTCCGTAGTGGAGAGTGGCGAGGGACCAGTCGTTGCCGTGGGCGTTTTCGAAGACTGGGAGAAGAGTTAGTTAAGCATAATATCTCCTAGTTATAACATTTATGAAACTTTTCATGCCACTGTCTGGTGAAAGAAACCATGCACTTACTATCCCATTCACCGCACTGCGGCCATTGAACACCCTTCCCGTTGCGAATATCATTTCCAAGAGCCCAAAACGCCGGCCAGATTCCCGACTGCTGGTTCGCTGGGAACGTTCCGCTGCGAAGCTCGGCCTGCAGCAGAAGTCGATGACCATCAGGGCAGTTGAAAGCCTGCTGGCCTTCGAGACGGGCAGAAGTCCACTGCCCGTTGTCGTGACGAGGGGTGATGTGCAGGGCGCCCGAGCCGCTAAGGGAGGAGTTTCCAGTGCTCTTGGTGTAGGTCTGCACCTCTTGGTTGCCCTGGTTAGGACCGGCTGTGACGATGTTCCATTTTCCTTGGTTGGGGAGAGATCCCGCTGCGCCCGAGAAGTCGTCGGACCAGATTAGGCTGTAGCCGGATTCAGCTGGGGGAGGAGACATGATTGGAGTTTTAAGTATATATGTGAGCTAGGTGGGTTTAAAAAGCTATTGATGGCTTATTCAAAGCGAGGTGATTTGTGGTGAGTTTCATGGAGGATGCTGGCACCTCAGCTCGTCTTTATAGTCCGCGTGAAGCCATCATGGCCCAGAGGCTTCAGACTACTCCATAGGCGGCCTCTGATGTCAGGCGAAAGTAGCATCATGAGAGATCATGCGCTATCATGGAGACAGGCATGAAAGCTGTGATGACTGGCTTATGGTTAGTAATGACTAGTGGTATTACTTAGTATTGCCATAACCTAACAGGATGCTATCCCATTGAACAGCTCGCTTCGCTGCCGCCCTCAGTAACGCCGTGCATGGATCAATACTCTCTGTTCTAGAATGAAGCTTTGTAGATGTTTATTTCCAGCCTCATGGTAACTCTGCCGTACTATAGTCTGACTGTTTATTGATGAGATCAGCATGGTGGATAGCCAATAGTAGCACTTGTACGGTGAGCTTGCCTTTCCGTACTTAGGTAAAATTGTCTTACATAGGACGACTAAATAAGAAGGAACTTTTATAACATGTTATGGGAAGAGGTCGTCATGTGGGCATAACCCAGGGGTAGTATTTAAATGTGTCATTCAGCTGTCAGCCCTAAGAGGTGAGGTTATCCGCGTAACAGTCAAGAAAATACACTTTTGAACAGCTTACACAATTTGGCTCTGAAATGTCGTTACTAGCTTCCAATATATCGTGGAGTACGGCCAATAAATTTAAGAAGTAACTACTGATTCCCAACTCGGCTGAGATGCTTATATGAGAGTCAGCGTCAAATCATGTGAGGGAAAATATCAATGGAGTTAAGCGATTTATTGCATCCAATGCCACTCTGAGTAATGCTACCTGGGCCTTAGTAATGTGATCTAAATATGGTTGAAGGGCTGTGGCGACGACTTGATGCTCTGGTAATGTATTAGAGCAGAGCGGGCATTGAGACGAGGTGAGATGTTCTAACAAAGTCTAGATCTCAATAGCTCTCGCCTATTTAAAAGGTTACATTTTAATATTCAAGTCTCCAGACTGGGAACTTAGTAATATTAAGTTAGGTGATTGTATAATGACACAAAGCGGCTTGCATCTGATATAATTATATCCACAGAGATATGTTAATTAACCATAGTATATAATTATCTTATATTCCATGAACTTGTGATATTTGATAGTAACTACACCACACACAGTAAAACTTTTATGTAATGCCAAGCTCCCGCCACCATGTTCATTGAGCCTCTCAACAGCAACTGGTTCGTGTCAGACTCGAAGCGACTTCGAAGTTTACCATGGGTAATACCTGAAGAACTTGTGAGGTAACTTAATCCTTATTATATCTTATTAGTAGAAAGGAAGAGTTGGGGTTTAATGACGGAAAGCTACTATGTTGTAATATTAGTATAACACACTCTACCTTTTTGTCGATATATTAGCATTCCTATAGTTGGGGTAGAGTTTATGTCGAGTTAGTATTGGCTAATGTGACTATCTTGGTTTATAGTTACTTCACATCAACCTCTATCCCATTTACTGCGCAAGAAATACCATTCCTGATACATATAGCCGGTTTTTACTGTTAGAATAGACACGACATATCACCCAGTATGTCTAGAATTGTCTCTTACCTCCGGCGTCAGAAGTTCGTCTGAGCTATCATACGTATGTGCTACTAACAACCCTCGACTACGACCGATGACACGAAAAGAGTCTTCTTTCTTATATACTTGAGAGGCGTACGCGTCCTGTGTTGCAGTGCGATAAGATCGATGGTGCTGGTCATGTCATTTATCTGAGTTGCTACGTCATGTCGAAAGATGAAAAGTGAAACTGAAACCACAAAGTGTGATAGAGGTCGTCTACTTATTGTCGACCGGGATTGGTGAAACGCAATAGCTACAGCATCGCAAAAACCCAGCTAGTCATCTCTTCCATTGGTGCACTGGTAACGATTTGATGGGATGATTTAGTTAATAGGACTTCGGGTTATTATCTCTTAATCTTGAAAGTGCGGGATATCGGATTCTATCCGCTCATGTTACTAGGAACTATACCAGCTCCCATCCGTATAGTACCCCATGTTTGCGCTTTTCTTAGTATCATACGCCATGATCTAAGGGTACTATGTTTTCAGCCGACCCCGGAAAAAGAAAGTATTGTGATATTTTGAGATCAGTATAGTTAGGAACGAAAGCGAGTCGAGATGAGTGCTTAAAAAAAGCTCATAGGATCTCAATGCCCAAGTTTTCATGATATTGGGGTTGTAGGGACACTATATTCTTGAGCTATTTAAAGGAGGTTATCGTATTTTCGCTCCAATCCCCTATGTCTCTTCCTTCCCCATGTTCATGGGGTAGGGAGGAAGAATCCAGGGGTTCGTCATAGTAAGCAGCATTTTGCGTGCGATCTTGTGAGCTTATTCGGACTATGAATGAAGACTTGGGTTATGCCTTACAGAGCGCCAGCGACTATCAATACAAATCACCGAGTTTACGCTCTTATCTGATTCCTCTTGTTCACTTGTGTAATGTTACGACATTTTCAGACATCAAAATGTCGATTTTGAAGTCGCATGCTACAATTCTTCATTGACAAAGGAAGAGTGTTGTGCCTAAATAGAAAGCTTGGCCTTCTGCGCCGCTGAATGGGGGAGGCTTCGCACGATATCTCGCAATCGCATCCTATTTACATATCTACTCCTCTGAAAAGGTCGCCGAAAATCGGTCCTGCTCTTTTTATGAATCCGTAAACCAGAAAACGTTCCGTGACGGGAAGTAGAGCTATAGCTAAAACTTCTGGGCATGGTCTCATTAAGTAGACAACGGTGGCGGTGAAAATCCCACGATCCCGTGCCTACTATGACGTTTTGCTCCCTGGTCTTTTAATATTTCGGCTCAAAATATACACTAGGCGGTCTGATGTTTTGATTCAGTCCTGGTCGTTGTTCATGACTATGCTGATGCGGTGATGACAAACTGACGTCGAGCATAATGGTTTCGTACAATGTTTGAGTGTGATGAAATTAA
The DNA here is from genome assembly GCF_008694065.1 of Daldinia childiae. Lineage (NCBI taxonomy): Eukaryota > Fungi > Ascomycota > Sordariomycetes > Xylariales > Hypoxylaceae > Daldinia > Daldinia childiae. Next base: position 808,255 of record NW_022984651.1, on the reverse strand, counting down.
TAGGTTAGTCTAGCAACGCATTCGCATTGCGAAAATATTCTTTTTCAATTTATGACATATTTAGGGGATGATTGTTGAATTAGAGCGCCTACTGAGTCTCGATTGTTCCTTGGCATTGATGAAGCGCGCTGGGGTTTTGTGTAGCGGCCCCTGAACTAGACCCTTTCCAGGCCCTTCTTAACCCCTTCTCGACCTGGAGTTAAAGTAGCTCATAGTAGATCATAGTAGATTCGAGCCGCATTAGGTACGATTAAATTTTACACGCGTCTAGGCCGTAATGAGTGCGATAATATATCTTAAAACTAAGCCTAGGTAGCTAATTACTACATATCCCCATTGTATACCGCCTACGAACTTTGCTAGAACATCTTTAGGGGGTATCGCGCCGGGCGAAGGGTACCCTTACCCCAGCTCCCCGTTTGTATCCTTGCCTCATATCTGCAGGGTAGGGGTGGCACTCAGTCCTCATTCTCATCTATTATTGGTGCGCCGACAGCTTGAAACGGACACTACAGAACAACCACACCACCACCGTCTGATATCAACAGGCCCCTTGAGCATAAAATATACCAAGGGGTTTCCTCGAAGCTCATATTTCCTCCAGTAGATACGTAGGACAATGCTTTAATTACCGCGAATATCCACATTAGAAACGTCTTGGCCCGAGATCTGGCACAAGGGTCGAAACATGGAAGAATTGGTACTAGCCGGCAGATCGTAAGCGATCAGTGCTTTTGGGTGCATCTGGAGTATGAGCGCCTCATGTTTATAAGTGACAATCCTCGTGCAAGATCAATTCAGCCACTGTCGGCTCGAGCCGAATTGCCCATCTTAAATGTTCCTTTAGGCGGATTGTCATATATCGCCAATACTTGCTTAGAAGTTATACTAACAATGTGCCAACTTATCTACTATGTACTTACACCGTAGTTTCATAATTCATATGTTATATGAATATTATTTGCGCGGCGACTCATTTCGCTTTAAAATTCGATGTGGATTTCCATCTTCATAAAGCTTTATCGTCCGTATCAACTATTCATTCCTATTCGCTACTTGCGAGACATCCACTGCCCTACTGTGTAAAATGCGGCACCAAGCGCAGCAGGGATTCGTGAATATGTACATATATCTCCACTTAGACATTTTGGAAGCATTTTCAGGCCTTAGCTCGAATAATAAGCATTTTGGCGTTCATGGTTCTTAAGGTAAACCCTGGATAAGACGCCTCCTTTATCATACCCTGTCGAGACATTTCTCCTATAGGTCTCTGGGATGAGAGATAGTAGCGCGGCGCTAAGTGGAGATGTTTAACCAAACATGGCTAGTAGGTATCTTTACATATAAATTTATACGTAAGGTACAAAACCTTAATAAAAAGATCAACTTTTATACTTAATCTTTTATCCAAACCCATATATTGATATTCAGGAGCAGCCTTTCAGTTCGAAAAAGTATTGATATTCAGTACCATTATATACAAATTTATACGTAAAGCTACCTGCTAGCCATATTTAGTTAAACATCTCCACTTAGCGCCGCGCTACTATCTCTCATCCCAGAGACCTGTAGGGCAACGAAGGACATCATGAATATTCTAGTGGCGCGCTTTAAGCTTGGGGGGATACTTAACATGCCCACTCGCGAGATGAGGTAAACTCGAAACGGTTCTCCGCCGTCACTTTACCACGGTACGTACCCAACAAGGCAAAGGCTTGCCCTAGCAAAGAGAGGATCCCATGTCCAAGGGAGGCTCCTTTAGCTGCTTTGAAACCCACATGCTTGACACAAATCGTGTTGGATATCGGTTCACGCTGGTTGTCTAGGGGTTTCTGTACGAAGTAATCGACAGCCAATTCGGGGCTAGCTCAGCTCGTGTGCAATGGCCCAGCCTGCGTAGATCGAACAAGATCTCCGTATATATGCCAGCACCGCTCACCACGGATCGTCGTCTTCCATGTTCTTGAGCAGGCCGGTTTCCCTTTCTTACCTACGTTATTCTATTCGCAGCTGACGATCCCGTGGATCTGTTTTATTCTTAATTCACTCTTTATTGTGCCTTATCATTCACTTATCGGCCCGGTGCTGTCCATATCCTCATACTTCAAGATGCCGTCTATTTCGTCAACCATCTTTTCTCTTGCGTCCCTGTTGGCTGTTGCCCAGGCTCACGGTGTTGTCTTAGGGGCACAGGGTATTCAAGGTTCGCCTGAAAGTGTCGGCTTCAAGGTAGAACCCGAATTGGCGAGAAATTGCACATCTATCAGCCCGTGCCAACAAGACACGACAATTATCCGAGATGCCGAGATCGCCGCGAACGTAGTGAACGAGTGCGGACGAACAGAACTATCGGGTAACATCGATATCGGAGAGAACACGGAGAACGCGCTTGCTGCTGGCGCTGTCACTCAAGTCAAGGCTGGAACACAAGTCAAGGTTACCATCCACCAAGTTAACGCTGATGGTGCCGGTCCCTACGCCTGCGACCTGGTATGTATATACCTTATCAATTACAATGTAGCATCATGATCTCAATCTAACCAATATAATAGGTCGAGGCTGGTAACAATGGTGTCATCACTCAGAACCTGACAGTTGAGAACAACGTTCCCGGTGTCAACGGTTTCTCCCAGGCCAAGACTCAGCAATTCGAGATCCTCGTAAACATGCCTGAGAAGTTCTCTTGCAGCGGATGTAAGTTTATGTCTACAAATTTACTAGAAACCTTCAATATTCTAATGACTACTTTATAGCTTCTGCTGGTAACGTCTGCACTGTCCGTTGCCGAAACAATGCTCTCGCTGGTCCTTTCGGTGGATGTTTCCCCGTTCAACAGGTCGATGTTGAGCCTAGCCAGAACACTGCTGCTAAGGTCCCCACGTCGCTGTCTCTTGAGAAGGTCTTCAAGCAGGTTTCCCAGGACCAGGCTGACCTCCCCGCTGCTATCGCCGCTATTCAAGACGCGGGCAGTGATGAGGGTTTGAAGAACGCGGCTGTTGTCAGCTCGCTTTTGAAGCAGACTGTTACTAGCTTACCCGCTTCTTTCCAGTCTCTTGACATTGTCACGGGACAAGCTGAAGCCACGGCCACAGCTGATGCTGGAGCTACCACTACCAGTGCCGCTGCGACTGCTACCGCCACTAGCGGAAGCGGACGCAACGGAAATGGACGTGGTAACAAGGGAAACAACGGCAATGGTAATGCCAATGCCGGTAACAACGCCAACGCCGGTACTAACAATGCTGGTACTGGTAACGCTGGAAAGGGCCGAAACAATGGCTTCGGTGGCTTCGGCAACCGACGCAGAACCGTCTTCCGTGCGTAGACGGAGCATGTAGCGCAGTGGTGGTTATTTCTCTATGAGCTCAGAGGTGATGACGAAAGGCTGCGCCTGTTAGCGATTTACTTAGGAGTTGGGAGATACCGGATAAAGGATTGATAGGGCACCTTCGACTGTACCAAGATTTGTCTGTACATATATCTAACGTAGACTCCTGAACCATAAATTCATAAGCCGTAATGGCCGTGTTAATAGTGCGCAGTATTGGATATAATTGACTTAGTGTTTGAAAGCTCTTGGTGGTACAATATTGGCTCCAGTACGAACATATGTGACTAGGAGTCGCGTACCGGAGTTAACATAATTCCAAGCCAATAGGAGTGTGTGGTGGCTTTCCTAGTCCTATACTTGTATGGCCAAACACCCCGAGCAACAGCTCAATGACATGAACTTGCAGATGGATGCGCCAGCTATGCCTATTTGCACCGCGTTTGACTATAGTAAATGTGGTTAATAGCATGGCTAGATGCTTTTTAGACCCGCTGCTTGGTAATCGTTTGCCAGCTTCATTATATTACTTCCTAACTCGGCAGTTATTTAAATCCGAGACAGTTAATCCCGAACCGAGACAATGACGATAGTCCGAACGAACGAAGAATACAAAACTATGACTATTAACCTATGGAAATATGAAAGAAGAAGATAGACATATCAGATCTATAGGGTAGTTACTGTTGGCGTGGTAAATATAAACTTATATATTCGTCTTTGCCCCCCTATAAGATACCAACAAGCCGGTCTCCCTCTCTCTTCCAATTCTACTTACGAATCGACAATACCGTATATCTACCTCTTACAATACCTAGCTAGAGAAATAAACACACATAATGGCAACACACCTCGCAGCTTTCATTACCGGAAAGGGCCAGCCGCTCGAAGTCCGGGAGACGCAGACGCCCAAACCCGGGCCTGATGAGCTTCTCCTCGACGTGAAGTCGATCGCCCTGAATCCCATCGACTGGAAGATGCGTGACTTAGGCTTCTTCATTACCAATTACCCCGTCATCGTTGGTTCAGATGTTGGCGGTGTAGTCCTCGAAGCTGGTTCCAACGTATCTTCCACCTTCAAACCCGGAACTCGTGTCACAGCTTTTGCGCCGACCTTCTTCGCTCAGGGAGCTCCTGAATACGGGGCTTTTCAACAGCGGCCTATTATCCCTGCGAAAAACGCCACGCCAGTTCCTGACTACCTTTCGTTCAACGAAGCTGCTATCCTTCCTATGGCTGTCGCCACAACTTGGTCTGGATGGGAAACTATTGGTATTCCCCGCAATACCTCTTATTCTCCTAGTGATAAGCAAGGACTCCTGGTTTGGGGTGCTGCTGTAAGTAAATCTCCGAGTCTCCTTACCTTAGGGTGAAGACTTTCAAGATACACCATACGGCGCCTAACCGTCTTCTAAAATGTCGAGCCAGTGAAAGTACTAACACAAAATGTTATAGTCCAGTGTCGGTAGCATAGTAGTACAAAGTGCCAAATTACTCGGTTTCACCGTGTACGCCACCGCGAGCTCAAAGCACCACGCATACATCAAATCGCTAGGCGCATCCAAAGTCTTCGACTACAAAGACCCCGGCGTAGAAGATGCCATCATCAAGGCAGCTAAGGAAGACCGTCTCACATTCCAATACGGCTACGATGCCGTGGGCGCTATAGAATCCTGCCATACCATCCTGAAGGCGTTAAAAGGAAGCGGTCCAGCTCATCTGGCCTCTGCACCTCGTCTAAACCCAGATGGACCTACTACCGACGATGTCGAGACCAAGTTCGTTGCTGCTTCGCTTGACGATAAGGTGCGAAGTGAGCAGTTCTCGTTCTGGTTTAATACTTGGCTGAAGGAGAGGCTGGAGAAGCGTGAAATCGTCCCGAGCCCTAAGATCCAAGTAGTCGAGGGAGGTCTACACGGTATCAACAAGGGCCTCGACATTTTGAAAACGGGAGTTAGCGGCACTAAGCTGGTCCTCGAGCTGTAGTGAATAGGTATAGTATAATTTACGCAACATCTTTAGTGAAAGATATAATGGTAATAATTACATCAATTGTTGCTATGAATTTAGAATGCCTAGTCCAAGATAACCCCCCAATCCCCCAATCCCCTTGACACTTGATAGCCTTTCCTCCATATACCTCATTATCATACAAAGAGAGATACATAAAGTTATGCCTTACAGCCCACCCAATTAAACGCAGTATGCTAATATTCGACTTCTATACTCTTAAAGCTGCACGTCTAATCGCAAGGCCAGCTTCAAGCCCCACCAGAGAGTAGCCCCTATAGTAATAATATTTAGATGAATGCTCATCGCATGATTACGCGAGAACGTCTTATTTAGCGCTCTCATATCGTCGCTGACACCGGTCGGATCATTTGATTTCTTTCCATCCCGCGTTTCTGTGGCTTAGTTAGCGATTGTCATGCCGCTATGCCAGTGCTTAATAGATAGGTACACACCTTGATGAATCCGATCAATCATAACCTGTCGCGTCCGAGGCCCATAAAGCATCAGATTCAACAGCGCCGTGATCCCCGCAATAGCAAATGGTATCCAATTTCCCTTGCTCGACTGCAGCGTCAGCGGCCCGTATGGAGGAACCGTCGCTGCTGTCAATAGGAGAAGCAAGGTTTGTCCCCGAAAGTAAAGGGGGAAGATGCGCTTCTGGAGTGTGGTGAAAGCGGACCGTGGTAATTCTTGGTAGCATACTTTTGTCATTACGAATGACTGGTATAGTTCCATGCCAAGGAGCGTGGAGTAAGATAGGAGGTGGATGGGTGCCAAGACGCTGGCCGGAGACAAAGCTGATTGTAAGAAAGCCATTGGGGGCATAATTGATCGATGAGTTAACTTCACATAGACAGTATGGAAATATTTGAGCGATTTGGGATGTATTTATAATAAAAAGCTCTTGTTGGTGGTTGCTAATTGTTCACAGTGCCGGCCTGACACGGAGGTTGAGCTTCGGTGCGCTCCCGTCGCTAAGCTTACGAAGCTCCGAAGGTGGTCGGAGATGGATCCCAACGCACCAATGACAAGTCCTGATGACGCAGCCACTGGCAATATAAACATGGTATAGGCTGACGACTAAATAGTGAAGAGAATGGCGTGTCTCCGTTGACAGTCGCCCTTTTCCCAAGTCACTGGGTGTTGATTTGTAATAATTCATGGTGATTACGACTCATCGAATGTTAATTCGCCCTTCTATTGACGATGGTCTAATCCTATCCAAGTAGCTCCGCTATTCTATTAGTTTCCAATCTATCGCGAATGTCCTATATGCTTGGACTACTACTGGTATGTTGACGACTGACGCCCTGCGCTATGAGATGTGAGGGTTCAACAGCCCAGGTCTACGTGGGTGCTGAAATAATAATCCTTCGATTTAGAAAGTCATCCTCATCTTCAAAGCATCTTTTGCGATGATCTCGTCCTTCTTAGAGAATAATTCGGCCATATCCCACATCACACTAAGATATCTACCCGCTAGCCAGTCTTGTCTCCGACTCGTCAAGAAGGCTATTGTATCACCACTTAAGGCGGGTGTGCATTTAAGCCAAGCTTATTGTTCTTAGATTCAGCAATGACATTTGAATATTATAGAAGATGACATACCTTGTGTTGCTTCTGGTAACCCCCGAGTCAGATCCGTAGCGACTCTATGTATGCGAGCAGTCAGTCAACCTACAACTAGATGGTGAGTAGGGGCGCTCTTTACGTACCCTCCTGGATGTATTGAATAGGTAAGTAGTCCCTATAGCAACGTCAGATAACCACATAACCATACATTTTGGGGAAATGCATAGCCCAGCTCACCTGATCTGAGTACTCCGCCATGAGATACTCAGTGAGCCTCAGAAGAGCAAACTTGCTGAGCTGATAGCCACTTCCGCCTGTATGGAAATGATGGACTCCAGTTGAGGACATGTTAATAATAGTCTTATCGCCACCCTTTAACATCAGGGGTAGAAAAGCCTTGGCAACAAGATAGCTTCCGCGAACGTTAACTTCGAAGTTCCGCCACCACCCCTCCTCGTCTCCGTCTAAGATCTTGTCGTACTTGGATAGATATCCTGCGTTGCCAATTAGGATATCGAGTCGGCCCCATTGCCCCTCTAAGACGTGAGCAGCATTAGTCACACTCGCCGAATCAGTGACATCTAACCGCAGCACGGTTACCACTGGTTTCGCTCGTCCGGCATCTGCCGCGCTTTTCTCGATCTCTGTTACAACTTCCGGGACCTCTGAGCGAGAAGTGATAGCGATGTGCGATGCGCCTGCTCTAGCATACGATAAAGCGATACCTTTTCCAATCCCCTTGTTTCCCCCAGTCACCAAAATAACCTTTCCAGTGCAATTTGACCTTGTAACAGGGTCAATGTAGTCGTACGTATCATGATGGTTGGTACAATAGTCGGCGCCCCAGTTGGGCGCTACTGGCGGATAACTTACGCCTGCAAGCTGTTCACGCAGCGCTTGTCCTGCCATCTCGCTAGGCAGATACAGAAATCCGGTTTGGGAGCGAAGAAATATTTATACTAAAGGGAAGCAGAGGTTTTTGGTGTTGAACAAATAATTCAAGTTACTACACCAGTGTAACTCAGGAGCGGGGAGAACTATGAAGTATGAATATTGGATTTTCTGGTGTTTTCTCACGTAATTCGTAAGAGGCAAAGTATGTAAACCTATCTGCTAGCTCCATAATATTCTTAGCGTTTACTACAGAGGTGTAGAGGGAATATATTAAAAAACCCCAAAATTTATTAATATACTTACCCCTATTAAATTTTTTACTATTATATATGTAATTATCGAATAGTAAAAATTTTTTATTATTAATAGTTATAATTATAAGATATATTAAAGCTTATATAAATTTTATATTATTTTAATTAATTTAATTTAAATTATTTTATTTTGTTACGAAATCGATAGCTTTTTTATAATAAAATTTCTAATTTTACCAAATTATTATGTTAAGTTTTTATTAATATATAAAAATATTAAATAAACGTATTTTAGTAAAAATAAATATAAAATATATTAAATGGATATTATTAATATTTTAATTAAATAAAATGTTATTAATTTTATTAAATTACTATTATATATAAAAAAAACTACCGTAATTTTATTTAAAATATAAATAGCTTAATAAATCTTTACGCTTATAATCTTAAATTTAAATAAAGGATTTAAATTTAAAAAGTATTATAAAATATTAAAAAAAATACGCGAAATAAACGTAATAAATAATTGTAAACCTATAAAAATATATACTATTAAAATTGAAATTAATTTATATTTAAATAAGTTATATTAGATATTTATTTATAATAATTTAGCTATAATAGTAATTAAAATATATAAAATGTTAGTTAAATAAACTATTAAATTATTTATTAATATTTTTATTTATAAAAATTATTTAATATTTATTAAATATTTATTTATTAAATTTTAAATAAAATTATATTTTCGTTAAAAAGAGTGGAGATTTATTAGTATAGTTAATATAAATAATAATAAATAAATTAATATTTTAAATATTAATTATAATTAACCTTATACTATTACAATAATTAAAGATAAATTTATAATTAAAAACAAAATTAAAAAAAAGAAATATTTTTTATTTAAATTTTTATTTAAATAAGGTTATTATAAATTTTATAGTAAATAAAAAGGGAATAAATAATTAAAATTAAAAAAAGGTTTTAATAAATAATAGTAAGTTAATAAAAGGTAAAATAAAAGTAATTAAAACCAAAAAGAATATAGATAAATTTTGCAAAATTAAAACAAATAAAATATGGATTTATAAAGTAGCGAAAATAAAGTAAAAAAATAAAGTTAAAAAGGAAAAAATTAAATTTAAAAAAAATAAAGCTTTTATTAAATAAATAAATTTATAATAAAAGAATTAAACTATTATTTTTTTATATAAAATAAAATTAAAAACGCGTAAAAAAATTTAGGATAATATAAGTTTATTAAAATTTTTTTTAATATTATTATAATTTAATTAAATTTATATATTTTAACTATTTATTTAATTAAGGTCAATTATTAATCTTTTTATTTAATTCTATTTTATTAAAATTATTTAAATTAATTTTAGTTTTATATATAAATATTTGTAAATATTCTTAACTTTCTTTAATTTATTTTAATTTAATAATTTTAGGTTTAATTTTTATGGTTATATAAGTTTATAAATTGTTATATAAATATTTATATAATTTTAAATAAAGTATATTTTTTTTATTTAATTTTATTTTTTTAAATATATTATTAAAATTAGTTAAAATCTTTTTGTAAATAATTATTATATGTTTTAATAAATAAATGTTAAAGTTAATATTATTAAAAAAAACTAAATTTTGTAATTTTTTTTATTTATTTTTATTTAGTAGAATATAATAATTATTAATTTTATTAAAATTAAATATATTATAAAATATTTAAAATTTATTAAAAATAACGTAAAAGCGATTTTTTTATTTATGTATATAGTAAAAATTTTATGTTTATATAAATTAAACAAATTTAATATAAATAATAAAAGTAAAAATATAAATAAAAACTATTTTATTAATTAATTTACTTTATATTTAATAATGTTTATAAATTAATTAGCTAAAATATTTTTAAAATAAATATAATTAATATTAATTATATAAAATAAAATATAAATTAAATAAATTTATTTGTTAAAAAATAATTTAGTTATTATAAAATTAAAACTATTAGTTTTTAATTTATTAATTAGTAATATTTTTACCATATAATAAATAATTTTTAAAATAAAAAAGATTAATAAATATATTAATTATTTTAATTTATAATTTAATTTAATTTAATATATAAATATTATTAATAAACGTATAAAAATTAACCGTTAAAAATAATACCTATATAAATAAATTGAAATTAATATTAATTTAATTATAATTATTTATTTTTATAATAAGTAAACAAAAATAATATATAGTTTATATATCTTAAAATAAATAATAATATATTATAATTATTAATATAAATTTATTACTACAATTTAATTAAATTATAAAAAAAATAAATTTAAATTTTTTTATAAAATATACATATTACATAAATATAAAATAAATTATACAAGTTAAAACGTTACAATAAAATTAAATAATTAACCGTAAATAAGTATTTATAACAGTATAAATTTTAATTTTATATACCTTTAATTTATAATAAATATTAATAAATTAAATATAGTTTAATCTAAACATAATTTAACCACCTCGTTATTAATAAACTTTTATATAATATTATTTAACCTTTTTTAAATATAATTTAAAAAATGTTTTAAATAAAACATATTTAATAATATTGATTTATTATTAATAAACGTATATATAAAATATTTAACAACTTATTTTTTTTATAATATTTTTAATATATTATTTATTTTTAAAGAAATTTTATAATTTTTATAAATAAAACCTTAAACAAATAAGATTAAATTGTTAAAAAATATTAATAAATTTATAAATAATAATAATATTTTATTTTAAAATAATAAAACTTTTATTACGCAATTAATAAATTAATTATTTATTATTAAAATCGTATTTAAAGAAAAATTTGCAAATATAATTTAATTTTAGTTATATTTTAATTAATTTCTTATTATTAAAATTAATTTAATAAGACTATTGTTATTAATATACCTTCGTTTTACTATCGAAATTTATTGGTATATTTAATACATTTAAATACATTCCATCCATTTTTTAATCCTAAGATATTATAATGTATTAACCTTTATAATTTATTTATTTTTACATTTTAATATATATAATTTATATTGTTATTTTCGCCTTAATTAAAGTTTTTTAATAATATAAGTTTTAATTGAATGTATGCGTTATTTTAAAAGTTATTTTAATATACGTGTGTATTTAATTAAATATTTAATTAAATATAAATGCGACCGTAAAAAAGCCTTTTATAAAGCCGTATTTAAAGTTTTATTTAAAGATTTATCAAATATATTAACCTATATAATTTATTGGATTTGACAATTTAATATATATAATTTATATTAAGATTTTCGTTTTAATTAAAGCTATTTAATGATATAAGTCTTAATTAAATGCATGCATTATTTTGAAAATTACTTGAATATATATTATTTAATTTAATATAGATGCGACCGTGCGAAAGGATATCACGTGGTCTTTTAAAAGCCACTATTAATATACATACTTAAATAACTTTTAAAATAACACATGTATTTAATTGAAACTTATATTATTAAAAAGCTTTAATTGAGGCGAAAATAACGATATAAATTGTATATATTAAAATGCAAAAGTGAATAAATTAAAAAAGCTAAAAGGTCAAAATGTGGTATATTTGATTTAATTGAAAAAATTGGTAAAGATGTACCTTTTGTACAAGATGTACCAATAAGCCCTTGATAATAAAATAAAGGTGTACCAATAGCAATAATTTTTAATAATATTTAAATAATAATATCGATATTGTATTTTTAATATAAAATTAAATATATAACTTTTAAAATTATTTTATTTTAATATTTTTAAATTATTTAATTACGATAAAATTTAAAATTAATGTAAAAATAAAATATTTTAAATTATTAAAATATATTTAAAATTTAAGATTATAAGTATAATTAATTTTATAATAATAAAATAATAAAATAAATAATTTTATTTAAAATATTATAAATGTAATAATATTTTATATTAAAAATTTTTATTTAAATATATTTATTTTTAAATAAATAAAATTTAATTAAATTTATAAATATATATACAAATATTATTTATTTTTAATTAATTTTAACAGTTTATAATAATTATAATAACTTTTATTTTAATATATCTTTTCTTAAAACATTATTAATAAATAATATTAAGTTAAAAATTTTTTTTAATATTTATATAAATTAAATTAAATTTATTATTATTTATTTGGGGTATATTTAAAGTTGCGTATATTTAATTTATTATTAATTATTTTACGGTAATATTTAAACTAGCGTATAATACAATTTTGCAGTTATTTAAAAGTAAGTACGAGTTTGTTTTTATTATTTTTTTTTATTATTAAGTTTAAATAAATTTGTTTTTTACTTTTATTTTTTTTTATTAACTTAATTAACCTTATATATAGTTAATAAAATTTAAGCGGTAAATATCTCGATAAAATGAATATATTAACGCTATATTAAAAAACTGGCAGTTTATATACGTTTCGTTAAATAAATCTTTATTTTCCGCAATATATAACAAATATGGTTTACGAGATTTATAATTTTTACATTATTTATATAAATTATTATTTTTTTTTTAATTATAAAAAAGGTTATAAATGCCGATATTTTTTGTTATTAATTAAGATTAAATTTTAATTAAATAATGACTTTTTTTTTACAAAGTTTTTTAAGTTTAATTAATCTTATAATAATTTTATTTATATTAATTTTAATTTAATATTATTTAATTTTACTTAATTTATTTTATTTTTTTTAATAAAAGTATAAGTATTATTATAATAATATTTTTAAAATTAATTAACTATTAATAAAGTAAATTTAAAGTTATTATTATTATTTATTGGTTTTAACGGTATTATTAAATCAACTCTTTTTTATTTTTAATTAAAAAACAATAAATATAAATTAAATATAATTATAAATGGTAAATTAAGTGTTATAAATAATAAATTAAATATTATAAATAATAAATTAAGTTTGCGTAACTTATATATATTATTAATATAATATATATATATAAGGTTATATTAAAATAACCATTTTTTATTCCTTTTTATTTTAATACTAACTTTTTTAACTTTTTATTATATAATTCAATTAATTATAAACCTATTAAAATTTAATTAACTTTATATAAATTTATTTTTTTATACCTTTAAATTTATTTAATCTATTTTTTAAATTTTTTATATAAAAAAAGTATCATTTAAAATATAAAATTTAAATAATATATATAAAATATATAATTAATTATAAAATATAACGTAAAATATTATATATATATAATAAATAAAAAGGTAATAAAAAACTTACTAAAATTATTATAAAAAAAGTTAATTTTTATATAATTAAATAAAAAAAAATTTATATAAGTTAACACTTTTACAATATAACGTTATAATGTTTTATTTAATATTATTTGGCCATAGTTTTATATATTATACCCTAAGGGTCTATATATGAAATTTTGGGTTTTTTTAATGTGTTCCCTTTGCACCTCCGTAGTTTACGAGGAATTGAAGACCAATGGATAGCTACGTGTACGTAAATCTGATTGACTGTGCCTTTTTAGAATCGCTAGTTATTTGAGAATATAAGTGGAGTGTATATAAATCTAGCTTTTATTACCCGCCTCTCTTTTCCTTATCACTCCCGTAGTTATTTTTCTATGGGTTTATATGCACTTATATCATAACTCTAACTGTCGCATTAATAACTAATACTACTAGGAGGTCGGAAGAGGTTCTATATATATAAGTACCTATCCATCTTGCTAAACCTAACAATATTACTTTTATCCAAGCTCTCACGTAGCTTTGATTAGATTTGCTGGTATAGAGTACTTTACATCTTCTAATAGAAACTAGTTGAATCTCTAGATCACTCTCGCTGCACCGACATCACTAAATAGGCGTTAATATCTATACGTATAATATTAAGAATGACCGACTATCTAAGAGGTTAGCTTATAGCGAGCCCCTGAAAGAATGTATAAAATCTACCCCGTATATCAGCCCTACAGCTATCCCTAACAGTTTACATATATTGCCAAAGAGACTGTAGCCCATGGTAAAACTCGGGCATGGATTGTTAAGAACGACTTCAAAAATTTAAAGCTTCTCCACCTAGCTTTGTCTTAAGTTTTTTGGGAGTGAATTTCCACCCCATATCAAACATCCTTCAACAACTATAACAGTGAATCATTGGCTCGCATTGCGCCAGGCATTCTCAAACTCCCTAATCGCTTCCTTAGCCTTATCACCGTGTCCTTTTGCGCGCTCTCCCCCTTTATTGGATGGGACTACTCCGGAGAGTCGTTCGGACAAAGTTGGCTCGGCAAGAAAGAATTCTTGCAGCATAGAGTGCTCTTGGTGGTATTTTTCACTGAAGCCATGTTAGCTTCTAAGTTGGGGTTAAATACAACGGGCGGTACATACTTGCTGGAGTCTCCCGAGGCCTGAGTTCCTTGGTTATTTGAAGACGGCATAGTTCTGAGATTTCAATATTGTAACTTGGATGAAACTTTATAGCACTCTTGATGGGAGTATCTGGTAAGATATGCTATGGAGAGTACAGAGACGATGGACTGGTTAGAACTTCAAAAACCATCGTTCTTACTGATATATTTATAGAGATCTAACCTACCTCTTAGAGGTGCATATTGTAAAGAACCTTTTCATGTAATTACATCCAGTTAACATAACCTGAACCCTCAACTTGAGTTCAGGTTGTGTTATCCCGACTATTTCACAAGTAGCCATCGTATCACTGGCTAATTTATAGACAAGATGAGGTAGCTCACTGCATTGTTTTTATTCAAAGCCATATCATGAAATATTTTGTGAACACCTGATGTTGCGACATAACTCGATCGTCCGAAACTGACAGCGTCCTATTGGATAGCCTTCAGAGTTTGAAGTATATTGTACTGTCACACGGCTCCCATATCCATATGAATTATTTTGTTACTGAGATAAATGTACCTGGGTACCTAGGTATACTCCGCCTTTTTAAAGTACGCCCTGGAATGATGGCAACATTTCACCGAAAATAAAAGGAAGGAAAGACAAAGAAGGCTGCGCGAGCTACTCGAAGCTCGTTGGTGCATTTTATCGATTTTTAGGCACCATTTGTTATATTACCTCCTAGGTGCCTGTTACACTACAGCGGACGAGGCCCGCTTACCGAGATTCACCCAATACCTGGCATTATGGCATTAACAGAACCTGATAGCCAAACCTGATAGCCAAACCTGATAGCCTGATGCGACCTTCAATACTTGATCCAACGGAAGTAGTCTTGGCACTTGTACTACCATAAGAATTTAAGCCGAAGCCCGACTAAAACCGACAGCCTCACTTGATGGCTTGACATTGGGGTTCGTATAAGATAATACCGTATCCAAATTAGATGCATGAAATTTTTCCCACCTAGATATCTACAGTCTAGTTCACGATGCCTATCTCACCAGAAACCCGACGAATTACGGATAGAGAATGGGAAGATCGCAGGCTTCGGATATACGAACTGTACGTTACTCTTGGACGTAGGCTTGATGGACATGATGGTGTTATCGAGACGATGACGAAAGAAGGCTTCACCGCCACGTAAGTTGTTCTTGATATTAAGTTCAGTCGCCTATCTAAGGAATTGAATAACTCGATTAATGCTTCGCAAGCGTTCCACAATATGAACACAGATTCCGAAAATGGAGGATTCGTAAAAACATAAAGCGGGCTGAGTGGGAACGAATTATCAATGAAGCACGGCAAGGAGGAGAAATAACTCATATTGACCGGACAATCTCGAGATCCCAAATCCAGAGAGCCCGGCGTCGCTGTACATCCAGAGTCCACCGGGGAGAAGAATCAGGTTCGTGCTATTATTGATAATAAAGCATAACCCTTTGTGGACTAACTAAAATTATATTGATCTAGTTTCACGTAACTATGATGATACAACTCGGGTTGAAGTTACTAGACATATACCTGAGTTGGAGTTTCAGAGAAGCATACCATCTACCGAAATTGACGTTACAACGACCACCATAGCGGTTGACGCAGAGATCAACGGCGTCGCGTCGTGGCAGGATATGCAAGATTTCAATACTATCAACTACGACGTGGACATGACAGACCTTCTCAATTTCAATGATCCTTTCTCCGTCGAATTATTCACATCCGATCCCCTTCAAATGAATCTACTCGATCGACATAATTGGTTACCACCATTACCTTCCACCCAATTGGTAGCTACGTTTATCAAAGGCAAGTCAAGACAGAATAAATATATATGGATAAGCTATCTAATTTGGGCTAACGCTTACTCCTTTGGCAGGCGTATATAGCAAATGGCTTACGACTCCTCTACCCGGCGCCTTGACGAAAACTAGTGATTCCAATTTTCTCTGGAAATTCATGAATACTGTCACCCAGACAGTTTCAACTTCTAGGAGCTCGAAACGCCCCCCGATTCTCGATAATCTTTGCTCCCTGGAAGTGTTCGCCGGAGAGGAATGGAGCCAATTTGATAGGCTACCGGATGATGTAGCTCTTCAGGCTCGTTTTGACGGCAGACTGATTGCGTCAATCATCAATGGATTTGAAGGGCTCGAAAATATACCAGCCAAAGGCGTTCTAAAATTCTTGAATCGACACCATGCCATGCAACTAATGGTAATCGATGTTTTGAGCAGTCAATCGAGTCCCGTGGTCAAATCGTTCGCCGAGAAACTTTTCATGGTATATTTAAAAACTGATAACGCTGAGGCGATCAAGTACTTGCTTAGCACCAGACTGGCCGATGCAAATGATGCTGTATGTCATTATCAGGGTGAAAGATACGCACCACTTGAAATTGCTGCAATCAACCAATCGTTCGAGGTCCTCAAGTTTCTCATTAGCAAAGGGGTCGACGTAAATAAATCCTTTCAAAGGGACTATAATTCAAATGCATTACACTTGCTAATTAGGCATTTGGACGATCACCGAATGACACTTGGCGACGATTTTTTGAGTTTAGTTGATGCTTTCTTAGGAGCTGGAGCCGCTATATTGATAAATACTATCATGGATGCGCTTGAACTTGTTGATCCACGACTCATATTTCTTCTCATCAAGAACGCTGCTTCCCAAATACCTCAAAAGCTTATTTCGCACGAGTATCTGTTCACATATATCATCAGGCGCCTTGAAAAACAGCATGCGACGAGCATCATTGAGTTTATCTTAAACAATTGCCA
The DNA here is from genome assembly GCF_008694065.1 of Daldinia childiae. Lineage (NCBI taxonomy): Eukaryota > Fungi > Ascomycota > Sordariomycetes > Xylariales > Hypoxylaceae > Daldinia > Daldinia childiae. The sequence goes on along the minus strand of NW_022984651.1, from coordinate 790,897 downwards.
ACAGTCAGACAGATCCGGATACTTGTATAAATTTCGTCTGCATGTCGACGATGCCTTAAACGAGGCGGCGAGGCGTGGATATGAGGAGCTAGTGGGAATTCTGTTTCCATATGCATCAATTCCGAGTAGAGATAAATCATTCCAGACAGCAGTGGAGACTGCCCGATATCCGAAACTTATCGAATTAATGCTGCAAAAGGATCCAAGCCTAGATAAAGATCATGGTTTAGATAGCAATACAAAAGACTGCGAGTCCTTCATCTCCGCTCTCAGGTCTAGAGACAAAAATCGCCTTCGTTCCTTGGAAAAAAACGGTGTCCTCAATCATCTCCAAGGCTACAGACTCGGTCAAGCGCTCACGGAGGCTCTAAAAGCGGGAAATCTAGAATACGCGACTAAAATATTAGATCTCGATCCTGACTTCGGATTTTATAAACTCGAGATAGCTGAACTGGATAATGATCAAATTTTTGACGTAGCCGCTGCCATGGATGCTGCGTTGGCTCATGATCTCAGTGATATTGCTTGGAAGCTCCTTGCTGTTGGTATCACAACCAGAATTTTATTACGTCAGGATCTATGTCACGCTCCGTTACTATACGTCGCGGCGGTAAGAAACAGACCAGACTTTGTGAGAAAAATCATAGAATCCGGTTACAATCCCGATATATTCCATCCAAAATCCGATGACAAATTCCCAATTCTAGAAGCGGCTATCAAACATGGCGAGGACTCAGTCTTTGACGATATTTGGAAAGCTTGCCCTCGCCCAGTATACCTCTCGCGTACACTCTTGGGACTCGCGTTGGAGAAAAGAGGTATGGACTTGGTTCTGGATATTATCAAATCTGGTCCTCAAGAGAAGAATGACTGGAAGACCGAGGCACTAGAAGTTGCGGTAGAGTACGAAAATGAATTTTTACTTGACGAACTAATTTCACTAGGTGCCGATGCGGATAATGACTTTATCCTACAGGAAGCTATATGCGATAATTCTTCAATGGTTATGCCACTCTTGGATCGGTTTTGGAAAGCTCATCCACAAGGTCGTGCTGGATATGGTTGGGACATTGTTTTGGATGCAATTGAGGAATACTCGGTGTCACCTAAGCTTTTTGACCAGGTTTTTGCTTGGGATCTTCTAAGGATGAATGTCAACTATAAACTATACCCGGACCAGAAAACTCTTCTTATGGAGGCAATCAAAACACACGATTATGGCGTTGTCAAAAAGTTGATTGATGCTGGTAGTAATATTAATATCATTGCACGGGAAGGGGGGGGACCTGCGCAATCGGGACATGGTTATGTCAGGACAACTCCTTTTTTGGATGCTATCAAGACTGGGATTATAGGGATAGTTCAGCTCCTTGTTGATCATGGTGCGGAGGTGAACAAGCCAGCGATGTACGGTATACGTCGGACTCCTCTCCAGAAAGCTGCCGAAATGAACAACCTCCCTATCGTCCGTTTACTGTTAAGTATTGGTGCCGAAGTCAACGCCAGCCCTGCAATATTCGATGGGGCTACGGCGCTGCAATTTGCAGCTATTCAAGGCAACTGTGAGATAGCAACAACTCTCATAGAGCATGGGGCTGACTATAATATACCCCCACCTTTTGGAAGGCGCGGACGTTGGCCTCTGGAGGGCGCGGCCGAGAATGGTCGTTTCGATATGATAGAGCTTCTTTGGAATGCCTTTCAGGGTTCCTTCGACGATAAACAATATCAAAATGCTATGCGGCTCGCAGAAAAGAACGGCCATTTAGGCTGCAAGGAGAAGATAAAGGAGTTGATGGCGAGATCCTCGACGCGCGATAATATATATACTATGAGTGAACCGATAACGGCCGACCAAGAGAACAACGGTCAAAGTCATCTTACCACGACTGAATACCAAGGGTTTCCTTCCACGTCGTCACACCTACAAATTTCAACGACCAGTTGGCTTTGATAAATACCTAACTTTCTAGGAACGTCAGATAGAAGTGGAATGAGAACACGAAACTAGGGCACTGTATTCCTTCCTAAAGGCTTTCTACTGGAGAAAAGACAGACCAGTCCATGTTGGCATTTCGGGGGCCTAGGGACCCGGAGTTCCATGGTGGCGGTGCATAGATACGCGGCTTCGGGCGGTCGCGTAGGCCCATGATGAGCTGAGGGGATTCAGTTATAGGTAATAAGGCTGGACATCTCTAGAAATATGTAGTTAGGGCTGTTCATTTTCTATTTCATAGTTGTTGATCTCTAAATATCATCTCTATTCTTTCAGGAGAGCTAACCCCCCCAACCCCGATCGGAACCTGGATGTAACTCCTAAGAGAAGTCACAAGAATAAATCGGAAAAAGATAGGATATGTACACGCCAATTCTATATTGCCTTGATATCCTGTATCTTGTATAGCCATGGCTAATCCGTACGGTACGTCGTATATTTCCATGGAGACATCCTGCGTACAGATCACTCAGAACTAACGGCTCTCTTGTCTAATGCAGCGGGTATTAACTTTTGGATATACCCCCCTAATAAGGCTGCGGCCATTTTATTCACAATTGCCTTCTTCATTTCAGCGGCGATACATTTCTGGCAATGCTAGTGAGTCGTCTTTGATACTCCCTCGACTACATCTCAATACTAACCAAGGTTCGCTCGCTACCCTAGTCGCAACAAATTCTTCAGAGTGACAGGACTTTTCGTCGCCGGTGGTTTACTCTATGTAATCGGATTCGCATTTCGAGTTAACGGCGCATTCGGGAACTGGGATCAGCTGGGTCCATTTGTCGTGAGCGTCGCTCTCATCTACGTTAGCCCGTACGTTTACTGCCTTACCTGCGCTGCTCAAGTGAAATGGAGAGATACGTCGTACTGACGTGACCACTATAATCTAGACCACTTCTGTCTCTTGCAAACTACGAAATCCTCGCCCGGGTTTTCTACTACGTGCCCTACTTCTCCCCAATGGAGCCGGGGATGGTGCTCTCGACGTTCGCCTTTCTCTCCATAGTGATAGAAGGGATAAATGGAGTCGCCTCTTCTTTCATAGCGAACCCGAAAAGCGACCCTGAGACGGGTACTGCTTTGATGTGGGCAGCATTGGCTCTCCAGCTCGCAATCATCGTGTTCTTCCTAGTCCTTGCTGGATCTTTCCACCTGCGCTGCGTGCGGGCTGGAATTGCGGGGGCGAAGGGTATCCGGTATACTCTCACCACGCTATACGTGAGCATGGGACTCATCCTGATGCGAACGATCTACCGCGGCGTGGAACATTCCGTACTGGCTGTGGCTAATACCGAGTGGCCTTTCTACGTCTTCGAGGCCTTCCTTATGCTCATCAATATGCTCATGTGGAATGCCATGCACCCGAGTCGCTTCCTTCCCGCCAATTTTAGGACACACCTCACTCGCGACGGAGTGACAGAAGTGACGGAGGCAAAAGTTGATAACCCGCAGTCTTTTGCCGTAAAGATGCTGGTCGTGTTGACACTAGGCATTTACCGTGGCCCCAAGCCGAAGGATAAGATGTCTCAAGGGACCGATGCAAGTGGAGATGGGGAGCGGCGTGTGGAGTTGGTGTAGAAGCTGGCCATATTTCTTTTTCTCCCCTGGTACGTGCTCTAGCTTTATCTTCTTATGTGCAGCGTCGGAAGGTGGATAATGAATTATTTCCTAATTACCCCTATTATACCTAGACATATTAGGCGACTCCCGAAGGAACTAGTACCTATGGAATACTCGCTTTAGTTAGCGAAGCTCTTTACATGAAATTGAAAACGATGAGGAGTATATGCGTCAGATATATAGGCCAAGTTAATGACTAATAGAATAATGTAAAATTTGGGTTGTATTTCGAATGTAGTTAAATGTATGCGTATACCCTCGTGTCGATAGAACTTGTTGTGGGGGCCAGATAAAAAATCACGTAAAGGTCCAATATGTCTCAGTCTTCATCGTTCCGATTTGTTGCCTCCTTCAACTATACTCCTCTTTGGGTAGCTACCTATCGCCAGTATACGATGATCTTAACCACAAAGAGAGAGCAATTGGAACCTTATGCGAGATAAGATGGTATGTACTCCACTGTTATGCGAAGATATATAACGCAGGTACTGTCGAATAAACAGCCTTCTGCGTAGTGATAAGCTACAGATGCAAGCCATCGCCATTCTTTGGAAGAAGATAAAATTCCCGCTAGACAAAACCGGCCAAACCGGCACATGCAAATCAGCACTTAATCTACGTAGGAAGCCGACGGTCTCGGCTCCGGGGAAGCATCTAATGATAAGCCTCGTCGTCATCGCTTGGTCGTCGAGGACCCGGTGTGCTACTAGATAAATACCTCCTGTTAATGTTCACGGCTTTTTGGTAACTATTTTCCATGTAGATAATTTATATCACATATGTAGTGATTCCTATTGGTATATATAACATCATGTTGCCACTTAATCTAGTCTTGGTCACTCTGTTGGGCGAGGCTCGGTCGATGGCCAGGAATGTGCATGTTTCTACCAGAGTCTCGGACTGCGTCAATAACGTGGCTTCGACGAAGAATCTAGGCAATTGTGGTAAAATAACACCCAAAGTCGTAATAATCAGCATGGTAAGTCTTGGAATCCTTCCCCAATGATTAATTCGTCTCGCGGAAGGAGAATTTACATCCCAGTACATATCTAAAAGATAGCTAAATTCAAACATGAAAACCATAGTTCGCTCCAGAAGCAGAAATATGGTACACAAACTCCCCCAACAGTTCTATCGGCAACCTCCTCGCCCACAACATCTCCGTGCCGGGTCTCTCCCCTCTATTCCCATATGTGCACTGCAACACGCTCGGGGAAGTGTGCCAGCTCACAATGGGCGAAGCCGAAATCAACGCCGCAACATCCGCCACCGCATTCCTCTTCTCCAGCCTCTTCGATCTAAGCAAGACGTACTTCCTCATGGCCGGCATCGCTGGCATAAGCCCCAAACTCGGCACGCTGGGCAGCGTCGCGCTGTCCAAGTTCTCCGTGCAAGTCGCCCTGCAGTATGAATTCGACGCGCGCGAGATGCCCGCTAACTTCTCCACTGGGTACCTGTCGTATGGTGCATACGCGCCCGACGAGTATCCCTCGATTTTCTACGGCACCGAGGTCATGGAGGTGAACGAGAACCTCCGAGATGCCGCGGCTGAACTCGCGCGTACAGCCCAGTTGGCTGATTCCGCGGAAAGCGCCGAGTATCGCGCCTTGTACGGTGCTAGCGGCGAGGTGTATGCGGCCGCGACCAGGAGTCCTAGCATTATCAAGTGCGACTCGGCGACTAGCGATGTTTATTACTCTGGTACTATGCTGAGCGAGGCGTTTGAGAACACGACGAAGATCTGGACGAATCAGAGCAGCATAACGTATTGCGTTTCAGCGCAGGAAGATACTGCTGTTTTAAATGCATTGATGCGGGCTGCTGTCTGGGATCTCGTTGATTTCTCTCGGGTCATTTTGATGAGAACTGGTGCGCACCTAATTTACCCCTATCCGTGCCATCGAATGGAGAAGCTAACATGTTAAAGGTTCTGATTTCGACAGACCCCCGCCATCAGTCAGTGCTTTTCAGCATCTACGTATTATGGACGAAAACGGCTTTGATATCGCAGTTAAGAACATTTATCTGGCAGGAGTTGAGATTGTAAAAGGTATTATAGCTGACTGGAATTCTTCGTACGATGCTGGCATCAAAGCGACGAACTACTTAGGGGATATCCTTGGCACGTTGGGCGGCGAACCGGACTTTGGCCTAGGGAGTATGTTTAGCGGAGCAGGGTTTTCGACGGGATCAAGTACGGAAGTAGGCTTATCAAAGAGAGCCGTTTCTACAGAGAGAAAGGGTAGGAAGGTGGATGGGCGGGTGCAAATAAAACGCCGGACTTGATATTGAAACTTTGAAGACTTTAACCTAGCATTTCCAGATTAACTGCTAGCAATTATGCGGGCATGATATGTTTGTTCTTATTACCGACTAGGTTTAAGTATATGAAACATGATAGTTCTGGATTTCCCTCCATCTTATTAGTGAGTTGCGTGCCAACTATAATTACTTCGCTGGCCATGTAATGATATGCTAACATGCTGTGAATATCTACATTTAACCCCCAAGTTGAGAACGTAATAGCCGCAGAGAGTTGAAGTTAATCAGTAGCGACCCCAAGTAACGATACAATTTTCAAGTACGTATATATCAAATAGCCGTCGATTTTCGCGCGGCCTACGGCAGCTGGTCGTTCTTCGTGATACCAAAATTATGGCTCATACGGCGGTATGGGTGGCACTAGGATGACCGCCAGTGGTAGTAATCGTAGGGCCACCGACATTCGCCCCGGGACCTTCGGGGTGGATATCGCCACCGTGGTTGTACTTCTCGCTGGTGATATGGCTGCGATCACGGATGCGTAGACCCAGCTGTGAACTGCTAATCTTGCGGTGACCCCAGAGAAGGAGGAGGCCGAAGACGGGTTTGGCTAGGATGTCCAAAACACCATAGAATACGGCCTCCCCATCCGGGTGAATGACGTTGCCACCCTCGCTCAGACCCCAGGCAATGGGATATAAGAACCAAATAAATATAAGAAGGTTGCCGCATAACATAAACGTTTTCTTTGCGTCTCCGCCTAGAACCGAAGCATGTCGTCGAGCATTGACCAGCAGTTCGTAAGCAACAAAGAGTAGAGCCGCCGTGCCAAATGCCCAAAATCCCCATTTGAATCGAGTTTGAGTTAGAGCACCGATAAGACCAGTAATAATCATAATCTCGTTGGCAAGAAGAGTGACTAAAATCCTTGGAGTTGATACTCCGGCAGTCAGGAGAAGGTCGAGAAGGAGTAATGGTGTAGTGATGGCCCAATCTAAATAGCGGGCGTAGAATATTTCTCGGGTGCCTGCCGCTCCCACCAAGCGACTACCAGGACGAACGAATTGAGCCTGAATGGGAACTTGGCCGAGATTTGACCCCATCGCGTAATAAGCGATACATGCGACTGCAGTTATACCTGCGGTGATGTAGTGAAATAAACGATCACCCCGAGGTTTCATGAAAGACAGGCCCATGAAGAGGAGAGTACAGAAACCCATAAAGGCACATACTGCATAGTACCAATTTGAACCGCGGTGGGTAATTTCCAAATTGGCATGCTGGCCAACGACACTATTGATGTTCAGTGCTTGATTTCCAGGTCCAATCATTTTGGCGTTAATGTGCGTTGCGCAGTTTCGGATATTGGTAGAGTAGGTGGATTATAAAATACAAACATGTGTCTGATTCTTAAGTAGTAGATGGCTTAAGGCCGGCCCTGTAGGATATTTGAATGCAAGATCCAACCCGGACAAAAGCGTAGACAACTTTGTCAATGATGACTTCATTATCTCGTAGAGCACATCAGTATATGACACGATCATGTCATGTTGCTGCAATATTAGGAACCGGCTAGGCCATATATTTTCACAAGGTGCTAACCATGTCCTCGTGAATGTATGACGGACACTCAGTCAAGGAAGATACCCTAAGCTGACGGTCAGTTGAACTTCGGATCGGGTAACAAGGAAACTCTGCCCCGTGAAGAGTACGGCCTATTACTCTAGGATTCTCTAGCCTAAGATAGGTTCAGGGGCTAGAAGCTGACTCGAACATCGCTAGGGGAGGGGGGAGGAGTATATTTAATTATATGGATGGTATACCATCGCACATGTCGGTGCTTACGTATAGCATAAGATGAATTAGGTAAATAGGGCTCCCTGTTACGAGATTTTGAGTTTTGGTGGTGGTGCTGTCTATCTCTAGTCACCGAACTAACTGGCCGTGGAATTCGTGATATCATCTAACTGGATGATAGCAGCTATTCCATAACGCCCCTCTCAAAGCTTTTGCATCTAGATCCGTGGTATAGACTGAAAGTTAAAACCGGTGAGGAATGAGGCATGTTCACTCTGTCGTACTAACACATACATGTCCTCGGAGAGTTGTGACGCTTTAGTTGAGCATTACTATATGATGATACTTCGTAGTAGATTAGGTTATTGTTCATGAACTCACCTTGCTGTGTACCTAGCTATCGCCCTCCGCTGTTTTTGGTATATGTCGTCATCGTAATCCCATGACACATTATACTTTGCTCGTACAGGTGATGCTAAACATAGAGGGACGGCCGAGGAAACCTAGTGAATAATTAGCATGATTTATATGGGTTGAATCCCGACCCAAACTATATTAAACACTAACCCTTATATTATTGACGTAGTCCAAAGTCAGCACGGAATTGTCATAGTCAGAACTGGTCGTTTCCATACGATCTTGCTAGACATCCTTTAATAGTTGGGCCTATATATATGTGAATCGGCAGAAGCATGACGGGACAAAAACAAAAATCGCACCCGTAAGTACTTGGATAGAGCTCAGAAAGACCACTAATACTCATTGCTGAATATAGGTATCTGTCTGGAAATTTTGCGCCCATCAAACGGACCCGAACACTAACACGATGCTCTGACACCGGACACATTCCGAGAGAATTCGCCGGAGGTCAATATGTCCGTAACGGCGGGAACCCGACTATCAATGACAACCAAGGGAGAGATTTACACTGGTTCGACGGCGATGGTATGCTCACTGGCGTCCACTTTAAGCGCGGGAAAGAATGTGGTAATATCGAGCCAGAGTTCGTGAATCAGTACGTTTTCACAGATATCTATTTGAATGCAAAGGACAGCAACAATTTGAAGCGGCCTCTACTACCAAGTATTGCAACATTACTTAGCGCTCCGTTAGTAGCTATTATCGTGGCGGTACTCAGGTCATTAATTCTCATATGCCTATCGAGACTACCAGGATCCAAAATAGCTGTCAAGAGGATTAGCGTTGCTAATACTGGGGTCGTATATCATGATGGTAGAGCTTTAGCAACCTGCGAAAGTGGGCCACCGATTAGATTCCATCTCCCTAGTCTGGAGACTATAGGGTGGTATAACGGTCGAAAGGCAGAAAATGAGGGCATTTTAGACCAGGAAGTAGGCTTCGGTGGGAATGGATTGCTGGCGTTTATGAGAGAATGGACAACTGGCCATCCACATGTTGACCCCATTACGAAAGAACTCATCTCATTTCATGCCGTTTTCGTTAAGCCGTTCGTTTACTATTCGATAGTCCCATCAACTAGATATCCGGCTAAGGCGAGTGATCCAGGACCGAGATTTGACATACCAGTTCCTGGAGTAAAGTCACCTAAGATGATGCACGACTTTGGGGTTGCGGCACGCCACACAGTCATAATTGACCTTCCTTTATCTCTGGATCCTATGAACGGCATGCGAGGGAAAACAATTATTTCGTACGATCCGACTGAGCGATCGCGGTATGGCGTATTTCCTCGATATGAGCCACATAAGATACAATGGTTCGAAACGAATGCGTGCGTAGTCTTTCACACGGCTAATTGTTGGGAAACTGGTTTGGTAACACTAGAAGCCGAGACGTGTGTTCATCTTCTTGTTTGCCGTCTCACTTCAGCATCGATTGTGTACAGTACCGGCGCACTTACACCGCCTCTGCCTAAGCCGGTACCCCCAGAATACTTCGAAGAGGAGCAATGCAGGCTATACTATTATAGTTTCCCGCTCATCAAAACAGAATCGGGCGAGGCACCGATGATCAGAAATCAATGGGCCTTATCAGCTATTCCCTTTGAATTCCCGACAGTATCACCATCTCACGCCATGAGTTCAGCTCGCTACATATATGGCTGCAGCACGGGTGGCATGTCCTATTCTGCAGCCCTCGGAAAAGGGGCCAAAATCGCGTACCTAGCAAAGATGGACGCAACGACGCTGATTGACCAAGGCATTACTCATCCACCGCAACAGATCAAAGGCTGTGTTGATACCCGAGGCGTTGACGAGGTAATGCAGAGCACAGACGAAAATGACCCGGTAAAGCTTTTCCAAATGCCCCAAGGTTGGTTCGCACAAGAACCGCGTTTTGTACCGCGTGCAAATGCCGCGACGGAGGATGACGGCTGGTTGCTTACTTATGTGTTTGACGAGTCCCAACTTGATGATAAAGGAGAATGTCGCGATGATGCTGTCAGCGAGCTTTGGATTATTAACGCGATAAATATGAAGGACATTGTAGCAAGAATTAGGCTACCTCAACGAGTGCCTTATGGTTTACATGGTGCTTGGTTTTCTGAAGACGAAATTGCTGAACAAAAACCATTCGATGCGGTTAGACAGGAGACGACTATACCAGTGGTTGATATACAAAGTCCACTATCAACTATGAGGGACACTATCGAAAAATGGATCGGGTGATAGGAAGTATAGTGAAACATTGTTACTCGGTGCTCTGGCAATATCGTTAATTGTGATATGTGAACATGTTTACAATTGGGTCGAAATAAAAACCGGTGGTTCGCCAAATTATTAGCATATGTTTACCTATTTTACATGTTTACGTCATAGCAGCAAGGGTCTTGCAACGGAATGCGAGAATTTACCATCTTGAGGTTACCTTCGCTGCTTCGGTGGTAGGTGGTACCTAATATAATACGGGTAAGAAGGGCTTGTAAAGCAGCTGACAAGGTCCCATTTGTTAATCTAAAATTTTAGCGTATTCCGGGGGAGACGCTTTCGATCTGATTTGCCGCTAGAATTCAATAACATCACCCCATTGCATCCATCCATTGTCCAAATAATAAAAATCAAATCATATCAAAAAAAAAGAAGAAAAAAAGAACACCTTATTGATTCACGAAGTGCAGTTCCTTTCACACCACATACTTCATTGACCAGTTATTTATATAGTATAAAATGATGAATATGAACTGCGAATCCTCATGACCATCACGTCTCTTCAATCTCCCCTGTTACCAAATGATACCTGTCTAGCTGTCACGTAATGGAGTTGATTCCGTACACGGCTCGAGACGGTCGTGAAATCGTGTTGTACGTCATTCCCTTTTCCCATTTACGATGCCCCGCTATGATGACCGGTCATCTCAACTCGAGTTAGAGGGAGGAAGAGGAAGACTGAGTCTGAATTTTTATTATCATTATCAACGTTTTCAATATGTTATATCTTTTAGTTTATGCTGCTAAATATATTTGTGTCTTAGACGACATCGCAATGCTATCGTTGTCCGTGATCCCTCGTCGCAACGCCTCGAAATTCGAGGTAACACCTTAACAGAATGTCCAACTTGCCACCAATCTCTTCGTCCACCCTCACCCGACCGACATTTCGAACCTCCGACTCAAGCACCTGACTCTTATGTTAACCCGAACTATTTTCGTATGCTCCAAGTAGGGCATGACGAAGATGCGCAACATACTCAACGACAGCCTCCACCGAGTCCCATACGTCGACTAACACAACCCACATTGCCAAGCGGTGGACCGAGACCCCATGAAGTCGAAGATGCCGAGTTCATATCCAGCTCGCCCGCCCCCCAAGAGGGAGCACGTATAAGAAGGGATGCATTTAGTCCTAATTACTTTAAGAGGTTCTTTGTCGAGGAAAGGGAACTCGGTCGGGGCGGCAAGGGTGTCGTATTACTGGTTCGCCACGAGATTGATGGGTGTGCTCTTGGCCACTTCGCGTGTAAGCGGGTTCCCGTGGGAGACGATCATGCATGGTTAGAGAAAGTCTTGATAGAAGTAGAGCTACTCGCCAAGCTCTCGCACCCTAATCTAGTGTCTTATCGACACGTCTGGCTGGAGGACGTGAAGACGAACCGTTTCGGACCAAGCGTCGCTTGCGCCTTCATCCTCCAACAGTACTGCAATGGCGGCGACCTATTACGTTATGTCGTCGGAGATGGGCCCAAGCAAACTACAAAAGAGGAACTTATAGCTCGGATGCGCCGAAAGTCAAGGGGCGCTACGGATCAACCCCATAGCGTTCTCCCTTCTCTACGCCGTCTATCGTTCGAGGAGATATATTCCCTCTTCAAAGACATCACATGTGGCCTCGCTTATCTTCACGGTGCCAACTACATTCACCGTGATTTAAAGCCTAGCAACTGCCTCCTACATCATGAAAATGGAAAGGTTACCTGCTTAATTAGCGACTTCGGCGAAGTACAGCCCGAAAATGCTATCCGAAACTCAACGGGAACAACCGGTACGATCTCCTACTGTGCCCCGGAGGTCCTAAAGAGGGACGCCAACGGTCGTCTTGGTAATTTTACAACCAAGTCTGACGTGTTCTCGCTCGGCATGGTTCTATATTTTCTATGCTTCGGTCGACTTCCCTATGTGAATGCCAACGCTGTTCAGGAAGAACTCGAAGACATTGACCTGCTCCGAGCAGAAATAGCCAGTTGGAAGGGCTTCCGGGACGAGAAGCGGGAGCGGCCTGACCTTCCTTTAAAGCTCTACCAATTGCTCAAGAAGATGCTAGCTCTCAATCCCGCTGAGCGACCTAGCGCTACGGAAGTATTGAGCGTGATGAATCACGAATCATATCATGGCGGTCTACGAGGGCGAAGTACAAGCCCTTCTATGGGTCTCCCGGGACGACGAATTCAAAACCTTGACTCACCTATGCCTCCCAGTACCCCCGTTCCTGACCCTCAGAAGCAAAATCGTAATATTTTGGTTCCCGAGGAAATTGTGACATCTCCTAGCGAGGGAAACTCACCAGCGACAAGTCATTCGCCGGAAATAGACTACCGTAGCAGCCTTCAGAAGTATGGCACGCCTAGCACGCCTCGGCACCGTCCGCAGGCCATGACCCTATCACGAAGTCATGAAAATCTTATACGTTTATCCCCGGAGCGTGGCCGTGCTTCTGGGGTTGTCCATTCGCAGCCATCTCCTACTCTGCATACGCCACTATTACTAGCACCCCCAGCCAGTGCATTAGGAACATTAGGGCAGCAGACCCGAGGTAACTTAGTTTATCTCATTCGTCGCCACAGTGATTCGATAACATTTACCATTCGACTAGTTATATTTCTAGTCAAAGTCGTATCAATCGCCAGGACATGTTGGCCCTTTACCATGAGTCTCGGGATCGGGGTACCCCTTCTCGGCCTAGCTGGAATTGACCTTGGTATACCGTTGCGGAGTGATACAGCCTTGTCTATCCACGAAAGGGGTCAGCACAGACGCGTTGAATCTGGGTTGTCACATTGGAGCTGGGGATTAAGAGGGAGTTTTGTTCTACTTACGCTCCATTTCGTTGCGTTATGGGCCCTCTCCGGACTGGATGTTTTATGTGTTTCTTTCGGGGATACCTGGACGGACTGGTAATTATAAACCCGAATGAGAACATAACAGTCATATACAGCATGGCTCGGTTGTCTATCGATGTCTTCTTTATTCGGGGGCCGGGAAGAATGGAGATCAAAAATTTCGCCCGAGATCGTTTACTCGGAAGACGAAATAGTTAAAGGTAAACCCCTCCGCAAACCCCTTCTTTCACACGCATACGTCTTACGCATAGAATACATGCCTAAGACCCCTAAAACATATCGCATATAGTCCGCCAACGATACCACAATTACCTATAGCTACTCATTTCTCTTTGTTACTCTTAGCATTCCAAATTTTGCGTCTATTCCTAACAGTTCTCAGTTCAAGGCGACGGGACAACGGAAATACATATTCCCTTTCATTCTGATGTAATTAGGAGGGTGATGTTAGTACGCATCATACAATCACGTTCTCTACAAGTGTAAGGAAGCAATAATAATCATCATTGAACTATAAGCGTCAACATTGGAAAAGACAGAAGCGAATTGGACGCGGTTTAGCATGAGGAGTTGAGCCAGTATTGACGACGAAAATAATACTTTTTAACAGCTACTATATACATCTTTTCTTTGCGTCTAGGAATTGCATATTCTAATGGTTAGAGATTAGGCACCTAGGTAATATAGATATTTCTCATCGCATGTCGGATAGCTTAACGTGAGTATAGATGTAATAGGCAGCAACATTTCATATGATTGTTACCCTATTACCTTTCTTAATTACACCATTATTCCAGTATTCTCGAAGCTATTTCTTAGGCCCGGTAAGCACATTCCCAAACCTCTCCTTAACCCTTAACACGCCCTCGTGGCCCCTCCTCGCCGCCTCCTCATACGCCATGCGATACACATGCAGCCCCTCCCAGAACAGCAGTCTCTTATCCGTCCACCCGGTCAGTCGTCGGATCTTGCTACTATCAACCCACTGGCTGTGGCCTAGCGCAACGTACACCGACAGATCAGCCTCGACCCCGACCGGCGCCCGCACTACGTCGCGCAGCCCGTACTCAACCTTCAACGCCTCAGCAATCATGGCCAGCGTCTCATACCGCGCACCAGAGATATTAAAGCACTGTCCCGCAACCGCGTCCCGGTCCGCGTGCGCAGCAAGCGCGACGTAAGCTTCCGCGCAGTCGTCGATATGGCACCCGTGAATAATAGTGCCGAAATCAAACGGGATTTCCCAGACGCGCGACTCGGACCGCGCGGCGGAGGCCGCGAGCTCGAAGGCTAGCCCGTAGTAGCTGCTGTCGTAGCCGTATACGGGGGTAGGCCGCAGGAGCGCAGCGTCGAATAAGTCCGTGTGCTCGAAGATCTTGAGACACCCGAACGCGCGCTCTTGTATTATGTCCATGGGCTGGAGCGGCGAGGCCTCGGTGTGCGGGGCGAGATCTGGGGATCCGTGGAGACCGGTCGTCCCGTAGTCTTTGCATCCGGAGCTCGCGAGGACGAGGGGGCGGATGCCGTGCGCGTTGGACGTCGTGGCGAGTTTGCGGATGAGGGAGAGGGCGGCGTCGTAGTGTGCGCCGAAGGGGATTTGCTCTGTGCACGAGACGATGACGTCGAGGGTCTTGGTGTATTTGGCTAGGTCTGCCGGGAACGTGGCGTCTGTGGATATGGATCCGATGATGGGGATGATTTCCTCGGAGTACAAAGTTCCAGCTGCTTCGGGACGCCGGATTAGTCCGTAGACGCGCCAGCCGGCGCGCACAAAGGCCCGGCAGACGGCGGAGCCGATGTATCCATTTGCGCCGGTGACGAAGACGGATTTCTGGGGGGGTGTGGATTGGGTCATGGTGATGTCACTGAAGCGTTTAGATTTGGAATATTGGTCTTTACTTTTGATATCGTCATTTTGGAGTCAGGATGAAATATAGGTATACACTTTATTTATACTATGTCTACGTTTGCTGTACGTGCAATTGACGTTGTTAAATGGGGGGGTTGGAATTTGTAATCGCTATGCTGTGAACAGGCACTTTGAGTTTGTGATGTCGGGGCAGATGCAACGATCAAAAGCAGCTCGGGGCAATAGAGGCTCCGCTTGATAACTCGGGCGCCCCCTGATTACCAAACCGTCCTGGGAAAACTGGATACGGGTCTCAAATGTTGTTTATCCCGTTGGGGTTAGGGTGCTCAGGGGTTGAACGTACTTAAGAACTTCATCTCTCGGATTCAGATAGTTGCTTAATCCATCCTGTTTGAAAAGATTGGTTACTTTCGTATATAGGTGTAAGACGTTGTTGGTTCTCTCTACTCTACCCATATGCTGATAACATGTGTTGGTGAGGGAGGAAAATTCCGCCGTCTTATGAAGCAACATGAGAATGACAGATGTAATGTGTTCTTATTTACCAACTAGAACAGTTTTCACTTCATTAATAACTGCATTGTCTGTTTGATATTATTAGTCTGCAGGTAACTTGTGATCGACATTTATATCATCTGTTGTACATCAAGGGTCGGATGCTTGATTTCAAACATATCGCAGCCTTAATGAAATGATCGAAAGGACGAAGTTTGGTATATAGAAGATATATGGTGAAAAGGGAGGGCTCAAGAGTTATATCTACATAATGTAACTACATATAAATACGCATGAATTTGTTTACGATGACTTCCAACTAGCTACTATCCTGGGTATCTCTGATAACATGGCCAGAAGAGCTAATACCGACGCCGGGACTTCCACAACGCTTGCTAAAATGACGGAATAATAAATATAGAAGAATCTAGTGAAGGCGGCGATTAACCCGATGATGTAGGGGAGGCCGTCGAACTGCTACTTTCTACGTATTGGCCGGCCATGTCTTGATCGTGAAGTAATTTCCACTTAGTGTGGGAAGCGTTAATATGATCCCTCAAATCTTCAACGCTTGCGTACCTCTCTGTTCTGCCGCTAGAGGTACATAAGACGCACCCAAACCCGCCGTCACAATGTGATTTCCCGAGGAATCGGGCTGTAATCTCAAACCCTTCCTTCACTATGAAGGCGGTTTTATCTTCAGTCTGCATCCCGTTCCAATCATACCCACATCTGCAGTTCTGGTTTTCTGGCATTGATTTTTGAAGATTAACTTGATATTCTAATGCCTCAGGGCAAAACATGCTGAACACGCTATTCTTTGGTTGCAGACCATAATCAGATGTGATCGTTGTGTGGATTGATTGAATATCGTCTGGAACTTGCTTGGGAGTTAGTGGCGGGGACGGTGGTTCTGATTGAGAGTTCGGCGGCTTGCTAGGGCTTTCTCCGCCATATTTTGACTGTGCGTACCCGGCTGCGTCGCCATCAATACTGCTACTTTTATTATCGGCGACCGGATTGGCTATATCTTCTTCGGATGGTATAACACTAAGTCTCGACCGCCGTCTGACTCCCGGCAGGATTTGTGGCACTAGACGGCCAACGGCAACTCGTTTATATTGACTAGCCAAGGCGGCCAAGCAGGATATACGAACACTTTCCGACACACGAATAACTTCGAAGAGCTCAAGTGAGCCGTTGTCGGCACGAGTAGCTTTGCGTAGAGCATATATGCGCTCTTGTAGACGTTCGAGGTCGCGTTTTAAGCTCTCGCGGCATACATCTGCATATTCTAATTAGGGGACGTAGGTGAGAGAGAGTATTAGATCCAAGGTAGCTTACCGTCTCCAACAGAGAACCCAGTGCCGAAGATATCTACCCCACTATCAAATGCCTCCTTAATTTTGCTTGGGGAGAAACTCAAAGACGTGCTTAAAGCACATGTATTAGTTCGGCCTAGATTTCCTCTGGCATGATTCTCATAATGATTCTCCTGCCATTTTCGGTGTTGCCATTTGGTGTAGTATTCTAGGCCAGCTGCGTATGTTGCAACCAGAGCCTCAACGACGGTGCCTACAGTGCTGAGATCCATCAAATTCGATTGGCTTGCCTAAACCCCACGCAATATCGCTATTATAATACCGATATGCATACTTATTTAATCAGGTACAACATAAGAGTAGTAAGAAGTAAAATAAAAAAGCATAAGGAGGAAATATGAGAAGAGACAGGAAGCAGCACGGAACAAGATAAGTGATTCCCAAGTTGGGCGATATATAACTGCATAATGCTCTTTCGCATCTACGATCTGGGCGATAAGACTTTGAGACAGACATCTGCACCAGCGGCATCAAGACCTTATCTGGTGATAGATCTGTCGCCCGGTCACCATGTAGGTACGCGAATCCCACCTGCCAGGCCAACCAGCCCTGTTGGCTCTTTAGTGGCGTTTGTCAGCAGGCCTTGTTTGCTTTATGGGCGTCGGGGGACATAATATCTATAGATTTTATTAACACATCCAATAGGTTATTAGAATCAATTGTGACAAACACCAGCCAAAGGCGCTTTACAAGGAGGCGGCCTGCATGAGGATTTACATAGTATTTATGCCGATTGGTATGGAACTCCGGATGAGTAATATTAGAACATTCGCAAACAGTTTCAGTTTAAATATAAGTTATATATTATATAACTAGAAGTGATTGTACATGGAGTTTTTAGAAGAAATATTAAGAACAAAATATTGTATCACTGTGTATTCACCTAAGATGAATTCTTACCTAAGCTGAAGTAACTTAACTTATGCTCAGTTAATGAAATTTATAAAATTGCACTATTCTAAGTTAGGTTAGTTGTGAAATTAATGCAGGTTATGAATTAAGAGTTATGAATTGAGATCCTTAGCTGAAAGAGAGCTGATGTTTTAGGCACTTACATGTATTAGTAGGCGCGTCGCTCCATTCCTCCACCAATACCTTTTTTATTATTGCATTAGCGGATCTAAGCAATGCGTCGTCATCTTCAATATCATAACGTCCTCTCCTATGAATAAGTTTATCAGTGTGCTATTATTCTAAGGTATTAAGCATTTAACTACCTACGGAATGAAACATTCCTAAGACAACAAAAAGGTCAATATGCCACGTCCTTTAAGATCGAGTTGTGATCGTTGTCACTCGCAGAAGCTCAAATGTCCGAAGCAGCCTGGAGTTTCAACCTGTACAAGATGTCTCAAGGCCGACGCCACTTGTATTTTCAGCCCGGCCGGACTTAGCACTCGACGCGCGCTACCGGCCTCTAATTTTACCTACTTGAACAGCGACCTGGATATGAATATGCAGTTTGACTGGCCTCCTTTGGAATTTGAAAATACTTTAGTTACTCCCCCAGAAGTTCCCCAAGAATCCCTACGAGATCAACAAGTTCCAGATCAACCAGTTGAACAATCAGAGCCAGCTTCTCAGGATCCGCGGTCAACCTGTGTCCGTCTACTAACCTCCTTGGCTGTTGAGGTTGATCAAGTGTCCATAACTTTATCATCAGTATCGCACGTCCATGTGCCTAAGAATCGACCAATTGCGGAATATCATGATAAATTCATCCAAAATACCTCCCGCACCATGTGCATCGAGCAACTCTTCACTCTGGCTCAAAACCTCACGGATATTTACCCACAGGTCCTAAGCGTCCTTTTTGATAGACCAGACTCTCCTGACTGCCAGGATCCCGATTGCTTTCACATGTCCGAGCTACCTGACGATATAGCGGCTTTCTTTTCGACCCCAGGTGATGATCAGAATGAAATTGATACTTTTCTCTTTAACCTTCTGGTATCCTGTCATGCCAAAATCGTAGACGCGATAGGGACTATTATCAGCTGCGCGAGAACGTGTACTCAAGTTACCTTAGCGTCTCCTGACTTTGTCGAGCCGCATGTGCATGTACCAGAAGTTCGAGTTGGGAGCTTTGTTGCAACCAATACGACTGCTTCAACGATGCAGATTGTCCTCTTAATCCATATCGCTTCGGTTCTCGTTGATAATGCCCAACGGCTTACTAAACGAGTCATTGCCACAATAGAGGGTAGGCCCGACAGCAAGCAAGCTCAAATGCTGAAACTCCAATGCGAGTTATTGGAGGAGAAATCGGTCTCCAAGGTGAAACTATTGCAACAGGTCAAGGATCTATTTACAACTATCAGTTTCATGAATTGCGATCGAAGGACATCATCGAAAAAATGAAGGATAATTCTTCAATACCTTTCCAAGTGTTAGTGGCTCCACGAAGCTACATAGAACGTCCACCAAGCAACCACCTCTAAACCACCCATGTCTTGTTTCGACATCGCCACTTACTCTGCTAATCGAAATTCATCATGCCTACGGCCCCAGCCATGTCTTTACCTACTGATACCAACATTTCTTAAAGGGGCCAAATACCTTGATCGTCGGATCTTCTTCATTCGGCACCTAGAAGGCGAAGCTACTAGGTGGTAGATCGTCGACTATCAGTAGTCCAAAAACATGAAAATTAGACTTGGCAATAACACCAAGCTCTTTGTCGCTTCGACCTTTAGCTTAAGACTAGTAAGCTGACGATGTAGCTCAGGCTTGGCAGCTGGTAGATGTTTGCTGCATATGTTGCAGTGTCAATGGAGTACTGTCCTGGTAGCAATAGTACCCACTTCGTATTGAAGTAAGAGAAGGGGTTACGCTACAAGGTCCATCAATATCAAGCTGCTCGATGTGGAATCTCCTGTCGAATCTATACCCGAGATAGAGGAGCGTTTAGTATTGTTCGATCCACTTCAGGTTTACTTGTTTGCTTTTCAAGCAACTACCTCGTATAAAGCCACTGAACACAACAAAAAGATAGTTAGCAATAAGCAACAAGCCCAAATAATATTTGGCATACGCTTGATCGATTATTTAACTATTGCAGGTATGACGTTACAACAATTTGAGCGTTAATTTCGTTACCATTAACAGGTACCTAGCTATCGTACTTAACAGTGAGATACTCACTCTGTTGACAAATACTATATCATTCTTATAATTACACATTTATCAAGTATCATGCACCAAATTATACATAGCGGCAAGCGATATAACTGAATATAGGTACGCAATATGATATTTACTCTAACTCCGGTTTTCTACCTTGGTAAAAACCCAAGTCTCCAGCTAATAAAATGATAACTAGTAAAATAGGATCTTCGGCTTTATAATCAAAGCAAAGGTTGGCCAGATAATGCTGCATTGTTAATTTCGGGTAGATCATACGACTGGCCTTTGAGATATACAGCTAATAGTTGATTGTCAAGTCACGTCTTTGTATTTACTATCAAAATAAAGAATATATTTAATATTCCAACTGAATTCTAATTCGGGGTTTAATGTAAAACAATTTTCCTATCCGCGAATAGCCATTAATGTCTCTTGTGGCACAGGTCGCATTTAAGTGGCCTGCTAGATAAATATCAGATAATGAACCAAATTTCTACTTTTCATAGGGAGATCTATGGAATACACAAACTGATATTCGAGAGTACATCTAGAGAGCGCTCTAAGTCGCTGCCTGGTCTAAGGAGTCGAATAAAGGCCTTCGGAGAGGAGCATGGATGTGATAGGAGGCGCAGGAGTTGTACTCTGCTGAAGAACAAGGTTAAAAGGTTACCTGAGATCATCATCGCGCGGTGCAATGGCAGAAGTGCTAAGAACGAGGACTATGATAGCGATGAGGAAGACCTGAGAAATGGTGTTCCTACTACATACTCCCAGCACCGTGGCGGTCAGTTCACCCCGGATATGAAGACAACAGTTGCCGAAAGGCATGATGAACTAATATGCCGTAAGAGTGAACTACAGGGGGAGCTATACACCGCAAAGCAGCGGTACCTCGACGCGCGCGACTGGTTTATTAACGCCTCTAACCCGCAATGGGATGCGAAAAAGTGCTTCAAATACCGGCAACTGGAGGACAACTACGTAGACCTAACGCGTATGTACTTCAAGCTCGAAGACGATATAAACGAGCTCCAGGCTATGCTCCTCAGCTTCGGGGAAAGCGTATCCGTGCCGATGGCGGTGCAGAAAAGCGGGAGTTGGGATATGAACACGCGCCGTTCTCGCATATGGACGTTGTCGAATGCTAGTTATGAGTGGGAGTCGCCGAGTGATTTTCCAGCGGTGAGTTCGCGGGGGAATATTGGTGCATCTAGGACGTTTTGAAAATGTTTAGGTATAACAGTTTATTCTGTGTTTACGGCATATTTTTTTCTATTATAAAATATCAGGGATCATGTTGTATGGAAGGAGAGGTAGGGGCCGAGACTGCAGTATATAGGTGTATCGGTGACTGATTTAATCCATGCTTAGCCCCGAGAATAGGGGAGAGGGATGGCCTATTTATATAGAGATTTATATAAGAATTATTATATATCAAAATTTAAACACTATAGAACTTTTAGCTACGTCACTGAATACTATGCCGCTTTAGTAGCACAACTCTTTACACAGGGTTCCAAAGACTTACGAAGTGTAGACGTACGTATCGATTCTGCTGCTCAATTAGTTTAAGTATACCTGGTAGTACGTCTTAAAAGCCTATGGATTTCTCTTGACTTCTGAAATATGTTGTTATAGCAAAGATGGGGTTATACTCAGTGAATTATTAAATGATACACTTTAAATTTAAGGCAATCAGCTGCATTATGTAGACTACGAGATATCCTATAGGGTTAAACAGTACTACTTAATCAATTATAAATCACGATAGGTAAATCACTAAAATTGACGCGTTTTCTTTTTAAACATTAAAATGTATTAGAGCTTACTATTTACTTTCATCTTCACACTACTTCCACTCCGTCGCTCTGCGATAGGAAAAAGGGAGAGGGGAAACCGGTACTACTAGAATAAGGGTGTATTTACCTCTGGAACCATTTTCGAATTCGACTCATACTTACTTATCGTCGTCTACAACTGTGGCACTTCTCATTGACGCGAACCGTGTCAGACTCAGGGGCGTCCATGGGAGTGACAAGCGGGCATCGGCCGTAGGAAGCAACCAAGGGACATGCGATCACCTGGCTGGAATAGTCCTGGCGATGTCCGCAGGTGTAGAGTTGTTGGGGGTGCCAGCACATGATGGGCGGTATTGAAGATGTAAAGGGTTGAAGGGTTAAAAGTATGAGTAGAATTTAGAAATGGCTGTTGAGATTCCCCCGGTGTAGAAGTGTGTGAATGGTTGATCCTGTCAACCGAAGATGTCGAATACTAAGCTGAGCTGTTGTGATGATTGGAATGATAGAATCTACGAGATGTTTTAAGCTGGCTCTTATACTTTTCTCAAGTGTCATTAGGACAATAAGCATTGTTGTTTATCAATAATGTTATTATTGACGTTTCTCTTTGACGGATCCAAGCGGAGTAGCTTCTCACAATGAAGACGCCAAAGCTTTTGTAAATGGCATTCATTCTCTTTCATACTCTATAGTCTCTAAATAAGCTTAGTCGAAGTCTTTGAATAACTACAGTTGATCCAGGTTCTACTAAGAATACAGGATCTTCTGTCTTGGATTATCTTTCAGGCCCCTTCAGCGATGAACTCTTTCATAGCATACAGCTTCATTCTTCCGCCCACAGAATGTGGGCATTATGGAGTACCCTAGGATATACAGTGAGTTCTAAAAATATTACTAGAGCCTCAAAGTCTTAGCCGAAGATCTTAGACACGATAGGGTTAGTTTAGAACTACTTCTACTAATTAGTAACCTTGAGCCATACATCTACTTAAAGGAGAAAATGTAAGATCTAAGTTTAAACCCTGTTCACGTTTCTATTCGTAGCCATATTCTTCCCAATTACATGATTGAGTTTACTTGCATTCTTGGGTCGAGAGAATCGAAGCATTTGCAAGCTCAAAGCGGAATACAATGAAACCACCTTCTGCCCGAAGTGAGGAGGCAGCCTAACGTCTTTGACTTCGGTCCGTCCAGTGCTACTACACTGACAAATACTAACTCACCAGTCTTTCGCCCATTCCTAATGTGTCGGTAAGCGTCGGGATATTGGGCCGACTTCATGTCGAAGGCACGAGGTCTATCCCCTAAGTGAACGGCCACACCTGCACACCAAGAATCTGGGCCGGTGGACTCAACACACTACCCCACAGAATATAACCTGCATATCGGAATTCCAAGACTTCATGGCTTCATTTACCTCCCGTCGACTTTAATCAAGGTGGGAAAGCTGATTGGTCATGGGGGAGTTATACAAGGGTGAGTATCATTTACCCGGAGGACCTTTATCCGCTCGGTAGCCATCTCGCCGCGTCCAAACATGTAAGGTCGTCATTGAGCATGGCTCAATCATTCGGTAATGCAAGAATTTAATTGATCTCCCCATGCTTCTTTTAGAAATTCGTGGAAAGCGAGCATGGATATAATAATAGTAGTACGACGCGTGCCCCCCTGACATTCTCCAGGTATATATATCGAGTGCCGCCGATCTTCAAAGCCATCCACACCAGAGTCAGGGAACTTCAACATTGTCAACCTACATTCCTATATCTTGACAAAATGAAGGCTGTTACCGCTGTCCTCGCCCTCGTGGCTGCCGTTCAGGCTCACTGTAAGTTAGATAAAACCATATATGATCTGCAGTAAAATAACTAATATACGGTTAGACACTTTCCCAGCGCTGGTTGCAAACGGCGGTGCTACAAGCAAGTGGGAGTACGTGAGGAAGACGACCAACTACCAGAGCAATGGACCAGGTCCGTATTTTATAGCATTTGCCTCTAAATCCTCGATCTTATAGCATCAACTAACACTTTGCAGTGACCGACGTCAGCTCTGATCAGTTCCGCTGCTACCAACTCGCCGCAGGCAACGAGGGCGCCAAGACGATGACCGTAGCTGCCGGCTCCACCGTCGGCTTCACGGCCGACGCATCCGTCTCACACCCGGGGACCCTACAGTTCTACATGGCGAAGGTGCCCGCAGGCCAGAAAGCGGATTCGTGGGATGGCTCAGGCGCAGTATGGTTCAAGATCTTCTCGCAGGGCCCGAACATCTCGCCCAGCGGTCTGACCTGGCCCAGCCAGGGCGCCAAGGAGGTCACGACCAAGATCCCGTCGTGCATCCCCGCCGGCGACTACCTGCTCCGCGTCGAGCACATCGCCCTTCACTCCGCGGGCTCGGTCGGCGGTGCTCAGACGTACATCTCGTGCGCGCAGCTCACTGTTACTGGCGGCGGCAGCAAGACCCCGACGAACCTTGTCTCGTTCCCTGGCGCTTACAAGGCTACCGATCCTGGTCTATTAATCAACATCTACTACCCGGTACCTACTTCTTACACCGCCCCTGGACCTGCTGTGTTCACCTGTTAAGTGGCTGTGGAAGTTGAGGGATAGGGTCTGCGGAATTCGTGATAGGAAGCGAATAATATTGAGAATATCCTAAATAAATATCTTGACTTTGAGTCTTAATACGAATTACGTAGTGAAATCCCAATAGACAGCTTCTACCTTGTGATCATGCAGTTAATACTTCCTCTAGCCTAGAAGATAGGAAGTAGTTAATAGCTCTCTGCTAGACATAGTTAGATAGCAGGTCACAGACACTGCAACGAAATCCTATATCAAAAACGATTCACTTATGCACATACAATCACACATGTAAACCCAAGTTTTAAATCAACAGAAAATATTGTATTTCGTTCCTTCGGTATCAAGAATTAAAGTCCATACTCGTACTCATACATTTCCACCCCTTGCTCATAAAAATTTGGGTATATGGGCCATTATGCTTGACCAAAATGAGTATTCCTCCTCTCTAGACGCTAAGTCTTCGTTTCGATAATTTAAGCGGTGGTGGCATCGAAGGACAGGAAGGTTGAAGCATTGCCAGCCTCGTCCTCGTCCTGCTTGATGTTGTTATCAAGCTTCTTCTGCTCCTTGGCCATGTCGGCGGAGACATCCTCTCCCTGGGCTTGCTCGATCATCAAGCGGAAGATGGTGGCCTGGAGCTTGAGAACCTTGTTCTTTATCTTGCCGCGCTGGAGAGCATCGGCAGCCTCACCGGAGGCATCGTCGATGGCGGTATTGAATGCCTCCTTCTCAGCTTGGTTGCAGATCTTGTTGACTGAGTTAAGGAAGGCGATGTCATCCTTGTCGGCGTTGGCCAGGTTGTTTGTGTCAAGAGCGCTGAAGACAGCGAGAGCTTCTTCTTGTGCGTTACCGGCAACACCTCCGGAGATAGAGATGTCGTTGTATGTCTGCTGGGTGAAGACACCGGCCTGGACGAAGGCAGCGTAAGCCGCAACTAGAGCGATAGAGAAACGCATTGTGATTATTTTGGTGTGGTAGGGTAAAAAAAGTCGGATGATTCAAAGTCGTCAACGACTGGCTAACTTTATTCGACTAGCGAAATGAAATGAATACGAGTAATGGAAAGGGACAGCACAGCTGTTGGAGAAGAAAGAAGGAATAGAAACTGGCTGTTGATGTTTGTAGAATGGGATAGAGAAAAAAAAAAGATTTACGAAACGTATGGGCGGGAAGCCGTAGATCTTATACGGCTTGATTTTCATAAGATCCGGAAAATCATTTCAATATTTCTGGGGCTCTCAACTATCTCGTCGGTAACTGTAGCCGAGCTGAAGCTTCGAAAAGGGACCTAGACGAACACGCTTGTCGCTAGTCGAGTTGGTTGTGCAACGCGCTTTGCGTGAAGAAAGCCAAGAAAGTCTTGGCTGAAACCCACGTCCCCTTTTTCACCTTAAGATTTGGTATCGCGAGCTCGGTTTGCGAAGGTTGGACCCGGCAATGCCAAGAGACGAACACCTCAAATGGCGCCGAACATACTGGTGATACCCTGAGAGATCCTTCAATATCGGGAGATATAATGATGGGGTTAGCAGCCCGCGTCCGGACGGCCATTTCGGGTTCGCCTAGCCGCCGCTATCGTGAGGCTCACCAAGTGGAAAATCTTAGATTAGAAAACGCACGATCCCTGTTCCTGACATTGATATTCTATTAATTATTGTATAATATCTAATAGTTACGGACAAAATAAACATTATACTCTATATATCAAAGGTAAATTTTGACCGAATATAGTTCGTTTAGAAAAAAGAATAGTGTAACGATAGAATGATAATATGTAAGACGGGGTTTCTTCATGAGTTCATGTCGTCTGAAGTCGAACAGGGGCAAGCAGGGGGTAAGCGGTTAGTTAAAGCGAAGGGAACCCAACTCCACTATCCCCCAGTGGTTAGCGAAACTGCAGGGTAGCCCTTGTAGCCCCTTGCTACTCCATAGAAGCCGAAATCTTACAAGTTCGTATGTCGAAGTTATGATCGTGGAAACCTGGGTTACTATCAAGGGGCAGCCCACGTTTTAGAGCATGGATTCAAGACAAGTAGATTCGGCGATATCGACATATTGTATTGTGAGGTATTTATCGTGCCATTTTGGAAGTCAGCGACATTGAAGCGAATCCACGTTTATAATAAAATTCCATTCTGTTATCCAGCGGATAGAATCCCATTCCTAGTCGTAGACCTTATTAACCCTGTGGATATCATGGTATTTTCAAAAGACCATACTAATTTTACTAAAATGTGTTGTTCGCCACCCCTACAAGAGCTGTCGGACATCCAATAAAGGAAACCATCGCGTCTCCTCTTTTTCTTCTCGTCATCTCTCCTTTATTTAATTACCTACGCATTGGAGACGGTGAAGCTAATATACCATATGATTTCAAATCACACTTTTCATATGTTAGCGATGAAGACAACATTGATGCAAGCATAGTAACGGAGAGACTAATCGAAACTGTTCCGTCGGAGACTTTCTTTGGTAAGCATCATGTTCGACCAAGTCACACGGGTAGTAGAATTCATCAAAGAATGAATTGGATTGGTGTAGATGCCTTAAGTCGTCAACTTAGCCTCATGTATCTTCGTTGATTTATAAGTCAATACTGATATCGAAGGCGTAACTAAGTCCGATTGTTACCACTTTATGCAACATTTGTTTGTCAGGCTTTGGGGTTGGCTTCTTGGATCTCTCGTCATACCCCTCAGTAATGGCGACATCCCACGGTGTATAAGCCGATCCGGACGGGCCGGAGCCTACCTTATAACGTAGAAGAACGGCACGCTCCCTCCGTAAAGGAGCCCTGTAGATCCGTAGAAAGAGATACGAATAGTAGACATGGCCGAACAACAGCAACAGAAGAAACAACTTCGTCTGGGAGCTTTCATGCGCCCGGTGAGCTTGCATACAGGAGCATGGCGATACCCCGGTGCCTATCCCGATGCCAACTTCAACTTCCAGCACATCAAGTCGTTTGCGCAGAAGTTAGAAGCTGCTAAGTTCGACGCATTCTTCATGGCCGATCATCTAGCCGTATTGAACATGCCCATCGAGGCGCTCCGACGCAGCCACACTGTCACATCATTTGAGCCATTCACTTTATTATCAAGTCTGGCCGCAGTAACCGAGCGCATCGGCCTCGTCGCTACGGCTTCGACGACATACGATGCACCTTACCACATCGCAAGGCGGTTTGCGTCTCTCGATCATCTGAGCGGAGGCCGTGCTGGCTGGAATATTGTCACAACCGCTAATCCAGACTCGGCGCGCAATTTCGGCCAGGATGCGCATAAGGAGCATAGTGAACGCTATGCTCGGGCCCGTGAATTCTACGATGTGGTGACAGGACTCTGGGATAGCTTCGCCGATGACGCTTTTGTGCGTGATGTCGAAAGCGGCATCTTCTTCAATCCCGAGCGTCTGCACGTTCTCGATCATCACGGAGCCGAACTCGACGTCAGGGGTCCACTAAACATTGCGCGACCACCGCAGGGATGGCCAGTAATCGTGCAAGCCGGTGCATCAGAGCCGGGGAAACAGCTCGCTGCCGAGACGGCCGAGGTAGTGTTTTGCGCACCGCGAAATCTCGAGGCGGGCAAGGAGTTCTTCAAGGACGTGAAGGGCCGGCTTGCTGCTGTGGGCCGTAGTCCTGATGATATAAAGCTGTTACCTGCCGCGTTTATAGTCATTGGTGATACAGTCGAAGAGGCCCAAGCTAAGCGGCTGAAGCTGGACAGTCTTGTGCATTATGAAAGTTCCGTTGCTTCGCTCTCTATTGCACTTGGCTACGACGTCGCCAACTTAGATCCAGACGGCCCTCTACCGACTGAGCTGCCCGAGACTAACGCAAGCAAGTCAAGTCGTGAGAGTGTGTTAAAGCTTGCAGCGACCGAAGGTCTTACCGTCCGCCAACTCGCACAAAGATATGGAGGATATTCAGGTCTGGCATTTGTCGGAACGGTCCAGACGGTGGCTGATGAGATGGAGCAGTGGCTTGTACAAGAAGGTTCAGATGGCTTCAATGTTGTTTTCCCCTTCTTACCGCAGGGTCTTGATGATGTGGTCGAGCGCTTGATTCCGGAGCTGCAGAGGCGAGGCATCTTCCGTAAGGATTACGAGGGGACAACTCTGCGAGAGCATTTGGGTCTCAAGCGCCCAAAGAACAAGTTCTTCCCATAAGATAGGAGTAATGCACAGTTAATAGTCATAGTTGTACCTCATATACGAAGAATGAATTAGTATAATGATATTGGCTCGATAAAGATATAAGACTTCCAATTGGACACATGTATATTATTTGAAATCTAATAGTGCCATCAAATGTTAGAGTTAGCCACTTATTCCTATAAAGAGTTGTGTAAACATCATATACCTAAAGAATTAGAATACAACTAGTCCAAGATGACTCTGTTACCGCAGCTTGCACTGGAGTATTGACCTTAGGTAATGACTTAAGAAACTATCATGTTAATCTAGGAATCCTCACCGACAACTCAACTTCTTTGACAGTCTATCACTTCGTTGTAAAGGATCACCTCACAATAGGGACGCAACATCATGTGTATAATTAGTTACATTATACTCTCATAATTATGATACGTAAGTAACCAAGTATCTGCCCCATTAATAGGCTGAATATTAATATCCTATAAGCCAAGCCAAGTTATCGTTGTCGTAAGCAATTAGCAACTTGCCACCTCCGTTGCCATTATGAGAGAGAGGTATAAGGGTAAGGCATAAGAAGCCGTGTGATTCCGTCCTCAACCTTGAAGATGAATTGTAGTGCGACAAGGTTTATTTTCCGTAACCTAGGTAGGTAATTTGTTAATAAAAACCTCTAAAGGGTAGTCTATGAATAATACAAACCGGGATCGCCGGACGAAGTTTGATCATCGCCCTTCCTATTGATGTTGTTCTTGTTTCCCTTGCAGCTCATCTTGACTTGAGTAAAAACAATCGTCGATACTGCCATTTTCCCGGTATTTTAGTTCGGTGTTGAGAAGAATTGTGATTGTGTGGAGAATTGTTTGGATTGTTTGAGTTGACTGAGGATAGTTCAGGTTTCTATCAAATGCAGCTTTGCTTGGGTGGTGCCCAATATATAGACATCTAGGCCATAGACATCCAGGTCGAAGACATGGACGTTTGCGCAGATGATTTGAACTATTCTCCTCAATACTCGCAAGTACTGCCATGTATCTTCGCACTTGAGTGTTAAAACACAGTTAGTCAACGGCGAACGGACCCTTTCCATATAATTGTGCGCAGATGCGAGGATAATTGAAAGACACTAAGACACAATTCGCCATCGCACACTTAACTAAGGGTGAAGCTCGCTATAGGGTGTGTAAAGGTTTTGCGTTGATGACTCAAGTATCTCGCCTGCGAATTTCTATCTAATACGCAACATATCCAATGTACCAGGGGTAGGTAATGTAGACTATAAACACCCTATTTTATCATGGTAGATCACATATCCACATTCCCTTAGATTATCAATCGAAAGAGCAATAATCTTAGTATTTTGCTCGCAGAATTGCGCAGAGTTAGCGTGTAGGGAACGCAGGCTTCCCTCGAAGGGAATCACCCTACCGCTCTCGAGTGGATTCTATCTGATCGTTTGCAATAAATTATACGCGATAGTGTCTAAGAGGAGTTCCCTGTACTACAATTACACCCATTTCCCACCCTATTCGCCACCCTTCAAGTTGCCGCGCGTATCAACACACCGTAGTCTATCCTAATGAGTACGCGTGACCACGAACGCCAAGAGACCCAATAGGTTCACCGACAAGAACTGAGCGAACTTGTCGCCCTTTGCTCAATAATGCGGAATTATTCCAACATCAAAACTCGCAAATAACACACATGGAGGATCCGGTGTCGTGTGATACCACGATGCCCTTCACGCGTCAGATGTAGGGTTTTGGGGATATTCCGTATAGCTGTATTTGTCCGGATACTACGCTGAGCTCGCGCGTCAATAAAATCGATTTATTCAGATTCCCATATATCGAAATCATCTAGCATTAATACCGTGTCGGTGCCGGTGGCAAATACGGCGCATTTGCGTCGTTAAGTGTTGCGGCTTACGATTGAAACCTTGTGTTGGATTGCGATTGAGATAAATCAAAAATTAATTGGTGGAACTTGTCGGCATAGGCAGGCCAAAAGTGCATTTTGCGTAGGATTTCGTCACTCTTTTGCGCAGTAAAGAAGGCTCGCGCAAATGCGTGAGGCTCTGGCTGTAAGCTTAACATTAACCCCTGCTATAACCTATCTTGCGAATTAATCCCCCGCTGGCATTTATTCTTTACTTAGACCAACAAGACACGTCCGAGGATCATAATATAGCTACCTATTATTTATTTTAATTATCATCTAGTAAGGCTCACAGCTAGCTCCTACAACTAGGTGGTTTGTGAAGTCGGCTAGAGAGCTATGTCTCCATTGCAGACTAGATTATACCACGACTGCTCGCTCTATTGGTAGAAGCAGCCGCGATGGAATCATCTACACCTCGAGATATGATGCTCCTATGCCCTCCAGATGAGACAACTAGAAAGAGCTTACACGCCCAGGGTGAATCTGGGGCTAATACTGATATTTGCCTCCTTAAAAGCTCAACTCCAAATTTGCTCCAACGTGTCGGCGCATTATCCACCAGGTCTGACAGTCCAAGTACAGTCGAAAGTGTTTGTTGGGACCAATCCTCAGCTGTGTACTCGGAAGCGAGTCCGGCCTCCTTCAAGGATGACCTTTTCATAGAGACGGAGCTGAATGTAATCGAACAATGTGAGAGGCCCTCCGATGCCGAAGACGAAATTCGGAACCCATCCCAGATTCCAGATATACGGTAAGTTATAATTCTTCCTCTATCCTATTAAACATTATCTATCCTTGATTTTGCAACATGTAGCTATCCCAAACAAATGCTTATGAAAGCGATGGACAGCGACTTTCACGATGTCATACCTTCAGCGAAAAATTCAGACGAAAAGCATATATCATCTAATGATAATGACGAGAACAATACCTCTAGTGGTCGACTTAGTGAGACTAGCAAAATCAGGCACGAGGAGATTAGTAGCGAATTTGAAGACGACGATTTCGATTCCGAAGACGAAGAAGACAACGACGAATGGGCCGGGGAGCCAGACAAGATTGAGACTGCAGTGCTGATGAATATTCCTGATCTGGAATTTGCTGCATCGCTTATTATGGAATTACATAAAGATCGAGTTCATAGTGAAGCGCGAAGAATTGGAGGTTGGCAAAAAGGTGTTGTTACCTGCCAAAACTCCCCTGGTTCAGGAGAGAGCTCACGACAATCCTTTGTAAATCCTAGCGCGGGCCAGCGGCCTTCGAAGTCCCGCAAGAAGCAACGATTTTTGAGATCAAGGGGTGGAGGCTCCGACGATGGAGATGGGGAAAGAGATGACGAGGGGAGCGGTTCACCCGAGAACCACGACGATGGCTCGATATCAGGCGAGCAGAGAGGACGATATGCTTGCCCTTTCAATAAGTCGGATCCTGCTAGGTTCTGCAGTAACCCCATTACCGGAGACCAATATCGCGTCTGCGAATCAGGATACAAAACAATCCAGCGATTGAAGTAAGGATCCATCATAATACCGAAGAAAATGAACTAACTGTCATTTAGGGAACACATCAAGCGGAAGCATCTTTTAATACAATGCGAGCGATGCTATAAAAACTTCTCAGGAAAGGGGAAAGCTATTGAAGAAAGCGTCGCTGAACTAAAGACACATCGCCAGCAACCGGAGCCATGTGCCGTAGGGAGTTCTGAATCCAACACGGGCATAAATATGGAGCAATGGACGCTACTAGACAGAAGTGGAGGAAAGAAAAGGAAAAAGATTTCCGATGTCGAGAAATGGTTTAACATCTGGGAGACGATATACCCAGGAGCATCTCGCCCTCCGCATCCTTGTAGGTTTTCCGGCGTGAAGCAGTAGGTGTATCTTAATACAAGTCTGATAATCGATTAGGGGCCGAACGGACTACTATAGGAATGAGGTCGTTACCAACACCAGCAAATACTAGGGGTTTTGCGAATCTGTTCCAAAGATTCCTTGATCACGGAACCATGTCCGGTGATATTCAGTTTATCCAAGGGCAAGAGTTGCTAATGAAAAGCCGTCTAAGCTCGTTGGCACAAAGGGCTTATAATCTCCACATGGATCTGAACGACACACCATCCTTAGGGAATTCTTCGTCTAGCGGCCAGACAGCAACCCAGATTACCATGCCTACAACACCAGTCATGAGCAACCCAAACATGGCCCAACGGCATATATCGGTCCCAAAACTGGGCAGACAAAACAGCCAGCCGATGCTTATAAGGGAGCCTCAAGCCCAATACCGAATCCTTCCCCCGCAGATCCCTCCAGGAATGACTTATGGGCCGCAGAATTTCCCCGGCTATGGAGGCAATCAACTGACAAGAGTTCCACCTAATCCCATGCCTGGCCCCTCTCAAGCTTTAGTACTAGACCAACCCGAGTTCCATTGGTCTTACGGGAATATGAGCAATAGCTGGTCTGGATTTGAGTATCTCCCGCATATGGACGCCGAGAATTCGGACCTACCATATATCCAGCAAAACGAGCAGAACTAAATCCCGAATAAGGGGGAAATGGAAGAAGAGTAATTTTGAACATTTTGATATTATCGAGATTTTCTATCCACTACTTTGTTTCCTTCCTTAGCTGTTATGGTTTACGCCATACTCAATTTCTACCTAACTATCCTTTATTCCTGCTCGCTGGGTGTTGAGGGGGGGAAAAGTCACAAATCTATTAACACAGCTAGATTTCTGCCTTTCAACGACGCTTGTAATTAGTTCTCCTTTAGTCGTTTGGGAAGGTTTAGTAACTCACTTGTTCATGGCTAATGTTTGCTATGAGCAACGATCCTTTCAATCCGAGACTTCATGGATCTAGGAATCAGGATAGACGGGGGATTCCATTCTATTTCAACTTTTTCAACGGCCATAAAAAATTTTTGATGTTCGTCATTTCGTGTTTCTTGTATTTTATTTTAGTTTCAAGGATCTCCGCGGTGAGTTAATATTATGCAGTCCTCTTGATAAATGTATCTGCTAATCTATAGAAACTTGTAAAAGTGAAGGAATATAGCATAAAATCCAGCAATATAGTAATAGAATTCTCTAAATAGAAACTGCAGACTCCTTATTAGTACCTAGAGAGCTCTTTCATGCCTATCATACAAAACATCGGGGTACATCTCTCGCGATATTTCCTATAGAATCCTATTAAAATATTTTCTACCTTATCTAAAAGCACCTTTAATATTGGCTCAACACAAGTATTCATAGTCTCCAGTTAGTTTAATAACACCTTAATTCCCAACTTGTCTTAAAGTAAATCCCGAGACACCACCCCCTAAGCACAAATCGTGATCTTCGACTTAGTTCACAGGAATTCGAGTGTAGCAACTCCCACCCATCACACCAACACCAACACCATCAACAAATTATTATTATATCGTATTCTTTACAGCCGTGGCCCTCCAGCTAGCTTGATTCGTAATTAGCGCTGGTGGACACTTTGCCCTGGATGTCTTACATGCGTGTTGCCTACTATGCGAGCAAGAAGCGGGGAATTAACTATATCATCGTGTACAGAGCTATACACGCACACTTAACTAGACGGACAGACACACAGGCAACATGTTTGTTCAACCGTATTAATGACTATGAGTACCTGCCTAAGACATCACAACAGAGCATCCACGTTTACGCACTTGAGATGGGCCCATCTGAATAGTCATAATGCCATCTAGCCCACGGCGTTGACAAGTAAAATATGGATCACGGAAGCTCGTTTGACGAACAGCAGTGAGGAGGGGTGGGAAAGAGGACATGGGTAAAGGATGCAAGACGCTTCCAACAGGTGTCTGGATTTACCCCTGAAAATACCGAATTGAAAAGAGGTAGTCATCGTTCACAACTATTTACGATATCAGAACGTAGGTCGAAGATAATCTTGCACTGGTTACAGAAATTATTCGGATATAGCACGGAAAAATTAAGAGCTTAAACTCAGGATCCTGAATTGGAATTGTCAACTGGAAATGGCTACGTTTGTCCTAATAGTACATATTTAGGGTAGTGCGTCTCAAAAAAGCAAGATAAGTAGCAAACTCCACACCATTCGCCGCCCCGTAGGTTTCCTTTTATAATATCCCTCCCTGAAAAATCTAGTCGTCGTCGGTGTATCGGGGGCCTGCTGCGGGTGTCTCTGCATTATAGGCGCCAGGGGTGGGCGCTCCGTAGTATCCGCTTGAGGAGGCGAAGCCGCTTGCTGCTGGTGTCGGGGCAGTAGCAGCAGGTGTGGGCGCCGAGTCAGCTCCCCATCCACCTTGCCAGCCAGCACCGGGGGTGGGCGCATTCATAGCACCAGGTGTAGGCGCGTTGTAGGCACCAGGAGTCGGGGCATTCATGGCACCAGGCGTGGGAGCACCCAGAAGACCAGCACCAGGGGTTGGCGCATCGTAGGCATTCGACGATCCACTTGCACCAGGAGTGTAACCCCAAGTATCATTTCCACTAGCTCCTGGAGTGGCCGCGGAAGCACCGTAAGGTGTCTTTGAACCCCAGTTGTCACCGCTACCACCACTGTACGCGGGTGTCTTGGACCCGTGACTAAAGTGATCAGGTGCTGGTGTTTTAGCGCCCGAAGACCAAGCAGGCGTGCGATTACCAGAACCATAAGAAGTTCTGCTGCCATCATAAGGATTGACAGTGCGGGAGCCATCAGCCCACGCTGGCGTTCGACCGCCGTCACCGCCTTTACTCCACGCAGGGGTGCGTCCACCACTTGCTCCTGCGGACGGCGTCTTCCAGGCGGGAGTTCGTGATGAGGCTCCACCCACAGGAGTGCGACCTCCGCTCCAATCTGAATTCCCTTGAGCAGGTCTTCCGGGAAGTCCTCCTTGACCTGGACGGCGGGTGTCGTAGTTTTTGATTTCACGCCCAGTAACACTATCACGAACCGTGATATCGCTCTTGAGCACGCTAATGACTTTACCCTTACTATGCATTTCCACGCGAGCATGCGTATCGGTAGTATCTTTGACACGACCAAGCACGCCCTTGTAACCACCCTTTCTAATCGTGACCGTTTGACCAATCAGCTTGTCACGCCCGAATGAGGCCTTGGGTGGTGGCATATCGCTTCGGCCACCATTTGGGTTCAGCTTTCTTGCAGGGTTCATAACCGTCAAGTCCGGCCCAGAACCACCAGCGTTAACACGACCACCCTTTGCTGAAATCGTGGACACGTTGTTAACCTTGGATACAAAAATACCAGCGTTCTCTGTGGTGTCGTTCGTGTGACAAAACACGTAAGTGCGGTGGATGTGAACGATCTTGCCTTGCCGACCCATGCCACCGTATTCCTTGACAACGTCATCCGGCCTAATTTCAGAACCGTTGCGGTCGGCGGCCACGGCGAGCTTTCGCTTTGGTAGCTTGTTAGCGATTTGTGAAGGCATAACCTGTCTCGTATCGCCATTCTGGTCCAATACAACCAACGTCTCTCGGTCTACTTTGACAATGCAACCGACCGTCATAGGATCAAGTTGAACCAAGTCAAGTAATGAGTATTGGCCCAAGGATCCCTGGCCACCAATATCGCTGGCCTCTCTGAGATCTTTACTGAATACAGTAATTTCAGTAGTGGTTTGGTCGGTTAAAAGGGTGACACGATCTTCAGAAATGTTCACGACCATACCGACCTCATCGCGATATCGACTACCGCCAATGACCTTGACATGATCACCGGTTCGGAATCGTTTGCGAAGGCCTTTCGTAGGTACCTCGATAGTCTGTCCAGCAAGATCACCTTCAGTGACCGAGATTGTAACAATATCCGCCTGGACATTTGTAGCTTTGCCGACTACACCCTTCTGCTCGCCCTCGTATACCTCTACTACGTCGCCTGGGAGATACGCGACGTTTGCATTGCTATCTTTAAGACTAGCGGCGAGCGATTTGAGATCGATATTTTCAACCCCATCTTCGCCTCCAGAGGCAAATCTCGTAACCTCTTCTAGCGTCGGGTTCACATCGCTGACAACCAGGTGCTGGATTTTGATGTCCTTAACCTGAAAGCCCTTTTCAAATTCGTCGCCATTGTAATTCCAGGTATTGGTTTGGCTGCTATACTGAAGCGTACGGGGGTGTCTCTTCCTCGCTTCGACTTCGCTGAATAGCCTCTGAGGGGGTCGTGGACCTGCAACTGGGCGTCGTCGTTTCTTATCGGCTGTCAAAGACATTGACTCATCTCGTAGTCCATAGTCGAGTCTTGGTATGAAGCGCACTCTAGCATCAAGGCCGTTCTCTGTGATATCAAGAACTTGTGCGAGATCGCCGGCATGTTTGGCAGGTCTGCGGAGTCGTACCCAAGCACCAGGCTCTAGAGTAGGTGTCTTCTGAACCCTTAATAAATCAGGTCTCTCCTTGATGTCAACAAGAAGCATTTTGGTACGAGGGTATACGTTCATCATATCCTCGAGTGCCATCATCACGTCTGTCTGCCGAGGGGCTTCCACGTATATCAGGCCCTTCAAGATAGAGTTAGGTCCGCCTCGTTCGAAGACACCGGTAACAGCTAGCTGGTCCTTGGTATTCCAGCGTTCGGCTATTCTCTTCGTAATGGCTTGGACTACCTCGCGCTCCTTGCCTTCCTTGCATCGCACACCCCAGATACCCGGGTCATCCACGCTTGGTAGGAGTAGCCTCTGAGGAATGATTGCAGAATCGCCCATGCCCTTAGCAGTGCGACGGTTTCCATATTTGCGTACGTAGCCTTCGGCCGCACGCTCTAGATCTTCTTGTGTAACAGCGTCACGCTGTCGGTCGAGCTCACGATGTCGTCGATCATCATCTAGTCGGCTTTGTTCGCCAAAATCGCCTCCTTCTTCGTGCTCGATAAATCCCTCATTCTCTTCTGCAGCCTCTTCATCATCTTCGCCTTCATCTTCATCATCGACTTCAGCTTCTATATCGATGAACGCGTTTCGTCTGTCGCGACGACGCTTGCGACGATGACCCTGTACATTGAAATTGAGTTAGAAATTTATCTCTTAAGCTAAGTAGTGTAGAAAGAATAGAGTAATGGATTGTAGAATGAATATGGAATCACCTACTTGAATCTCCTCGTCCTCTTCGTCATCTTCTTCTTCATCCTCATCATCGTCGTCATTTCCTATGACATCCTCAGCATCTTCATCTTCGTCTTCATCTTCATTATCGCCTCCATTTCGAGGAGGTGAGGATTTTCGTGACTGCTGTTTTGGTTGATCATCCTGCTCTTCGTCGCTAATGTCAGCAGGTGCTGGATTAAAGTCCTCTTCCTCGTCGGATTCGAGGTCGGGGTCGCGAGGATCACTCATGATGCCCAATTATTAAAGCGTATGTATCGACGCGTGCAAATAATTGAAAAGAGGTAGAAGTTGCGAAGAGAATGAAAGGAAATAAGAAAAAGGTGTGCAAGATTGGTAAGTTGATGAAGGATAAACGCGAAAGATGGTTTCTTTTACGTTCAACTGCGGCAGCCGCAACGTGCTAAATCTCTGGGATAATTCTGGAGAATGGAAGCTCAATCACGCTAATATAAATAAAGCTTAGCGGGGAAACCCAAAGGGCCAATGATGAAATGTTTTTGGAAGTAAGTGATTTGGTTGTTTGCCAGCTGTCACGTATGTACCTAGGTACCTCACGTAGTTGCGCCTGAAAGGATTAAGGAATCACAACAGTACAAAGAAAAAAGATTATTATATGAGATACTTAGTATTTATAGGTAATCATATGTGGCAAAAAAATAAGATAAAATATAGATACATTCGTTTATGTCCAAGCATAACAAGTTACTTTCCTTTGCCTTAACTAAAGTTTACCTGACCTAAATGTTAAATTATGCTGTATCAGTGCATTTGAATACTAGTGTTGTTGTCGAAAGCGTCAAAATCATTTTTAATACTATCTCGCTTGAAATTCTGATAATCTTCCTTCTCACATAAAATATAAAAAGTCATCAATACTAATACTAATAATAGCAATAATACGTAGTACTTTTACTCCCCATGCACCCACCGGGGTATATATCTCTTAAGTACTACAAAGCATAAAACTGGAAGCATAGTAATGAACAAAACACACCTTAGCTTCATCCCCTACTCCCCTTTTTTTAAGGTGCATGACTTTCTTATTGTACTGAAGCGGCCGTTCCTCGCTGTATACCACCAATCACCAGCCGTTGGCATTTTGCCGCCTACCGATTCATCCATCTGCCGACTCATCGCGGTATTCCGCCTGCTCGCCTACTAGAATGGTTGCTAATATACAAATTAAGACTGAGTACGATACTCCTAGACGATTGGTGTTGAACGGCACAACCTTTGCCTCTCATATCGGATATCGAATCGGCTCCCTCATTTTCATCAAACAGTCTACTCTACCCGACAATAGACTGTCTCCTGCTCAGCTATGCCCTTCACTCACGAACTATAAGGGCTTGCTCGTAACCAAAAACGTGATACAGGCTTGGATAACGCCTTGCTTCGTAAATGCATATAGCAGTCTGAGGGGTAGTGCCAGCTTATAGATCATCGTTGAGCATGGCTGTTGGCATAGGGGGGATCTTGCTTCGTAGTATTCCAACTGTGTCGGGTTTTCACATGCGTAACCAGAGCACTTCAAATCTTGACACCCCAGACTCCTCGTCCACCACTAACACCTAGCCAGTCGCCAACACCGTCTCCACTGTGGAGAGGAGGAGCCCAGCCAAGGTTGCCAACCTCGTAGTCGCACTGCCAACTAGCAACCGGGCTGAGGTGTTTCTCTGCCGAGCCGGCGCCGTTGGAGGACGAACCGGGGGTAGGAGTACTGTTAATCAGATCCCATAGTAGAACTTGACAGTCATCGCCACCGGAAGCGAGTAGCCCTCTCCGTCCAGGAGACCATTCAACTGAGCTCAGGGATCCACCATGGCCGCGTAGTTCCAGCAACGCTTGCCCCGGCTGTCGTACATCAAGAATGCGAATAACATTAGAATCTTGGGCGAATGTAGCTAAGAGATAAGTGTCATGAGGCGAGGTTGCCAACCTCAGGAGGGGCGGTGCGTGAGACATGGTTTGCTGGGCCAGCGTCGGGCTTATCCTGCCACCATTCGCATCTGTCATACGGTTAAAATAATTATCTTCAAGAATACCATTCTAGTAACTTACCTCGGTCATCCTTGGCGGTTGGTTCATAGATGATAGTACTATGCTCCAAACTGCGAAGGTCGAACATTCGCACACTCCCATCTTGTCCACAGCTAACGAACACGTCCACACTATTGGCACAAAATCGAACATCGTAGACTTCCTTATCGTGAGCAATAAGTTGCGTCTT
Organism: Daldinia childiae; assembly: GCF_008694065.1. NCBI lineage: Eukaryota > Fungi > Ascomycota > Sordariomycetes > Xylariales > Hypoxylaceae > Daldinia > Daldinia childiae. The sequence continues at coordinate 750,987 of NW_022984651.1, read as the reverse complement.
GGCTGTTAGGGACGGAATATCCCAGATAGTGCAAGTCGTGTCGATGCTGGAGGTGATGATAAGACTGGGCGAGACGGTGTTCCAATCCAACGACGTGAGAGGCGCCGTGTGGTCTGGCGTCTTTGAATTAGACAATAGCGCCAATGGTGTAAGCTTCGTTATAGGCGCGCCTAGGTTCGGCTTGGTTATATTATTCGAATGGGATGACTGGGCGTCGGATGGCAAGGACCATAGCCGAAGATGATCGCCAGAAGTAGCCAGTAAATCAGTAGATTGCTTCTGGGAAGATGGAGGTTCCCACAGAAGGCGCGTAACGGGGTATGAATGGGTTGCTTCTGCAACCTTGGTAAATTCCATGCTATACTTAGACGAACCGGGGGTATATATATCGGAAGGGGTATTCGTAACCTGTGTGTCGAGTATTTGAATCTATAAACAGGGTCAGTAGTGGTCATGAATAGGTTAAGACTCGAGCTATGGGTCGTTAGCATACAAAGTTATGGCCATCTTCTAGATAGCTTCCAATGGCAACCTTGCCGGCGCCCCTGGCTTGGGGAGCCCATTTGCACCAGTCGAATGCATATAGCGCCCAAGGAGCCAAGTAATTACTGGTAGATGGTTGAACGTTGGCGAGCTCGTAGCCCAGTGTACCAGGCGGGCCATCGGATAGACTTGAGTCGGCTCGAGGTCGGATGTCTGCTAGGCCAAGCGGTGTGTTGGAGATGTTTCGCTGAGAGCCGGGAGCGGTATATTTAGGATCTTGCGGCGACATGTACTGTGATGAGCCGGGGTTGGATCCTCCGGGGGTGGTAGGAGTGTAGGGGGAGTACGAGGTAGAAGAATTCTCGTAAGGAGCGGCAGGACTAGAGCGAGAGTAGCCGTGTGCTGATAAACTCAAAGTCGGTGGCTTGGACGGCGAAGCGTACTCGCTCGGAGAGTGTTGTATGGCACCGGACATGGTGGGTAGGGTAGGTGCGGTATTGGCACTTAGAGCGGGGGGACGACCGGGGCCTAGTCCTCCAGGTTGAAGGACGTTGGGCACACCCGAAGTTTGGTATTGAGGATTGACGGGTTGCGATGCAGGTTGGTCGAGTTTGATGTGCGGAGCGGAGGCGGTAGTATAGTCCCGCGGAGAGATTTGGCCGCTGTGGCTCATAGTAGAAGAAATATGGAGTTCATCATGCTGAGAGCCATATGTATTAGTTCGTCTCGGGGCGGCTCCGTACTGGCTTGCCTGGTTCATGTTGGATGCGCTAGCAGCCGCGACAGAGCTGCGAGATGTTGGTTGGATCGAATGGCTATTGGCCGGTGTTGCGGTCAAAGGATGCAAGTACGAGCAAAAACCGCAGGAGGGGGCGAAAGTAAGGAGGTAGTCTCTCGACCTGTCGACGCTTACGTCGATGTTATTTAATGGCTACTAATTGCTAATATTTTCAAATATTAGATGTCGCAAGTAGAGTGTAAAAAAAAGGTCGATAGCAGTCAAAAGCCGGGACACGCCCCTGCTAAAAAAAAGATTCGCGACGTCGGGCGGGAGGATTCTCGGTTGGGCTCTTGCGATTACCACTTAACCTAGTGAATAACAAGTATGTATCGAAATGTACCGCGGGTGGTGGTGCTGGTCGCAATTGGAGTTGTCGCCGCAGTTGGTGAGGGAAGTAGATAATAAGATAATGAGATAATAAGGAAGACAACAACTACTCAATCAGTCCTTGTCGCGTCGTGCAAAAATGATTGCGTATGCGCCTTGCACCTATATCTTTGATACTGATGGTCGAAGTTGTTCTTGTGGTTACCTCTTAGGTAATTTTATACGATTGGAATTGATCTCCAAGTGAAGGGTGTTAAACAATACCGTCTAACGAGTGTGGAGATGGTTGGGCAGAATGCGATGCCTTGGTAAGATTTCGTCTTTTACTGAGTATTGCCGCAAGGTTCCCCTCACCAGCGCTTGTTTCCTACATGTAGGTCATTGTTTACTAGGATACTTCAAGGTACCTCTTAGCCACTAGCGATTTCCTTGTTGAAGTTCGCAGCTTTTACATTACGTTAGGTACATAAGGTACCCTTATAGGTACGAGATAAGGGATTTCTTCTCCTTACATGAAGCCGTACTTACTAGAATTGTATCTTAACATCTACGTAAATTACCTAAGGTATTCAAGCAAGGCATATATTACCTTTTATTTTGGACTTTAGAGTTAAATAATAGTTAATCCAAGAAAGGTTATACATGCTGAACACCTGATATCGGAAAACATCCCGCATTGACAGCTGTCAGTAAAATATCAAAGTACCTTGGTACATAAGGTATAGACTTTAGTAGCTTGCAGGGGGCTTCAATTCGGCTTCTCCATCAAATAATCATCCACTGATTTACGGCATGAGCGACACATGCATACATCTACCTACCTTTTACCTAGGTTATCTTATTAATCAGAAACGCTTATAGAATAAAGTCTTGATCCTTCAACATAATAATCTACCTATTTTAGGTATTCTAATGCTATTACATTTGCGTTATAATACAGCTCAACAATTATTCTCTTACATTTTTCAACTTTATTCTCTTTATCTAACTATCAATTCTTAGCCGCAATTTTTAACCATAAGGAATTAGCTCAAGGCTTCTTGCTTACCATCACGCCACTCAAACAACCCGCTATTGACATCAGGGGAGCTTATTTTAGTCTAGAAATTATTCTATATATTCATCACAATATCCAACTCTTTCGATCTACCTAAGAACTTATTGACAACCAGCAACTTGAATCACATACTCGTCCTTATGACACAAATAAAAAGCACCACCATGGCAGATCTTCCGTCGCTCTTACTGCTACCCCCACCTCCGCATCCCCCATCCCGGCTTGCTCTTAACGCCGCATATGAGCCCCCGCTTAAGGCCGCTCTCTCAAGATTGAAATCCGAGAAAGGCGGAAAAGATGGAGCAGTCTTGATCATTGCTCTGGCATCGCCAATTCTTACAGGCAAATTTGCACGATACAAATCGCTTTCTTGGCCTTACGCCCAGTCTATTCTAGCTGATCTATACAGCATCATATCCGTTATTTGTGCGGAACTTTCTATTCCAACCGATCTTCATGCCGGTCCCGGATCCGTAGATGCCCGGGTTGTTCTAATCGATCATGATGCATCTAAACCAATCCCAGCTGATTTAAAGACAGCTATAAAACCAAATAATACGACAATAGTCGATCTTTCAACCTTCACCGCAGCTTATCATCCTTGGAGATACATATTTCATACAAATAACGAGCCAGGTTATCAATTGCTCTCAACGTACCTCAAACTTCTTGAGGGCATTCAGACCTTAAAGCAGTCCCAGCTAGTTGTTGTAGATGGTGGGCTTGCTGTATCACTTGGACCGCAGATTCCTTCGGAGTCATCTTCTCAGACTAGCCCTCATTCGGTCGTATGCTTAGGAGGAACCTTTGATCACTTACACCCTGGGCACAAGCTGCTCTTGACTGCTGCTGTATTATTACTAAAAGTGCCTGAAAATGGCACATCGGCCCCATGCAAATTCGTCATTGGTATCACTGGTGATGAATTGCTGAAGAGGAAGAAGTATGCAGAATATGTGCAATCTTGGGATGAACGTGCTATGAATACGATCGAGTTTTTGTCTTCCATACTGGAGCTATCTAAGAATGGCTGGAAAGGAGGTCAGTCTCTACAAGCTTCCAAGGAAAACGATGAACTTGTTGCTCTATTCCGGGACGGCACTATCGAAGTTCGCTGCGTGGTTATCCAAGATGCGTTTGGTCCTACCATCACAACTGAAAATATGGATGCTCTCGTAGTTTCGGGAGAGACGAGGAGCGGGGGAAGTGCCGTAAATGAAAAACGAAAAGAACTTGGCTGGCGAGAGCTGGAAACATTTGAAGTTGACGTCCTCGATGCTGAGGGGATCGTGCATAAATCGGCGGACACGCAAAATTTTGCTACGAAGATAAGCAGCACAGCTATACGAAAGCTAAAGGCTGAGTCTCATACTTAATGTAAAGCTCTGGTTCTCACCTAGAGTGTACATGAGAATATAACTGACCACGGCTATTACATGAAGAGTGTCTGTCCCCCGTCCATCAGCAGATCTGAACCGTTGAAATAGCTCCCAGCACGACTTGCGAGCATCACAACAGCCCCGGTTAGTTCATCGGGCTGGCCCATTCTTCCCAATGGATTTCGACTGAGCCACATCTTTCTTGCTTCGTCCAGACCATCCCCTTCATTTAATATGGTATCCATATATCCCGGGGAAATGCTGTTTACTCTAATTCCGTACCTTGCCCACTCCGCAGCCAATGACTTCACCATAGCTATAACTCCAGCTTTTGAGACATTATAAGACACTTGCTGTGATAACAAGAGTCAGCTCGGGTGATAAAATATGACTTAGAGGGGGCATGGAACATGATACTACATACCGGCTGAGGGAAATTGACTCTATGTCCAGACATACTCGCTATGAATGTCATACTCCCTCCGATTCCGCGTTCTATCATTGTCCGAGCGACCGCACGAGCAACAAGGAACCCACCAATTGTGTTGACATTGATTACTCTATTCCAGTCCTTTGCCGACCAATCTAGAGCGTGCCCACAGGCAACCATTCCGGCAAAACTCACCAAGGTACTGATTCCCCCGAATAACTTGACCGTCTCGCCCACAGCGGCATCTACGCCATCTTCATCCGTCACATCAACTTTCAGGAACCGAATCTTAGCACCCGGGAATTCGGAGCTAAGCAGATCGACTTTGGCTTGTGCTTCCGTCGGGTTCATGTCGAAGATCATGAGCCCTTCCACGCCATGCTCGAGAAGAGCCCGACTCGCTGCGAATCCCAAGTCGCCGGCTCCGCCGGTAACGACGGCGTTTCCGGTTACACGAAATCTTTCCTGGGCTCGGGATGCCGCCGGGATTTGAGATAGAGACGGGGGTGGGGCCGTCAGGGAACGCGGGGAGCCGTCGCCCAGCAATATCTGGGGGAGAGTTCTTGCTCTCAAGTCAGATCTCTCGGTTGTCATCTTGGCATATAAATTTTATAGAAATAATATAGGCAATGATATGGACACAAGGGAGCTTTTTACAATTTGTATAGATGGTTTATGTATCCGGTCATCACCATTTTAGTTACGTCAGAGATTGCGGGGTTGGCTCTCCATGCATTGCAGCTCAGCGTGCCAGCTCATAGACTGCAAAGGCTTTACCAGTAATAGCATGAGGGTATCTTGAATCCACAAAGCCTTCGTACATTATGGGCTGAGTATAGCATTACCCCCCTTCAGACTCCGCTTAGTCACTTACCTCTACCTAAGTTTCTCCCATCGGTTAGGTATATAGATGTGAGATTGACGATACTATAGTTTATGGATTTATCACTATCGCTCTTCTCTTGAGCTAATGTTTCAGTATTTCTATATTTTTGGCTGTCTTGAATAGCATCCGTGCTAAAATTAAGAATATCACATAATCCTACCTTGGGAAGGCATCTAGGGCATAGTGACCATCAGCGGCCTGCTGGAGAGTGCACACTTTACATGCATCTGGTATCTACTTTGTTCAATATCATATCAGTCTCTGGTATCATCATAATAAAAAATCTACTCTTATAAGAGGCCTCATCTCTGCTAGAGGTTGTATTAGTCTAGTGTATTATCCCCTTCTCTTGCACATATCTCTAGCTACAAGAAATATAATCTTAAAACTCCATATGAGATAACTAGGTATAAAGCGAATCCCCAAAGAGCCTCCAACAGACTGACATATTTTAGTCTACGATATATATGATTTAATCCCTAAAGGATAAGCATCCTATCACAGTTCGACGACCAGCTATGGTTTCACAGGATACATTTTCGGTATTGCCGTATCTTATCCGTAAATGCTTATACCGTAGTATATAATTTAACATTAAACCGTTAAACCTACAAGTCTGAATCATATGATAACTATTATTTTGAAGTGTTATTAGTCCCCCCGATCTTCCTGGTTAAGCAGCCTAAGAGCGTAGGAAAACATGTAGTAACGAGGTATCCCATCATAAGAGTACCATCACCCAATAAACTACTTCCAATGTAATATTTATTGCTCATGTTACATCAGGTACCTATCGTACTAACCGAATGTCAATTATCTTCATATGCTAAAGAAAGCTGTCGTGCATGGACTCAAGATCTAGACCGTTCACTTCTAGCCTAAAGAACCGCACAAATGAAAAAGAAATTGAGGACACCACTAAACCATTTCAATAATTTGGTAGGGCTGTTCGGTAGATACCCTCTGTGCTATTTATATCCCAGTCATTATAATTAAAAAGGCATCCTTATTTTCGGGTTATCTCTACTAGGTAACCAGCATGACATTAAGGGTCTTAATCTTCGACCAGCACATGTAACCACGCAGGGTAACATATGATGAATGTCCATAAGAATGATGAGTAACAATTTCTTAAGCAATGATGATATCGGAGAAGCACCCCATGTTCAGATAACAGCACACGAAATAGGTAAGTAGAACTACGGTAGACACGTAGGATAGAAATGATAAATCATCCCATTAAAAATAATCGTCGTAAACTACGACCTATTCATCTATCGTAACCGAATTAATTCCCATCTCATAACGCTCCGATCTACGAACACAAATTCGCGTCATCTCCTCGTCCCGCATCCTTGCCATTATCAAACGGCGCCACAGGCTCGGCGCAGGGACCCTCGTTCCAGCCGTTGTAGTACAGATTCATCCAGCTGCTACCAGCCTTAGTCGAAGCGCTACCGTTCTTAGCTAGTAGCTCGCCGACCTTGCCGTTGGGGCATAGGTTTGCTGCAGAGTCGTCGTGCGCGGTGTTCGCCTCGTCATCCGGGTTGCCCGTGTGGTAGATGGCCTCGCAGTCACCGCGGCCCCAAGGGTCAAAACCACCGGGTAGGTGTGGGTTGGGCGCCTGGGTGTACACGGGGACGAAGTGCCAGGCGACACAGTTGAAGATACCAGCGCACTGCACGCAACAGTCGAGCTTGTTGGTCACGCCGCCCACGGTGACGGTGGCAGTGGGGATGTCGGTGCGGCTCGGGATGAAGCCGGGTGCGTTGACCTGGGCCGAGGGGTTGCAGAAGTTAGGGATGGTAGCCATAGGATAGGCGCCCGCAATGGATGTGCAGACAGCGGTTGGGCTTGGCGCGTCGGTCTGGGATGCGGCCGGTTCGGTCTCGGGGGCATCCGCTCTCTCGGCTTGGACACCAGTTGCTTCGGCGGCCTTGTCTCCGGCAGGCGGTAGCGGTTTGGTAGGAACAGTGATAGCCGTAGGAGGCGAAGCGTAAGACAGGGGTGTCTGATTAGGGCGAAGTGCAGACAGAGCCGTGAGCGTCAACGGATGAGCATAGCCTGTGATGGTTGAGACATCGGCTGTTGCGCGAGCTACAACATCCTATATGAAGCATTAGTAACTATATTGAATTAAACATCTTTTTTTGGTTTGTTTATTTACCTTGGCTTCCTGTCGTACATCCACGGGTCCAGCAAAGACTACACCAACACTGGACAATGCGGCGAGCAAGACGCCCGCCTTGTTCGAGAGAAGAGGCGCCAGCATTTTGATTGACAATATTAGAACCAATTCGATATCCTGTAGTATCTAAGATAGTCGAATCCTAAACTTTATAGGATTGGCGTTGTTTGCGAGGTTCCTACAATATGTTTGGCGTTTGTAGGAATTAAAAAGTGTAAACAGTAAAATTTAACTTAACCCTCTGGATTAATTGAATGGAAATAACTTGCAAGGAAGGGACCAATTGATCAAGTACCAAGTCATGTACCAAGTGAATTAAACCTCTTGACAACTGTTCAACGGTTCAACTCAAGAGGGGCAGCGCAACGAAATCCGGTGGGCAACAGCTGGAAGAGTGAATGACGCGCGAAGTTGATGTGGCGATCACGACTAAATAAATCGTCTCCCGGCACCCAAGATACTAATTAATTATCCCCCCGCAACAACTTGCAGCTGGTCTACTGGAGAATTAGATATGTAGATCAGTGGCAGCCAGTGTTGCGTCGGTGACGGCTGCAAGCGGTATGGGGAGATAATGGGGTGAATAGGGTCGCTACCTAGTTGGTGTTCAATTACTACCTCAATTATATTAGGGGATAGGCCGACTGGGTTCGAGATCCCCATGCGGAGATCACCAACAGTGAAGAGATCCCATATTTCTTTTCCCCTATGTAAATAGACGTATGCACGTAAATGTGGATGAGAACACTGATACGGGATTAGATCTTACATGGTATCCATGGTTATCCATGGTTGAGGCAGCGAGGACACGTTCCGTTTGCATTGAAGGTACATCGATATATGATACGACTAAACACCGAGACAACCTTGTAGGAAGGTATATTTACTTATTCGTAGGGTTATTCGTGCGAGCTGGTGAAGATCGTCATATTTGAATAGTCCAAGTCGAGTCTGTGACTGGGCAAATATCTCGAACAGATCGTTTCAGAACCTGGATGCATGACTAGAAAAGGAACATGGGCAAAGAAGCGGAACAGGGGATAAATGATGCGGAGGATCTTCCGACAAGGTTACAACGGCTTATTCCCTGGTTACATTTCCGACGTCACCCAATATATTTCAGCTAAAGGGAGAGGTCTTTTAGATAATATTTTAAACCGGCGAACCAAGGTCTTGGTAAGTTGTAAAGTTACGAAGATATGAAGTATTTTAGAAGATTCGAAGTTAAAACAATTGTCAATGTACAAATAATATATAATACCTTACATAATGTGATTGGTAATTGGATAGTTCGGTTGTTAGAAACGAACCAATAAGAAACATGTTTAAATATGCATGTCTCTCGTCCCGGCACCTGCTAAGCTCTTATGACCCTGTCACTTTTCTTGAAAGATAAGACAGATAAAGCATTTATCGATATGACTTTAACTAGGTACCCTACCACCTATCGATACCATGGACTAAGATCATTTTCCTCCACATTCCTAGAACCATCCCGCATATTGTAGTGACATATCTAGTGACATATCATATTAGAGCTGGTCTTCTTTTACTTTGGTGCTCTATTGTTTTAATTATTGTGGTATTCATGCGTCTTTGGTAGCTGTCAACCTACAGCCTATTGTTCTTTAACAAAATGCCATCGAGAGAGAGTTTTCGGTATCGAATTCTAACATAATATTATCCAAGTCTACATGTGGTGGAGGTGACAAACATGAGCTTTGGGAATACTTTACTATCGAAGCTAGGACTTGGTGAAGGCAGAATGTCAACTCTTTTACCACTATATACCTCCTCGACGGGGCGTCAGGCAGAAGAACACGACCTCTCCGAACTCTCTCCCCGACCTGACGATGCGCTCCTTTCCCCAGATTCAACCCGTATATTCTCCTACAAAGATATCGCTTCGGATACTCCTAACGGGTTTAGAACTGATACGCCAAACATGGATTCTTCCTCTCGTTCTAAAGGTAAAGGCAAGGCAATCGCTTTCGCCTATCAAGGTCGGCCGCAGTATTCGCGATCTCGAACCCCAAGCTCCGTAGACGACTTTAGTGAGCCTACAGGCAATGATCTTAAGGTTCCGCCTGGTATTTGGCGACCAACCATCCGCACCGAGTCACGCGATAGTAGACATGCTGCTACTAGTACCCATACGTCTCTTGTCGAGAGTATATTCAAAGGACGGCCTGATCGTTCGACAGACCGTACGATACAGTCAGACGTAGATAATACTTTCAAAATGTTACAGCGGCGGGAACGTCAATTACAGAATGAACTTCAGAAATTACTAGATGCACAAGGTGTTGCGCTAGAACGAGACCTTGAAGGGAGCGATAAAGGAAAGACTTCCCCGGAAGGCACCAAGAAAGGATCATCTCCAGATATGACGGCATCTTCCATTCAGACAAAGCTATATGAGGGATCCGTAGTGCCTGTTCGCCAGCCCAAGAAAAGACCTATGTCGAAACGACAGGCCCGTATTGGTATCGCTCGCTCTGTCACCATGTTGGCTGACTTGAAGAATGAGGAAGATGCATATATCGCTACCGCGTTGGCTGAGCGGAAGGCCGCTTTATCAAGGTTACGTAATCTATCGTCGCAGCGTAAATCTATCACAGCCGATTTGAAGGCCTTAGAAGAAGATCACGAGACGTCGATCGAGACCGAAATAGCGACGATGGAGAATCAGCACCGCACTGTATGTGATAATATAGAGAAGCTTGAGGAAAAGCTCAAGCTATTAAGGAGAACGAAAGCCAGCCTAGAGAGAAAACTTGAGGAAGCCAGAAGTACCCGAGAAGCCAGCCTTAGCGGGTACAAGGGCGCGCTGAAGCAGTGCGATCAGGGCATTTTTGAGCTGATGAAATACCCAGGCGTACAAGTTCTTGAAGTCGAGGATTTGAAGGAACAGGTCGGTGAGGATTTCGCTGTGCTCATGTCGAAAAATATGTCTGGCGTCGATTTTCTTTCCCTGCGACCAGAGAGACGAACGACGGAAATGGCGAAGGATTGGTGGGAAGGTGAAGTCGCCGTGCTCGAGCAGCGCAAAATCGTTGTTGACAAGGAACGGGCTGCGCTGGAAGAGGGTAACGAAATATGGCAGCAGATTCTCACTATGCTTGTCGATTTCGAGACCCAACTAAACCAATCGCTGCAAGATGCTACGAAGCAGCAGCAAAATCTTGAATCTAGCGACCCGGGATCTATTCTGCGAGACCTGTACAAGATCCTCAAGGCGACCTTACGTGAAATCCAAAGGCAGCACGATTATGTCGAGTCTCGCGGCTGGAACCTCCTCATCGCCGCCATCGGCGCTGAATTAGCGCATTTTGAGGGTATTAAGGAATTCCTCGCGGAAATAATCCGTGGCTCTGGGTTCGACAACGGCATAATCACACCAGTTACATCTGTCGGCAGCAACGATCTTGTTGACGTACGTGAAAATGGGACCTCGGATGTCGAACCGCGCTCCTCAGAACCGGACGAGGACGAGGAACTTAGCCGTAGCGTGGTCCGGCGCTGGGACAACCCCGACGCGCAGCAACTAAGCAGCCCCCCTGCAGACCTGCTCGGCGCCGAGCACCGCGACGAGAGCGATAATGAGGTACCGCCGGGATTACTGAGCGAAGCACCGCACCACGAGAGCGAGGATGAGAGCCACAATGATATCCCCGCCGAATTCTTGTCCATGCATAGTCCCCCGCAGAGCCGGGTTCAGAAAGACATACCTACGCCTAACCGCAGCCGTCTTAGGAGGGAGAGCAGTGTGATTGAGGACGAAGATGATAACCGGATCCCACCGGATCTACTCTCCGAAAGCCGCAGAGATGACGACGTCGTTGATTAGTCTATACGGCAATCGAAGTCATTGTGTATGCTTGTGATGTGATCATGAATACGAGTCATACATAGAACGGGCAATGTTTACGAGGATGGGGTTTAGAGTTATGAATATAGCGTGGCGTGGTTTTCTTGGTGTTGGGCGTAGATGAATTACTTATCTGGTTACCTGTTAGTATACAGGATTGCATTGCGAATTACATGGTTGTGACGGGATCCAGCGGAGTTCAGGGGTTCGATGCGGATACCATGGGTATGATGGTTTAGCATATTAGGAGAGTAGCGTTGGGGGGTAGATATGCCTATTTTACGAATGAGAAATTTTAATACGAGTATCGATGCATTTTCAATCCGCCTACTTACGATGCTTGAGTTGGGTTGAAATGAGGTGGCTGAAGTAGTAGTATATGCGAAACAACATAAACGATAGTGTTAGCCAAGTCACCTAGGAGAAAAATCACGACACGAGACAAAAAGTTGCCCGCAAATGAGACTGTAGCTTTATATTTTTATATGTAACGTAATGCGATCGTGACAACCGTCGCCTTGCACATGGAGTAGTAGCCAAGTGAAGCAAGCAGAGGCGAGCCATTTCATTCCTTTCATCTATCGTGGTAGCAGTAAGAAACTTTCATCAAATGGATATATGGACCCAACAACAACAACGCCTGTTCGTGAAAGAGGGGGAAGGAAAATCCAATCGAGTACGGTCCGGTCCGGTTCGGTTCGAGGCGGAGAAGAGGTAGTGATGGATCGGCGATAGGGGTAACCGGCCTTCGAATGGGCGTCTCGCCAAGAACCGTAACGACGATGACGGTTCAAGAGACATGGTAATGGAAGATTGATTTTCGGCCACAGATATATCGCGCGTTTATCCCCCAACCCTCTCGTCTCGTATGTACTAACGAACCGCTCATCGGGTCCGCTGGAACCAGCCGCTGGACCCGGCTATCGCGACGGACTGATCCATGACCCATTCGCCGACGCCCAGGTACTTTTCTATCCACTTATTGGCCTCCTTAGTCTCGCCGACAGTCACGCGCTCGGTGTTGAAACTGCGGATAATCAAAATTAGCATTCTATTTCCTTAAAACAAAAAAAAAAAACAGCATTTATCGTCGCTGTTGGCTTTGTCATTTGAGCCTCTTCCCGCCTTGGCAATTTCCCCGCGATATAGCCGCGCTGTAATCGTACGATCGGAGGATATGGAGATATGTGAAGGTATGCATGTATGTATGCATGTATGAGGTATGTATTAGGTACTCACGTTAGGCCGGTCGAGCGCCTCATGCCCGCGAGGATAGTCGAGACTATGAACCGAGTTAGCTACCTAGGTACTTCCACAAAAGACAGACATACAGATAGAGAGAGTAGTAGAGGGGGAAAAAAAGGAAGGGAAGCGCATACTGAGAACCGCATCCACGGCATAATGAGTGAGTCGTCCAAGCTTTCCCCAGAGGCCAAATGTCAGCAAGTTGAGAAACTGTCGGGAAGAAGACACATCGATCAGAGATCAGCGTCGTCGCGAAGTAGAGCAAGGAAGCAAGTAGAAGAGAGAAATAAACAGCAGTCCCTATAGTAACGAAGCAAAAGCCTCTGCCTTTCTCTGAGAGCTTCGCAGGGTAAGGGGGAGAGAACTGATGCTCTCGTATAAGGGGATTATGATTATGTGCGTAAGGGGAAACATACCACCATCTTGACTGAATATATTGAAATGTGCTGAAAGTTCCGGTTCGCAGGAGAATTTCGGGAGTATCGGAGAGTTTCTTGTTGTGTTTTTCGCTAGGAAGAAAAGAATTACGTCGGGATCTTATTTCGATTTGTCGTTTTTAGTTGAAGGAGGTTGGATAAAACGGAAAGATCACGAGGTGTTTGTCATAAGGTCGGCAAGTCGGTCACTGTGTCCTAGCAGAATAAAGAGAAGGTGTACACAGTAAGGCATAGGCAACCCCCATGGCGTGCATCGCTCCGCGACAGCAGCGTGGCGGTGGACCAGTGGTTCCAGCAGCTATCGTTATATTGGGCTAGTCTCCTTTGTAGGCGGGGCATTATCCCCACCTCTTTTTCTTATCTAATCGGCCGAGACAGGGGAAATCGGAATTGTATGCCATACCTCTTTATAAGATTATCACTGATTCTTCTTTATTACTACGGCACTTATCATAGTATCGGGAAACTGTCACCAATAATTTCGTATTCAAACAACTACTCGTAAATGTCGGCGCCATAAACGAGTATTCTCATAAGTAATACTTCTGACTTGAGTTCCTTGCTAAACACCAAAGCTGTTTTCATGTCCTCTAGGTCTACCTCGTAATAACAATTCCACATCATGAAGCGAATCCCATCAACCTCCCTTACTGCACAATCTCATCATGACAGACGATCACCAGTTTTGCTTCTGTACCCCGGTCGTCCAACACTCCATAGTCGCGCTCCTGGTGATTTAAGTGTAGAAGAATGTGCACTCCGTAGGTTAGATTAGGTGTTATAGCTAAAATAAACGCGAAAGAGGAGAGTTTTTGAAACGCTCTATCGTATAAAGATTATACGGGTAGACCTATCATTGTTTCCTCCATGAATTTTAGAGCAAAGTGTCAGGATTCTTAGATGAGACATCTAGAACAAATGAAACTGCCAGTATGTATAAGCGTAGGCTCCCGTAGCTAGCTTAGAATTTCTCACGGAACAACGAAGTTGTTTCCTTGCTTTTGCTCCACCACGCGACACAAACTTCTCGACGATGTAGTGGAAAGAAATGGACTCCCAAGTCAAGGATAAAGGGAAGTATTTCGGGAAAATTGGCATCTTTATGATTTGGATGAGATATTCGCGGCCAAGCTTGTGTAGTTGGGTTGTAAATTAATTATGAGTCGTGTAGTTCATTTTATTCACCAACCGGTATATCTTGCTTGGTGTCGGGCTACAAATAATACGAGGGTGTTACTGTCACGAGGTGGAACCAAACAGCATGGAAACAACTTCGTTGTTCCGCAAGGAACTCTAACTACCTAGAAGGTTCTACGTCTATATACTGAACATGCTCTTTGTTCTAGATGTCTCATCTAGAATCCTGACAGTTACTTAGAGTATTTATAGTGGTTGTGCGAAGAGTGAACCCTTTATTTCTTTTGTAGGTATTGTAGAACACTTTGCAGGTGGTGATCAGTGCATAAAGGGAGGTGATATTAAGGTTTATCATATTCCGATTAAATCCCTTTTTCCTTCGGAGCAAGGCCGCTTCTTATATAGATAGGTAGTGAGGGAATACGAATACATGATGATGCTTGGTTGTATTATTGTGTGTGTATCTGAGGTTTAGAAAAGTTCGGTATTTATGTGTGGCCCCGCTAGTAAAGTGGAACTTGGACCAACCACCGTAACTTCCTTACTACTACATACATCCATCTACTTGGCAGGTGCATCCCACAGGTAGGTAGTTAACAATGATGCTGATGAAATTGTTAACTTCCAGAGACCATAAAAGAACCATTCACTATGAGGCCGGCGACCTGATTTAGATGCAAGTAGAATACAGTGTCGCCAATGTCACCCCTAGTAGATAGAAGGTAGGTGTCTCCCGGTATTTTATGGTGAGTTTACCCATTGGCTAATGATGCATAGATTATGTCTTATGCTGGAATATAGCAATTACTTTAAGGGCTGTTGTCTAATTAATGGCTGTAGCCCACCAAGGATAAGCATCATCGCTGATGTCTCGATAGGCATGGGAGAGCTGTAGGTTCATCCTGATAAAGAAGTCAGTCTACATGCACAGTAAGATAAGGTATTATCCCATAAATTTAAGAGAACTTACCGCTATTAGGATTCTAGGTTAGCCATCTCGGGCAAAGGGTAAATTTAGTACGTAAAGCCATTGACTTTGTAGTTTAGATAGGTTAGAGTTCCTGGTGGAACATAATGTGATATTCGGCTCTCTCCTCTGTGATCGCTTCATACAGCCTTGTTTATAGTCTTAGGGAAGGGCGGGACCTCGAGTTTGATGGCCGCACTCTGTAGTCTGTAGATTATGGCTGGACTTATAGCCATTAACCATTAATTCGTCTCTGAGTCATCACAACCTGTACCCCGACTGAGTACAGGTTGATATGCTCAGAAAGTTTCGTTCGCACACTGGGCGGCATATTTCATAGTGTAAAAGACTATTGGTCAGTGATGCATAGCCATTCTTAGTTGATAGAATAATTTCCTTGCTTAATTGCGGGAATGAATGAAACCGCAATTTGCCAAATGACGCATATTGTGTTGACAGCACACCGGTAGGCGGCCAATAAGTAGTATAAGTATAATTCGGTATGGAAGATGGCGGAGGGTGAATAATCTAATTTAAGGCGGTTGCTGGTTTCTTAGGCTAAGTTATTTTTATACTTAATAGAGCGATGTTGGTAATCGAAGGGCGTATCGGCGAACGAGGAAGAATATTTGGTCCATGGTTGCTTGTTGACTATTGATGTCTTTGTCAGCTAATTAAATCCAAAAGGCTCGGGAGTCATTCATAGCCATCCTCAAGAAAGAGGAATGCTGGTATTATATATTCAATGGAGCGAAAAAGGCTACACTTACCCACATTACAACGCCACTCAAGATGCTCAGTCAGATATAGCCAGTGGCGAAGTGGATGTTTTCCTTAATAACGTATCTTTGAGAGTTATAGATGGATGCTAATTCGCACGACCCAAGACACATAAGTATGACTTCGGGATATGTATAGATACCTGTATTTATGATGTGTTAGCGGTTCAGTTTGCTGTGCCATTTCCACGTCACCACAACCAAACATCTTCTCTCTCAAACGGTATGATCATAAAGGAAAAACTGGAAAATGAAATAGACAGCCACTGCTAATGATGGGGGGATGTAGTTGTGGTAAGGTGTTTTGTGATGGAAGGGGAATATTTGGGAGTTTGTCCGTGTTTGTGCGCGTGTTTGTGTGCAGAGGTGAAACGATGATGATGACGATGATGACAGCAGTAGTGGTAGTATGCCAATGAATCTTTTGATTCAATGGGGAGGTATCACGAGGCATAAATATAAAGGAAATACTAACCTTGAACCGCAGAAGTCTAGTTTACCATCATGACAGATTGCAGCATGCAAAGGCATCCAGGTGGGTTGAATGTAGCTCTTCGCTTTGAATATCAGTCCCTCATTTAGGAGGAGACGGTTGCGAAATATTCTAGAAAGGATGTTGATCGGGCCTGGTAATGAAGTAAGAGGTGGACGATATCATCTCTTCCCATACTTATAGAAGCATGTAAAGGAGTCCAATAGTATGGTAGATATCTAGGAGCGTATTAGGGTAGAGTATTTATTAAATAATTTAAGAAGTTTGTGTAGTGTAGTGTTGTATTATGATGTACCTTAGCGGGAATATTAGGGATTTTATAAGCCTTGCGCAGGCCTTGTACAGGCCTAGCTATAGTGACAAGCCTTGTACAAGGGTTAGCAAATCTGCAAGGCTTATTTTATGACAAGGCTTATAAAGAGATGTATTTCCCCATACAAATTGGGTGGCTGAATACATCCAAAAGCATTACAGGGCATTTCCACTATTATTCGCTATTATATTCCCCTGTAGCCACTGTTATTTCATTACAGTAGGTTCCCAGTGGTCCCAGTGGTCTTGATGCCTGAGGCCACCATAACCACCTAAGGCCACTAAAATCGCTATATCACCACCCTCACTGTCAAATACCACCTGTAATCCCCTGAGNTCCCCTGAGGCCCCTGAGGCCATACAAATCAATTCAATTCAATACCACGGCAAGCACGATATATATACCACAATAGCAAGCAAATGGCTATCGCGTAATACGTAATCTTGTAGACTTGTAATCAAATCAAATGCCCTCGTAGTCAAGTGGTATGTGTGTAATCTCGTAATATGACATTCAACTCTGTAATATGACATGCCTTTCAATTGCATAGGTACTTGTAAATAGACTCAAATAGTAAGGACAAGAAGGTATCAGTGTAATAGCATAGCATGTAATTGTTTTTTTTTTTTTGCGACCGTACATATATTGTATGTGGTGGCCATATATCCAATCAGGTGTTGTGCTGCAGCATAATACAGGTGGTTCAGGCATCCATTTCCAGTTGATCTAGTGGATTATTTACAGTGGCTTTAGGGGATAATTACAGGGCACTTACAGTGGACTGCTTACAAGGCTTATTTTGTCCGCAAGGCTTAGATGCCTCGCACGGGCCTTATAGCCTATCTCAGAGTTTTAAACCCTGCAGGGGTTGCCTGAAATATAAGGCCTGCGCAAGCCTTATAAGGTCCCTAGTATTCCCGCTAAGGTAGTTAATGTTGAAAAGAATATTGAATTTATTGTGTTAGGTTTTAGGGTTAGAAGGAGGATGAAGAAGGAAAGTTTGAATTTCTGGGACTGAGTTGGGAGAAGGGTGGGTTTAAATAGGAAGACAATCCTGTGGGGAAGAGAGAAGAATCTGAGAGAAGCAACCTACCTGAGGAATAAAGTCAATCGCTAGGGCGATTTGTTGCTATGTTGCTGAATCGCCCTGACGATCCTGATTGTCCTGCTAGTATCGTGAGAACATCTGTACTCAGGTGGTCTCCTTGCTAAAGGGCTAGGGACTACCTAAGGAACTTAAGTAAGACTGGACTAGGAATTGATGTTAAGTACCTAGGAGCTCTTTGATCCAGATGACTCTGTGGCCAGGAAACTCTATAGGGAAATCGCCGCCTGCGTACGGGTCTGTCTTGGGAGTAACGGCGAGCAAGTTTCTTCTGGAGTAGGAACGAAGAAGATAAGTATCTACCTAATAGCCTTAACGATGACTGGCTACAGCCCAGCATATTTAGGGGTAAAGACGATGATTGGTATATCTTGAGGGAAGAGCGTGGAGTGCGTATCTTGAACTATTCACTAGCTAGTTGTATAAGCTTTATATATCTAACTGGAAGGGACGGCGAATGCCTCAAACGATTGGAGTAGCCATGCCTTGAAGGAAACGACGATAGGAAGTTTACTAAGTTAGATAAAGACAGGATCTTGTGAATGGACACATGTTTCATGGAAGTGGCGCCGACGGGGAAGTTCTCAAAGCTTAATATTAGTACAAGCCTATGAATGGATAGCACCTGGATATAGAAGTCACGCCGATGGGGAAGCCGCGAAGTTAAATACCGGCATGATCATATTGATTGGCTATGTCATGCCTGCCGTGCTAAGTAGCGTGGAGTGTGGGGGTGACTTGGACGGATATTGACATATATCCCTGGGAATATATCGATATGAATATAACAGCTATTTAATAGCTATTCTTAAAATAATAGAAAGAAAACGGGTGAATTGCCTTATAAGTGATACTAGTATGAAGAGGCATTTGTTGCTGTTTGAACATGTGCTAGGATCGGAATGTCCCATTTCCTACGCTTAGCAGAATGCTTTCATGCTGTTATAAAGAAGAATCTGATAATAATGTTCAGATGTTAAAAACTAAACGAGAGTGTGCCTATATAAGAGTGATGGTCTGAGATGAGGTTCATGCGGTATAATAACTGTAAGCGGCTGCTTGTATTAAGTTTTTTGGTCTTTGGTCCAAGTTTAGTCTTATAATATTATGGGGATTCTCTGGAAAGTCTTTCAACCTCTTTTGGGCCTTTACTTTAGCTCACTTAGACAATATCTAGGCAAATAAATATTCAAATATGAACACTGAGCACGAAGTGTAACAATATTATTTACCTAGATCTGATATAATCCAACTAGCAAGTAAACTTTATCATAAACAGTATATGTTTTATATCTCCTGGTATTAGTACCTGTGGATTTAGACAGCTTGTAAATTGGAATGTGATGTCGAATGACTTGTTTGCATTGCCAAGTATATTAAACCATTGCTGCATCTGTTCGAGCTAGGTTTCAGGGAGGGCTCAATAATAACGAAAAGAAAGAAACAAAGGTTATATGATATGTACCTAACTGCATTAAATTATGTTGCCAGTTTGATTTGCTCAAGGATTTCTTACCGGGTTATGTTATCATGAGTCCCTTCTACATCCCTAGAGGTTGAGTTTATTAACAGTATTTTCCGATCAATCGGTTTCAACAACAACTGACAAGGTTTCGGGATCGGAAATGAGCTTTCACGCCGAGTTTGATCTCTATAATAGTACAATGAGACTACGACGGTGATACCTAATGAAGGTGGTATTAAGGTTCGTGTAGCACACAGCATGCCAGCCAATGAGAGCAAACATGGTTCCCAAAATGGCAATTGGCCCCTTGCTTTGTTCGCTGTTTTGGAGGCCTAGGTGAAACATATTTTAGAATATACTTTAGAATCTCATTAGGAACTATCAATTTCCTATTGGGCTACTTAGGATCTTCTTAGGTTGGATACATAGGTGGGGGCTAACATATGTCATTTTAATGTGTTGGTTGTGGCCACACAATTCCTTAATAAACTCGCTATAGACAGTCCAAAAATAGATGGAAACTTGCGCATTTAGTATGCAAGGAAGAAAGTCGAATATTCCTATGGCTAAGCTATGTTTGTGATATTGTATCATCATTGTTATCAATGGCACTCCATCACTCTCCGAAAACGCTCGTCACTCGGCTAAAGATTCGGGACCCGAGGAACTGGAACCCGAGGGGGCGAGGTTTGCGGGAGGATCTTGGTAGTATTTGATCTCGCCAGACTGCTATAGATAAGCCAATGATATTTGAAGGGTGGGAACGACATGTCCTACCCCCGTACCTTGTTGTCTGGAATGCTTGTGCCGTATGTCTTTTAGATAGCCTTGGCACCATGACGCAAGCGCAACGGTTTTCGGAACTGTTGTAGCGAGCCGACGATGCTTAGAAATACCGAATACCGGTTTGCAGATTGCTTAAATTTACACCTAGGAGAAATGCCTGTTAAATATACTAGAAACGTATCTTACGTGGTAAAGTAAGCCCCCTATTACCTAGGTACCTAGGTGGGTAGATATTAAAAAAGGTATTTTAGTATTTAAATAATGACTGTTATTTTCTACATCTATTTGAAGCTGAATTAATTGCTATGCCGTTATGAGCATTGATTAATCAACGAACACGAAGATCCTTTGGAGTTTTTTGAGCATCACTAGGTAGGGATGATCCGCTTACATGAGAGGAGACGCACCACGGCCAGATTCAGGGGCAGAGTTCAAGAAGCTGTACACAATATCCGAATAGGATTTTGGCAGCATCTGATTCTCTGTTTAGATGATACCAGAAATCACTATGTGAAGGAGAGAATATTAGATTTCCCAACAATAGATATGCCATGCTCGTTAAGCGTCAACACTAGCCGGTGCGCTCTTCGTATATGTATAATCAATCGTTTGTTTACTATGTAATCAGCCCCTCAAGTCGTCTCTGAAATTTAAATGGTTAATCTATGTATATCAACGACTAAATCCTACCCAAGACATTACAGTAAGCGGCTAGGGCTTATGTAGGTACTTAATCCGTAGTCTCATGGAAAATTGGATTTCTTAAGTCCATAAACTCCGTGTAACCATCGATAGTCAGACGGTCGGGATCGATGCAGATGGATAAACGAGATCGTCAACTTTCAAAGTAAGTTGAATCCTAAATACTGCCTAAAGGTAAATGGAGAATTTCTCTTCTTTTCTTTCCATGGTTTGGTTTTTATATCTGAAGTCTGGTATGGTGGTGGCTATGAATCTACTTAATTACGATAAAGATCTTATGTATTATACAGCATGTTTAGATGATAAAATTTCTATTGTCTAGCTATGATGACCCTGGTATACGTAGGTATTAATATGATAGATGGTATCCTTTCGTGTCTAAACCCTCCCTGATGCAACCTAATATCCTTATGAGTAGAGGTTTTGAAAAGAAGTCCGTAGAGTTAATGTCCCCACTAGAGATTTTTTATAACGAATCTTTTCCTGAGACGTTCTCCAAATTTGATTATGACCAGTGATACAGGAAAAAGGGCGACGGCGATAAATGCTAGTGTGCTGTTACCCCAGCCGATACCCAGTTTTTCGTACATCGGCAGTCCAGCCAGCGGGAGTACGGCACCAGCCAAAGATCGAACAATCGTATTGCATGCTAGGGCGGAGGCGGCGTAAATGGTGAAGGCGTCGACCAAGTATAATTGAATAACCATAAAGACAAGCAAGTTTCCGATGCCAACAACAGCTGTTCCGATGATAGGTACAATCCAATGGACCCTATATTCGGCTGTCCACCCGTAGATAAATAGACCTGCGGGAATTAGAAGGGCTCCTACGGGGAGCAGCGGCAACCGATATTCTGGCTTCATGCCAGCTTTAGGTGCGCCGGTAGCTTGGGCTATCGCATCGGCTTCCGCAGCTTTCCTCTTGATATATTTATCCGATGTAGCGCTGAAAAGGAAGATACCAAGCATACTTCCCACGCCAAGTCCAATAAACGCCAATCCAACAGTGCTTGTTGAGAAGCCGTAGTATCCCTGGAACACCTCGGTTATAGTCGTAAACATTAGATAGAGATAGCCGTATGTGACAGCCATATAAAGCGACGTGATAGCGATGACTGGCGAAAGGAACAGCATCTTAAAGGGGCGAATGATACCCCGCTTAAAGTAGTCCCTGGGCGACAAACCAGCATCGAGTTTCGATCGAAGTAAATCGTTTCCTGTCTCCTTACGCAACTTGGCTACCTTCTTCTGAAGGATTACGGGGGCGTAACTTTCCTTAAGAGAAAATATCATTAGAATGGAAAGAAACCCGCCAACAATGGCCAGAAGCCAGAACGACCACCTCCAGCCCTCAGCATCAGTTAGGAAACCTCCAGCAACGGGTCCAATAATAGGACCTAGAAGCGGACCGATGCTAAAAACAGCCATCGCGGCCCCTCGCCTCTCTTGCGTGACCATATCAGCAATCGTGCCGCCGCCATTCGTAATCGCTACGGAACCGAAGACACCAGCAAAAAATCGGAAAACTATGAGGGCGTTTAGCGTTGGAGAAAGCGCGCATCCGACCTGGAAGGCGACGAATCCTAGGTTTCCGATATGGTAAAGGATAACTCGACCATATATCTCAGACAACGGCGCAAATAACATAGGACCCGCTGCGAAGCCCAACACGTACACCGAAACTACGAACGCGGCGATTTCCAAGGATGTCGAATGAAATTCAGCTACCACTTGAGGAACGCCGGGTGCGAATATGGCTATACGCCGGTTAATGTTCATCCAATATGCGCCCGGAAATAAACACAATATGTATAAAAGACTTACATGATGCTAAAGGGGAAACGAAAGTCATGGCACTTATTAGTCCGCAGTTGAGAACCTTCCTCCACGTCGGCCAATTATAAGGATTCTCTACGTCGTCGGGACCGGTCCACCAGACAATGTTAGGATCGCTATCACTATCTTCGTCATCGTTGCTACTTGACAGCGCCCCTTCGCCAGGCACTTGCGCTTTCTCAACATCACGGTCCGCCCGACTTTTCTTGCTAGCGAAAGAGTTTCGCCTCCGCTCGGCTTTCGATCGCTGTCGTTTAAGCTCCTCTTGCTCGTCGAGCACAAAACCCTGGCTCGACGGGATATCTGCGTCATGTCCTTCGTCTACGGCCTGACTTATCTTGCGCTGTAATTGCAGCTGCGCGTCTCCGGACTCATCATCGAGTCCTCCATCTGTATGCGTCGCAGAGACGGTTGATGCCGCGCTAGACACCATCGTTCTTTACTAGCTTCTACGTTAGTCACCCCGTCTTTTAAAATTGACAATTTATAATTAATATTCATAGAAAGACAAGCTACGCTAAGAATTTACGAATAGGCAGAGGCAGCCCTTGACTATAAGTCTCGAAGCCGTCAAACTAGCTCAGTGGGGAAATGCTTACTTGTGCTTGGCTTCTCTTAGATTTCTTGGAGTATTGGGACCCTGAGGGGAAGATGGGACCCTAATTAGACTTGATCTGCGCTGTAACAAAGTCGGTTTGTCGTTGCGCGTCTAATTCACGATTCTCTAGTCAAAGATATATGACTTGGCTTGATATCACGTTCCGAGTTAGATGATAACCGCTTAGAGTTCTCGCGGGATCTCTTTATCATCTCATCAGTAGGATAAAATACTATAGAAAGAGAAGAGGCGAGAAGAAGGGACGAGAATGTAGGTTTATTGCACCGAATCCCGGCCGTGGTCGGGTTTACTAATTACTGTAAAGGCGATGTCACGCTTTTACCAGTAAAACATTCGATTGGTTCTAGCTGGTGACAATGCCAAGTGTTAAAGGGGAGGATATCGGTAAGGACTATGCATTTATCGGTCGACCATCCGACCAGCCGAATTTGGTTTTTGTGCAAGGTCGGGGCTCTAGAAATATTCTAATACATACAAATATACATACCTAACATACCTACCTACACAGTAGCTCCTAGCGATCCTAGCTATTTAGGGTATCCTAGTTGCCTAGTAAAGTGTGATGGGTGATAGGTAAGATGGGTACGAAACCGACGAAGCGAACCCCAATGTTCCCATTATTCCATTATTAGCCGTTGGATGCCAGTGAGATTGATTGGTAGGTTGTTATTGAAGAATCATGCGCAAAAATCGGCAAGCAAACATTTTTACGGATCCGTACTCTGGATATCTATTGCTCATTTATGGTTTACACGGAGGGTCGGTCGTCTGCGCATACTGCCCGTGCACGCATCCGTGTCCGAGCTCGCTTCTTTTGTTATCTATATTCAACTTCATGATCTTCTACTGTTTCGTTGCTGTAATATGTAGTGATTCAGCTGTCATACCTATACTGCACATCAGCTTGCACAGCAGCTCGTAAAGATCCGAACTCGATCCGAGCATAAACAAAATAAGCTGAAGGTTACAAAGCAGGTAATAATATCCGCAGCTAAGAATCATCAAAAGCAGGGTTTAATTGCCCCAACTTCCCAATTCAAGGTATCACGGCAAATGCGAGGTTCGTTTATTGGTTCATACAACTTTACATTACATAAGCTTGTTTCGGCATAACGTCTAAGCGCGAGATGCCAATTGACGGTAAAGTTACACCTACGGTTTGAAATCTGAACAGAGGTACTGAATGAATCAGCCTAATACGTACCTAAATATTAGGATTATATATATATAATAGGTAGTTGCGTAATCCTTCCCAGCTGAATCTACATATAAGCATGACTGCATGCACCTATCTGTTTCCACGCGATACATCATCCGTTTTACAGCTGTTCCTGTTCTGCTCTGGTCTTATGCTGGCCCCATGCAAATCTATTGTGGCATCGGAGATATATAGGAGATATAGGGCGCCACTCCACATTTAAGTCCGGGGATCGGTGGCTTGTACTACAACTAACGGGTGGGAACGGATATTGCGAAGATTCCGGTCCGCGCTCTATGTCCGGCATCATCCGAGCCTGTATCCACCAATCCTTCCCGACTTCCGTTATCCGTCTTAGATGCACTAAATTTAGTTATTTTTATATTTTGAATATTTCTTTTAGATCCTTAACCTAGTGAAAGCTTTCTGATATAGGCCAATAATATAGTTAATGTCACTTTTTCTATAGTCTTAAGAGCATAAGAATAGAAAGCTTATCGATTGCTTAAGGCCATAGTACAAATCTAAGTTGTCTATGATCGGTAGTTCTTATCAGAATAAATCTCAGGCCTATCTCTATTTTAGCTATAATCTCTAAAGTAGGTACTCATTAATAAACTTGCATAAAACATTCATTGAGGGGAGTAATGTTCCTAGTCAAAGATGACGCAGAACATTAGGTCTTATGCACGCTCAATGACATAATGGCATAATGGCATCTGCTACCAATGTTCGTAGAATATGCCTAAGGCTGAAGTTGAAATATTACATGTAGCCTTCGAGTAAATTCCTAGCTTGGAAATTTGCTTTGAGAGTGCAACCCAAGCCATTGATGTATGACCAATTGGGTGCAGCTTACTGAACCTTGAGTAACTAGACATAATTCATGATACTTTCGCAAGATGTTGAGACCTTCGTGCGCAATGAGTCCTAAGACCCAATTTACATATATTCGGAGTTGACAACAATGCCTCAAAATCTGCTTACGCCTCGTAGTCAACCGGTAAGAAGTCCTATCATGAGATGAGATGGATTACCCGAAGTGGGGGTAGAAGACCCCATTGAAATGGAATAGCAGAGCCACGAGCGGAGAGGGTCAGAAAAAATAACCGTATAAGCAGAGTTGCGAGAGGACGCTCTTAAAAACGCGCTCAAGTTAGAACTACAGCCAAATACTCATTTATAAGGAACCGAATATCACCAATCCAGCTTCAACTATTGACAATAGAAAGCAATCTTAAGAGTCGACTCAAATGGCGACGGAAAGATCAGAAGCAAGCGCAAGTGTATACCTCCATTATACCACAATTATCCATAAACTAATTCCTTACTCAGAAATCCCCTAATACCAATGGCCTCCATGTAGCCATCATCGGTGCAGGAATAGGCGGTTTAGCTTGCGCGATAGCATGTCGTCGAGCAAACCCGCCCCTCCAAGTCACCGTACTTGAGCGCACGCCGGAAATCCTCACCATCGGTGCCGGGATCCACATTCCGCCGAACGCCTGCCGGGTGCTGACTCGCTTCGGACTTCTCGAGAAACTCAAGCAGGCGGGCGGGTACCAGGTGCAGGATTTCACGCTAAGGAGATACGAGAACGGCCAAGTCCTTGTTGAGAAGCCGCTCAAGGGTAGAATGGAGACGGAGTATGGGGCACAATGGATGTAAGAGCAGATATGAGACGTGCAACCCCTAATTACTCGTTTATCGAAAAAAGAGAACGCTGACTGGGAAATTGGATCCGAACAAAAGAGCAATACATAGAGGAGATTATCAGAACGTCCTGCTCAAGGAGGCTCGAGCTGTTGGGGCAGTTGTGTTGACGAGCGCAGACGTTACTGGCGTCAATCTTGCTTTCGACGGCGCCCAGACCTTGTTGCTAAAGGATGGAAGACAAATTAGCGCAGATGTAGTAATTGGTGCGGACGGTATGTCAAACCTGCTTTCCAAAAATTCTTAACTATATTATGATAACTAGCTAAACTTATTGAATAGGGCTATGGTCTTTAACCCGAGAGATCGTCTTAGGACGGCCCTTTCCGCCAACGGAAACGGGGGATCTTGCATATCGTGGTACTTTCACACGCGAACAGCTCAAAGGACTTAAGAACGAACGAATGGATAAGTTACTGGAGCAGTCAAATATCCAAGTATGGCTCGGACCGGGAAGACATGCCGTTTTCTATCCTCTGCGGAACCATACAGAATACAATCTCGTCTTGATGTAAACCCCCCTTAAGAACCCTTGGTTTGAGTGGTAGAATTACTGATTACTTATAGAGCCGCGGATGATCTACCTAGCGGCGTGCGTACCTCACAAGGCAGTCTAGAGGAAATGGCTGCTAACTTTCAAGGATGGGATCCGATGTATTTCTCTTCTCCTAACCCCTTTATGCTGAAAATATAAACTAAGATTTATTTAGCCTCAACGAAATCATTTCATGTCTGAAGACCGCATTGAAATGGAAGCTCCTCCACTTCAAGGAGCTCGACCAATGGACCAAGGTACGCGAGGACAATGAAGCCTCGGAGAAATGCATTTCTAGTCCTTCTAACATCAAATAGGGTGTAATCGCTCTATTAGGAGACGCCTCACATCCGACGCTACCATACCAGGGCCAAGGCGCTGCCATGGCCGTCGAGGATGGCGCTATCCTCGGATTACTTCTGGAGAAATTCCAAAGCGCAGGCATCCCATCGAACCAAGTAGAGAAAAACGAGAAATTAGCAAGTCTTTTCCGCCTGTATGAAGGCCTACGCAAGAAGCGGACGGAAGTCAACGTGGCCGGCGCCGTGCATACCCGCCATTACTACCACTTGGCCGACGGCCCGGAGCAAGAGGCGCGCGACAAGGAATTGGCCGGGCTGGCTAGCGGGAAGTGGAAGGGGCCATGCTCGTTTAATTGGGGGGATGCTGAGTATCAACAGAGCTTACTGGGATTTGATGTTCTTGCTGATACGGAGAAGAGATTCGACGAGTGGTTAGGAGATATTTAGGGATAGGCCTATAGTGTCAGCAATTTGTAAGCAGGTGTTGATAGGTAAGAAATAATACCTCTTGACTACTGGAGCTACATACTAACGGTTTCCAAGAAGTAAATTTCCAAGAGATGGTCGAATTAGAATTTATATCTATGCAAAACCTCGGTACTAAATTTCATCATATTCTATATCGAATACTAGGTTCCTATGAGATAGAGATAATAGTAAGTATTTTCCTCCTGCCCCTTTTTCTTTGGAAATAGGTTTGTTGAGATAAGGTAATTATAGTCTTCTAGGCCACTATATGTATAGGGTCGTAAATGACTTACCCCACGGTCGGTATTCACTTGCAATAACACTGGTAAAGCCAATATTGAGTTCTAATCCAGCATTCCTTTTACGAGTATAAGAGTAACTAAACAAGATCAAACCGTGCTTCGGAATGACTTTACTAACCACCATGCTCGCAGCACTTCATGCATTGAAAGTGGACTTCCGTTGGCTTAGTATCTATATCAAGTAATGATAAATAAGCCATTACCAAATTGTGTTATAGTCTTGTGACCAAGCTATGCGACAATTGTCTATTGTGAGGCGGTGCATTGATTCTAAACAAATGACAAATACGGGACGTTTAAGTGGTCTCGGTATGGTAATACCCCTGGGAAATACATGCGCCTAGTCTTATTTGATGCTTACCGGAAGCTTACCTATACCGCCGGTAGGGGTTTAGAATCCCGGAGTGGGTCCGACCCGAGGGTCTGGTTGGATTAATTGCGTTGTCAAAAGTGTAAGTATCCGCAAGTGGGCTACTTCTCCTCCAGCAGAATACCCGATCGGTTCGTTTGCGGGCCAGGTAAAAGCCGAGATGGAGTAGCTAAGCTTATGACATCCCCGAGCGACATTACATAGCGCTTAGTTAATAGAAATAGGGAGTAAAGACGGAGAGAAGTTTAAAGGCCTCTTAAATGCTCTGGAGTTAATTGATTGATATCTCATATTAATGTAGATATACTTTATCGAGGTCGCTTCATTCTCATATTTCGTTACACATATACATACACGTACAGGATCACTAACACGCAAACTCATTCACCATGACCGAATCACACGGGACATCCGATGGCTCTCCATCCTTCTCACTACACGTAGACTATCTCATCATAGGAACCGGACCCGCGGGTGGCGCCTTAGCAGCCTTCATGGCTTCGTATGGTAAGGACAAGCAAAAATAGAGATTTTGCATATTTTCATGGTATCTTTGAAATGTTATCAGTATCTAATCCGGATTTTCTCTTAGGGATGAAGGGTCTCATTGTAAGCCAAGACCCGAGCAATGCTGACACGCCGAGGGCTCATATCACAAACATGGCTGCACTGGGTATGATGTAGACCCAAAGAACGTTGAAATTAAATCTAATGAAAATACAGACTCTCTCCGGGATATCGGACTCGACAAAGAGTGCTACAAGGCGGGAACGCAGAATGATTCCATGCTACACACTCGCTGGTCCAATAGCATGGCCGGCCAGGAATATGCTCGTATATATTCTTGGGGGAATGACCCAAAGCGAAAGGTATTGTTTGGCCGATCGCACATTTCCCTCTGTATTCTTTCGGTGGTAGTCTGACAGTTTTCGTGATCAAGGGGGAATATGAGCTCGCAAGCCCGTCGGAGATGTTGGATCTACCCCAGACCTTACTGGAGCCGATATTGATGCGATACGCGACACTTAACGGCTTCAACTGTCGGTGGGATACTGAGTTCGTATCGTTCGAACAGGATAAAGAAGGAGTAACCACAATATTGTTGGATAAGCTCTCAAAGACCACGTTTCAAGTTCGCTCTAAGTACCTCTTTGGCGCAGATGGGGCGCGAAGCAAGATCGTGCAACAGGCCCAAATCCCCCTAATACGGCGTCCAGGCCAGGGGTTCGCAGTGAACGTGCTAATCGAGGCGGATATGTCTCATCTCATGGAGCATCGCAAGGGTAACCTTCACTGGATCGTACAGCCCGACCGTGAGACCCCTGAATGGGGTTGGATTGGGTGCATGAGGATGGTTAAGCCGTGGTACGAATGGTTGTGTATCATATTTCCTACTCCTAACGCGCCGAGGGAGGTAAGATCTAATGAAGAATACATGAAACGTGTCCGTGAGATGATCGGGGACGACTCGGTCGAAGTCAAAATATTGGGCGTGTCTACTTGGGCTATCAACGAGACCGCTGCAGAGTACTACTCAAAGGGCAATGTGTCAGTATAACTTCAAGTTTTTAATCCCCTCTTTATACCGGCTTCGCTAACATAGCTGCGAACTGAATAGGTTTTGCCTAGGTGATGCGGTACATCGGCACCCACCTAATCATGGCTTGGGGTCAAATACTTGTATCCAAGACGCGCATAACCTCGCATGGAAGATCAACTTCGTGGACAAAGGTATGCGCGAAAAGAAAACTCTACTCCCAAAACACGTATTGACAAGATGTTCGTGTAGGGTTAGCAGGAAAAGAGCTATTAGAGACTTACAGCATAGAGCGCCAACCAGTAGGACTGGATGTAGTTACCCAGTAAGTTAATCATGCACGAGGACTACGGCTAGAACTGGTGAAGACTACACATACTCACCACAGATTAACAGGGCAAATGATTCTCTAAGGAACCACCGGAATATTTGGGAAGCTCTTGGCAACATCGAGCCGACTGTGGAAGCTCGCATGAAGGCTCATAATGAGATTTATGCAGGCTCACCAGAAGGAAGTGCTCGCCGGGAAAAGCTGGCCAAGTCATTGCGGGCAAACGACAAAGAAGAACATGGTCTCGGCGTCGAAATGAACCAGCGCTACGTCTCGTCGGCAGTGTACCAAGCGGACCAAGGCCCAACGCCGGCTTTCACCAGAAATCCGCTAGAGCACTACCATCCTACTACGTATCCCGGGGCGCGTCTACCGCACGTGTGGTTGGGAAACCATACGCCGTCCAAGTACATCTCTACCATTGACCTAGCCGGAAAGGGGCAATTTACACTGTTCACGGGCATCGGAGGCCAGAATTGGAAGAAGGCGGCGGAGCAGCTGTCTTCCGAGCTAGGGGTACCGATTAAGGCTTATTCCATTGGGTATGGACTAGATTACAAGGACATATATCTCGACTGGGCAGGCATTAGGGGCGTTGAGGAGTCTGGCTGTGTGCTTGTGCGGCCGGACTACTTTGTGGCTTGGAGGAGCCCGAAGTGGGAAGAGGACTCTCCTTCAAAGTTGAAGCAGGCGTTGAAATCTGTATTGTCGCTTTCTTGATAGCGTTTACTCAACATTTCTATACGCTATAATTACAAATAACTTGGTATTTATAAATTTAGGTACCTAAATAGACACCTACCTCATAGGAGCAACGCGGCTAGAGACCCCTGAAAACGAGACCCTCTTGAACAACCACAGTGGGTTTAGTTGATGTTGGGGTAAGATCGACGATGCATTAGGGGAGGATCCCCCACCGCGGTAATTTACCCCTCCTATCTTCCTATACTTCGTTGAATATATAGGTAGTTATCGCCAAGTTTTATAAGTCCTCACCCCAACATAATTCCAAATAAAATAGCCATCTTAAAACAGCAAACGAGCTTTTGACATTACGTGAGCTGTAAAAATAAATCATGCCTACTATCTCCGAAAATAGAAGAGTATAGAAATCAGGAACTCTCTAAATATCACTGATGGATGTTTCCTAAAGGGGTATTGTGTATTGGTTGACCTAAGGTCTTGAGAGGTCATTAGTTATTCTCGTGGATGATAGCTTAACGTTGAGCATATATATACTTCGTGACGATCAAATTTAAGTAACTTAGTCAATACCTCCCTCATCCTCCTCCAACGTCTTCCCTCCCACAACCACCTTCTCCGCCGACTGCAGCACATATAACATCCTAGCCCAACTATCCTTACTAGTATTATGCCACGCGTGATTCGTCCCGCGCTGCACGGCCACATCCCCTCTCTTCAACAGCCTAGTCTCACCCGAGTCCAGCACCAGCTCGACCTCGCCCTCTAACACGACGCCGAAGTCGCAAGACGGCGTCCGGTGCATCGGCGACGTGTAGTCCGGCGGAAAGTCTACCGTCCGACACGCGGTTCCGCCTGAGATGCTGATGGCTGGCGTGTTGGTCAGGTAGTTTTGGTATGTCTTTATGTCTTTGCTGTCGGCCATTGATACCGGGAAGCCTTCTGTCGTGTACATGAGGCTGAATAACATGTCCCCGCCTAGGACCTGGCGAACGGGCGCCTTTTCCGGTACGGCGTCGCTGAACACGGCTTTCCCGGAGGCGTCATGTGTGGTGATGAAGCGCGAGTGCGCGCGAAGATGGTTAGGAGGGTATGTTGATGGCATGATGAAGGACCTTAGAAACCTTTCAGTAGACAATCTTATCTTAAGGTTGGTCACAGTAAAAGAGTTCTCTCTTATATAGTAACTAGTAGGTATACTAGTAGTTATCTCTAATGAGAGACATTCAAAGGAACTGTAAATATAATTCCTTCGGAATAGGGGCGACATCGGCATAATATACCAGCACATATAAATACACCTTCTATATATTCATCTCTATCAAGTACCTAACCTAACCTAGCATACCATCATATCATACTCACAATGCGGGGATGAGGGGCAGCAAGACCCAATTGTCCTGCTCCGGACCAAAATGGATAGTGTTGAGCCCCTCCAATCGATCCCGCGGCCGATCCTCCTCGGAATTATGCTCGAACAACCCCGCCCCCTGCGTATCTCCCGACGAGACTTCCAGCACCAGCCGATGGCCCTTACTAACGACCACGTTGGTCGGCCATACCTCCACGTCCACCGCATATACTACTCCGCTCTCCACGGGAAGCACGTCCGTCGAGCGATATTCCCGATGGGGGTGCCAAGGCCGATGCCGAGGGTGACTGTCGGCTACTTTTCTGAGACTTACCCGCAGCCAGCCCTTGGTCACGGGCACTGGGTCGCCTACTGTGCCTGTGTAGAAGATTTCGTTGCCCTGTGCGTCCAGGTGTCTCAAGGTGACGAAGAGGTCGATCTCCGAGGGATTCGTGTTTTTCTCTGGTAGACTTGATGCCGACACGTTCAAGTGGACTACGACATGGCCTGTAAACTCGGTCTCTTCGGCAAAAGGTGCTGTTGTGAATTGGACAGCCTGCGGGGTTTTTAGGGTCCCCGGCGCTCGGTAAGAGATGGAGCTCTCAGCACTCGACGTAGATGAAAGAGCTGTGGTTTCGCTCAGTTGCTTATCCGCGGTGAGGAAATACTTGGTGTACTTCGTCCTCGGGATAGGCCATTCTTCTTCGTAGCGATGGGGATACTGTTTCTCAGCTTCCGCGTTATTATACCCGACGTTTCCTTTCCGTAAGACTAGGCCAACCTTAGGAGCGGCACCTGTTGACCATCCTTCCGTGTCGTGTCCCTTGAGGAATGCATCTAGAAAGCTTTTTTGTATCTCGACGTTTTCTTTTGAGTAGAATGGTAGATCGTGGCGCCCGGTGATAAGTCTTAGATACTTGTGCTGAGAACCAGCGTTTAGATACCCTTCTACATTTCCGCGCAGATGTAGCAAGATGCCACCCCAGTTCCCGACCGAAAGGACCGGCACTTTAATGTCATTCATGTCGTAGTCTTTCGAGGCGTAATATTCTTCATCTAGAAAGTGGTGCCTTGCGTTATCTTCATTTTGATCGCGACGATTGGCACGTAGCTCCTCTTCAGACAAATCTCCTTCAATCGTATCATAACCCCAATTTCGAGCGGCCCTTCCAGGGCGTCCATACTGATTTGTGACAACCTAAGAATCTGGTTAAAAAGATCCTATAGCTGATAGTACTCGATTAGAAAATTGACTAACCTGTCTATTCCACCAAAAGCTAATGAAGGTATTGGAGAGAATACCCCCATGCCTACAGCGGTCGCGATAATAGTCCGACATGCCCTCCCAGGGAATGATGCAGGCAAGTCCTTTAGGTTGGCGGGCTGCCACTCTCCACTGACTCCCCGCATAATAACTCACGCCGAGCAAACCGACCTTGCCGGATGACCACGGCTGGGATGCTGCCCACTCGACAACGTCAAAGAATGCCTCGCTTGTACCGCGAGACATGGTATCGAGCACACCAGGGGATTGACCAGTACCACGCTCATCTGCCCTAACTACAGCATAGCCGTTCCTAGTCCAGAACCCCGGGTCCGGAGTTTCCCATGAAGAGTGCGCCGAGTGATGTTCTTCGGGTACTTCAGAGAATGAGGCAGAATGAAACCTATGACGGTAAGTATAGTTATACTGGGTGGAATCACCTATCACTTACACACTATAATGGACATCTTTGCCGTACGGACCATAGGTTACCAAAACAGGATATTTTGTAGATTCGTCCTTGGGACGATAGACGTTGCATCTCACCAAGCCTTTGTCATCCTTCAAAGGTACGGAAACATTCTCCTCATAGATGTAGTCAAACGAGACCTGGTTCACCTTGCGGAGATCTCGATACGTTTGCGACATCTTTAAAATTGTCAAGCTTGATCAATATCACCAACAGACCCTAGAGGATTGAGCATACGTTCGTGTATATACTCGGTAAATCCACTCTGATATTATCGCCGACGCGGAAGTTCGCGAGTTACAAATCGAAGTAGTCGTGTCGCGAGCAATGGATTCTTCCTCAAATTCCCGTGCTTTACGCCATGACTTGAGATAACGTAGAAGGGCGTTGCTATCGGAGGGGCCTCCACCCGGCAATTTCCTTCGAGATTGCACGATATCGCCCATTCCATAGGGAGGCGTACGTACGATGGACTTTGACACTTCCGTTAGCCTATATCAAAATCCGCCGGATTTCGATGTCCAGGATTATTCCTCGCCAGGACCCTACGGCTTAATAATGATATGAAAGCTTTTTTGTTAACATTTGGTCTCGATTTATAATTCCTACACCCCCAATCTCTCAAATCAACAGTATTTCTACAACTAGACACCTAAGGCAATGGTAATTCTGGCCCCGGGGGTATTCCAGTATTAGCCAGTACGACAGGAATGAATCGATATATCTTCTCATTTCTTCCCAAGAATAACCTTTTCAAATAGGGGACTGCGCATGTTTATGTGGTAGTGACCTATCTTCCGAAAATTCCTGGGACTTCTTTTCCTTCCTATGATGCGTTAGAGATACCTTTTACCGCCTTAATTCTTTTGAAGCTGACTTTCTATCTCAACAACCCGGACATATTCCTCTCACGCCGTTCATCCCATCTTTCATTAGGGAGGAGTTCGCAGAGGGCAGTTCCCAGGATTTTAGATACAGGAACTTTCAACCTGAACAATAGCTGCGAGCCAGTTTCTATTGCGGAAGTACTGACCGGGCCAGTTTCCCGCCCATCCAATATCAGCTCTCCCCACCATACGACTAACGTCGCAAAGTAAATGCAAAGAGGTAGGTGCGGAGCTTCGGAAATTCGGGACTTATCCTTTTCAGATGAAGCGTGGCGGCGCGGTGCTGTCATAGCTTCCTGTGCGATACGAAGGGTCGTCTTGGCGTGCCACTGTGCCACATTAAAGTGGTGACTATCCCGCCATGCCCTGACCGAGTCCAGAGCACTTCCTTCTTGGAGAGGTTTCGAGGCTTGCAAGGCTACTTGGGTAAGACGCTGTAGGTGATTTAGGTTGGAATGGAGTGACACCTGTGTAAGGTGATATAGCAACATTTGAGAAACTTCGAGTTGGGATGGATATTCCGTCTCGGTTGTTTTTCCTTGAATCCATCGATTTAGCGCAAGCTCGACGAACTCCAGTTTCCACAGAGGAGGACGTGAAGAGTTTTCTGTGTTCTGTGGGCTCGCCATCCAGCTGTAACATATGATAGTCGCTAGATAATCCATTTCTGTACCCGGCACACCAAACAGATTACCGCTACTCGAGGTAGAGACCAACCCACCTGTAGGGAGAGAATGGAACCCAAGAGCTTCGTAAGTCGCGTGTAGGCCAAACTGAGTTTCTCCCATGAATGACGGGGGCCTTTGTAGCAATAGCACCCTATAACAGTCAAGAATACGAACCGCTTCCAAAAGCAGTCTCGCTTCCCGTCGCTGGTCTAAGGGAGCATCGCATGGCAAGTTGCTTATGCAAGAGCCAATCGCATTCAGTTTACTCGCATGAAAGACTTCAATGAACTCATAAGCTCGTTTGTCCCCGCTACACAGCTCGTAGATCTCCAGTAGGATGAACGTCTTGGCGATGCTCAATGATGTATCAAAGTCTATAGGGTCTTCTAGAAGATATTTCTCATAAAGTAGCCGCCGGGAGTCGTTGAATAACATCTTCGCAACCTTCATACTGGCATACGCAGTACAATAGAGACCACCGACGGCGGCCATTGCAAGGCAGAGCTCTACTGGGGTATCATAATTGGCTTCGAAATCAGAAAATATAGCAAACGTGCTTGCGATGTGTGTCCGGGAAACATTAAGTAGGATGTTCAAGACATCTTTATCGTATACGTAAAGTTGTGGTGGAGCTGAATACCAAGATCGTCTCTGTTCCTCTCGAGAGGGAGATGTTGGTCGCGATCGCCTTTGGAAATGATCTTTCATCATCTCAATAGCGCTATCCATAGAAGGATCTGAGTCGATGTTTAATGATAGGGAGTCTAGTGGCCATGCGTCATCTGTTGCGGAGAACTCGTTAAGGTCGTCCAACCAATTTCCCAGGTCCTACTCAAAAATGTCAGCATTAGTGAAGGTGTTAAAGGGGTACATAGGTGACTAACAAGTTGGGGGAGTATATTATCCATCAGATCTGTGTCGCCGCAGATTTGGTCGATTGGAATAGATTCGTTTGGGAAAGGAGCGTGTAATGAGAAGCTTCCCGTCGTCTCCGGAGGCATCCATTGATCAATGCCTAGTGGTGTGAGATCTGTAGCACCCGGATATGCGCCGCCGCCTTCTCTGGTGTCTGGTACGCCGATTCCAGGAATACCGGGCATAAGATTGGATCGAACTAGGGGTAACTCAAGGCTATTCGGTACCCAGGGCTGGGGAACTGGAGGCACGTCGGAGTTATCTACTTCTTTCCCGCGGATAATTTGTTGACTCGGGGATATAAGTACGGGATTGCGAGGTCTTCCGGGTGGCCTGCTAGAACTTGAGACCGTGCAAGGCAGCATTTTAGCGCGACATGCTTCACATGGCCGGACATTGTTGCACTTCAGCTTTCGCTTTCGACATTGGTCGCATGCTAACTTTGAACGTTCTCTCTCTTTAGGCTTACATTTCTCAATTGGAAGTTGTGAGAGAGACCCCGGAGATTCTGACGGCGATCCATTCTCAGGATGAATCTTCTTAATATGCTTCGCCCTAACGTCGGCGCGATGAAATCCGATTTTACAGTGAGGGCAACGAAATGGTCGCTCACCTGTATCTGCCCGTGGCCATGAGTGTCAGCGAGCTCGCTATTTAGAGGTAGCTATATACAACGACTCACGGGTTCTGTGATGCCGAATAAGATGCTCGTTTCGCGCAAAGGAACGTCCACATATGTCGCATTGCGCCATCACTGACAAGAGTTTGAGCAGCTCGACCTCCTTAGATATGTGCTTGGGATTTATACCATCCAATGCTATATTATTTTTCTAAGGCCTAGAAGATCTCCCAGATAAAAACGGATCGAGATAAAAGCCAAATAATCTGGGGGACTAAGACCAGTATCATAACCGGGAACAGAGAATATAAACAGGGCTTATCTCCGCAGTTGTCGCGAATACAGGTATGTAGCTTTATGTATGTAAACAGGGATTAGAAGTAGCTCCACTGAACTCGTCTTAGAGGGCGCAGACTTCTTCTAATTCTAATAGTTCTTAAGGACTGCTTATTCTTACTCAACTAATTCTTAGGATATTAGGTTAGGTCGTTACCAGTGTAATGGAGATGTGGTAATATGCTGTATTTTACTATGTATGTGGATATTTTGAAGCCACCTTATTAAGATAGTCAGTGCTGTTGGCTACCCCTTATTTTTCGGTATCTGCTTTTCGGGGTTGAAGAAAATGGATACCAGTTAACCCCATATAATTTGGCGGGACTATGTAAAGACTTAACCTTGGGTATCTTCACCTTTGCACGATTTACAAGGTATTCTTCACAGCCCATATCTAAGCCACATGAGTTCATGGCTCATCGCGTTATCTTTTATTGTAAGACAGGCAAGTATTCCAAATTATTCAAGTGCCGCCTTGGCTATAAGCCACGTAATAAGACTGATATTCCTGGGCCGACCCTTAGTCTATTTCTTAAATATTCTCTATCCAATGAAATATGCTAAAGCTTCCCCGCGTCTAATCCTCGCCGCCCTGATCCCTGCTGTCATTTCTTTTTGTCCCAGTTTCTAGTCTACATAGCAAGTTGTGTTGGAACTGGACTATTATATCTAAAACAAAAAGAGTATAAGCTCCGGCTTGTGCTTAATGCTAATATAGTTCTGAAGAAGTTATAAGAGAACAAATAACTATATTTAACTAGAATACTTCGTACATATTCTTTTATAAGCGCGATGTTGATTTGTTGATTAGTTGATTAGTTGATTACTACCTAGGTTAAGTTAAGTTAGGTACCTAAGCAAGATGAACACCGCAGCACCAAATTTACCCCATCTCGGGTATTATGAATTACCTAAGGTAAGAAAGTCCTACCCCTTTTCCCCAGGAGTTACCTATGACTGAATAGAAAATATTCAACTTCATAATCACATCAACCTAAAGTCAATAACTACCTAAATTCGGAGATGGTAACCAGTGCGCAGAGTTCGAGCTGGCCAGGAGAGCGTGAGCCTTCCCATCAGGATGTCGCCTCAGCTAGTGAACGCCCCGATCCCACTCTCTTATGCGATTTCAAGAGAGCCCTGTTAGCTAGTAGCGATGCGATTGGAACAGAGAAACTCTTCCACATGGACCTTAGGAACCAAATCTATGTATCTATCTACCTATCTACTATCTATAATATATATCCTACTATCATTTATACACCGATCCCTAACAGGCATAGGAGACTCCGACGAAGAAGTATACGTATCCCGTAGCTCTCCTGTCACGCTTTCCGAGATTGCCAACAGATGACCGCTTAGCCCAATTATCTCGGGCTTTTTGTAACGGTTGTCTAGATCATGTATTCTTCGGACAGCTCCCCATGTCGGCCGTGGCTCGGGAACAACTTGCCCCGCCCTTACGCTTTGCTATCGCTTGTCTTGGCTCGGTCTGTAGCCGCGGCGATGCCGAAGAAACTCGGAGAATCTACCAGGCTGGTGCATGCCTCTGGCCAGTCATGGTGGAAGTAGACAATGGGCTTGCCCGATCAGTTGAAATGCTTTTAGCGGTGGGTATCTCCATTAGATTAATGGGGGTCATTTGCTCACATGGCTACAGGCTGTTCTACTCGCGCCATATGGTATACTATCCGCCGAGGAACCTCTTCAGAGAAGATCCGCACTTAACATATCTTCATCCTTAACAGTGAGTACGGGACCAAGTAAAAATGGTTAACCTAACTCATACCCCCTTTTAGATTGCTCGTCGTATGCATTTACATAATCCAGGACGGTTGGATCCTGGCATTCAACAGCGAATATTATCATATAGGTATGCCGCTCGCGACTGCTGATATATGTGCCTGTAACTGATGATACTACTCGAGAAAAGTCCTATGCTTTGGTTACTTTGGCTATGGGATGTTTTGCAGGCTCTTCACTCGAACCTGTCCCTGAACTTCTCGCCTGACGAAATCTCGACGAATATGCCATCTTCGAACATTTCGCTCCAGGATGTCTATCGGAGTCTCCTACAGGATTCCAGCGTAGAGAGTCAGACTCTTCTCTCAGCCATAGGCACCAGTTCTAAGGAGCATGCAGTTCTCCTACTTCTCGCCATACTCTCCGACTCTATTACCCTACGTAGGTCCCTTGGAAGCGCTGCCAATGTCATCAACTCAGTTCAAATGACCTCATATAAACACAACCCTTTTGTCCCCTTTTCTGCCCATACCGAATCTGAGCGTATGCAAAGTCGGCTCTTTAAAGCATTGGACCAATGGTACATCAATTTTAGTGGTTCTATGAGTCCCGACGTGATAGCATTCTTCCATTATTGTAGACTATACCTCTCCTGTCCGGAAATTTCGAGTCTTTCACGACTCGCCCAATATGATGTACCATTGGACCAAAGCCTAGCCCAAGCAACCGCTACGGTCGCTACAAATACTATCAACATATCAAGCCAGGCACTTGACCATGCCTGGGCCTTACTTGATGTCGCAGCTACATGTCCAAAATCAGAAGGGATCTTATGTCAAGCTTGGATGCCAATAGTTGTATTCCACGCTGCCCTCGTGGTCTGGGCGAAGGTCAATTTCAGCGCAGGGGGTGATAGGGATACGTATGGGAGTAGAAGGGTATTGTTAGCATTTAAGATGGAGCTTGAGACTATGAATTGGCCATGTTGCACGAAGATGGCAATGACTCTGCAGAGGTTAATGTCCACCTAAGTTGGTGAAGGGATAGTATTAACTATCT
Organism: Daldinia childiae; assembly: GCF_008694065.1. NCBI lineage: Eukaryota > Fungi > Ascomycota > Sordariomycetes > Xylariales > Hypoxylaceae > Daldinia > Daldinia childiae. The sequence goes on along the minus strand of NW_022984651.1, from coordinate 710,933 downwards.
TACAACCACTATTCCTTTATATAATGATAAGCTAAGAGATATTATTACACTGCCGAAACGAATCCCATTGATTCACGCAAATAAGCCCTTGTTGCCATTTGCCTGTGGTCCCTTCGGCGCATCCTTCCAGTACGTGATTGTCCGCGTATTCGTGTAGTATTTCAATCCGAGAGGCCCCAGCTCGCCGCCAATACCGCTCTGCTTGTGCGCTCCGAATAGCGCAACAGGGTCTAGTTTCAATCCGCTATTGACCCAGACGCTTCCCGTCTCAAGACTTTCAGAAATTTGCCAAGCACGCTTCTCGTCGCGGCAGTAGATCGTGGCCCCTAGACCCGTGGGAGTGTCGTTTACGCGTTCTATCACCTCTTTATCGTCGCGCCAGGTTAGCACCGGGACAATAGGTCCAAAGGGCTCTTCCTGCACGATGCGCGACTTTTCCGGTGGATTGGTGACGATTGCCGGTGCGATGAAATACCCCGGTCTGTTGTCGTCCACGGACACTTTGCTACCGCCACCAACGGCAAAGTTGAACCCCTGCTCTTCGCACTCGTTGTAGATCGACTTGACTTTTTCGAACTGCATCTTGTTCTGGATTGGGCTGCAGAATCCCTCGCCTGGTTTATAACCTTTTACAATCTCTACAAGATGCTTCATAAACTCTTCGTAGACAGACTCGTGGACGTAAATCCGCTTTGTAGCCATGCAGATTTGACCGGAATGCGCAAATGTCGCCATTGCTACTAACTGTGCCGCCTCATGGACGTCAAAGTTCTCGGTTACTACCGCTGCATCATTGCCACCCCTAACAACCCGTTAGCGTTACATATTGATGAGTCTGTTTTATCAATGGGATGTCATACAGCTCTAAGTTAACCCTTTTCAATGTTTCGGATGCCACAGCCATAATCTTCTTGCCGGTAGCTGTAGACCCAGTAAACGAAATCTTGTGGATTCCAGGATGTTTCGTCATCCAAGGGCCGAGGTTATCATCACCCCCTAGAGCCTGTACCACGCCAGGCGGGAGAACCTCAGCTGCGATTTCGGCTATCTTGAGGGATGTATAAGGCGTGAAAGGGCTGCAGTCCGTTAGACACGAAGTTATTAACCTCCTGGTTTGATACTCACGAAGGTTTCAGTATGACTGTGCAACCAGTTGCTAGCGCCGGAGCCACCTTCAGAATGGCCAACTGGAAGGGGTAGTTCCACGGCGTAATTCCTGCAACTACGCCAATAGGTACATGTTGGACAACGATTCGTACGTCCTCTGTATCTTTCAAGAGCTGGTCGGGAACTGACCAATCCGCTACAAATAGTCAGGTCTCGAATTCCAGCACTGACACTGGGCGGAAACTTACCATGCCGTCTCATAGTATTGATACCCATTACAACTTCCGACTCCGCAAAGGATACCTAACGTCGGGAGTCAGTCCACATAGAGGTAATGATATTGGAGGGCCTCATACCGATTTACCACTCTCCTTACCGAGTAATTCAGTCAGCGCATCCTTGTGCTTCTCTAGGCCATCAGCGAGATCCCTCATGAACCGGGATCTTTCGTGCTGCTGTAGCGAAGACCATTTCTTGAAAGCGCTATTGGCGGCTGCTACAGCTTTGTCGAGATCATCCTCGGTAGCTACCGGAGTCTCCCAAAGAGTTTTTCCTGTGCTTGGATCGATCCCATGATATGTCTTATCACCTAGCACCCTCGAATTGTTGACAATCTATCGAATTTTTAGATCCAAAGCAATGCTTCAAATTCACTTGAGTGACTTACGTTATAAAACTTGTCGAAAGATATGATGCCCTCCATGGAATGCGAATTTTGCCGACGAGATGCTAAATTTTCTAGTAGATATAGATTGAGTAGGTGACTTGAAGCGTGTTGTTTCTCTTTCGATAAGGCCTTGGAGAAGAGGCTGTTTTAAATGAAGTTCTCTCTCTTCATATTGCTAGCATATATCATCTGTCAGTAATCCAAATACTCAGCTTCAAAACAACTGCCACGGGGCTTAGACGCCGAAATTGCCGGAATGGAGTAGGTTCGGTGCATCAACCAAAGTCCCTAAGCTCCCCGCTCCCACACTACCTATGAATGCGAATTCCCCCACAATCTCACAGAATCTCGAGTAAGACTTGAAAGTCTAGACGATTAATTCCCTTCCACGTCATCCGAACGCTTGCCAAGATCTACGTAGGACTCTCCATCACGGGTTGTCAGCCGTCTGGCCTATATACTAAGTTATATATCCACCATCGTTGTGGAAGCGAGGCTTAGAATATAGGGTACGCCAAGTGAGTCAGATGCAGCCGATCGGAGTTAAGGGGCTATCTATCGCTACAGGATGACGACGGGATCCTGTCCATTGCCGGCTTAGCACATATGATCGTACCCATCGATCCAGAGGTATGAAAGGTCCGGAATCATCCGTAGATTGAGAAGTGAATTATGCGGCTCACGCTGCTCCCGCTTGGTGACGATGTCCTTCCCAGCCAACGCTCTGATCTTACCTACCTACAACGCCCGTAAGATCCCAAAACCGCTCATGAAAGTATCGCTAAGATTAATCTTATTAGTTTTGGGGGAGGAGGAGGGTTCGACTTACTGTTTATCTAATAGGGCTTCAGTCCATAGCATGTCTTTCAACTAACTAGCAATCAATCAACAAAGCCCAATAGAGGATGTGCACTATTTGGAGTCGATAACACGTTAATCAGAGCCGTTAGAGTGCTAAGTATACTTGGTTTTACCTTATCAACTCTTTATAATCACGGTCGTATTTTCTCTTGTTCGGGTTGAATACATTCCTCGGTTCTTGATGCCGAAGCCAGTAAGGAACATCAGAATTGAAAATGATGTGTCAAAATAGTGCATGATAATCTTTTAGGGTGTATATAGTTCAGATCAACTACTACAAAAGTACAAGTATTTCAGACGGAAAATTATCGAAGCATTTCAATAAATATATGACTATACCTTGACTTAGAATATATACCCACCATGGTATGATTAGGGGTGGTACGATCGATAATGGGATGATCAAGAATAATTGTGTGAATATACAACCACCAGCTATGTTACATATATGTATGTATGTAGGATGCTACTTAGCTTAGAGGTTAATGCTTTACTGCTCGGTGCTGTATGAGTTGGCAGGTCTATCTAAATGTTAGCGTTTTATTGAACTGGTTCGGTTTGTCCTTTCTCAGGCCCCTTTTCTTGTACATGTCCATACCCCCCTGGGCAATCTACAAGTCCGGAAATACTGCATAATAGTTTAATCACAATGTTAGGCAACGTACAAATGTTTTCGGTTTTCTTTAACGATTCCTATTTGGAAACTAGTAAGAGGTAGGTACCCAATTGAGATAGCTTGTGTCTACATAAATGTATGATACAATGCATTAATGCCACTTCGCCGGGATAGGAGGACCCCATATAGCAGCCTCAGCTCCCGCGAGCCTTGATGTTGGTGTGTCCTGATTAACCAAATCGCCGTCTGCGTAGTGCTCTACTATAAAGCCTGCTGAATCGTACCAATAGTCAAAGACCTGTGATCCCATGATATGCCTCCCCACACCCCATTTTAGCTCATAGCCTTTATCTTGTAGCCACTTGTGGCCCATCATCTGCGTGTCTATATCCTCCACCTCAAACGACGAGTGGTGCACGGTCGTTCCCTTGCCATTTCCGTCGCGGTGGGCTGCCACTAGTAGGCAGTGATGGTCCGAGTATTCAGCGCCGAGGTCGAGGTGGAAGAAGCTCATAATCTCCTTAGATGGGTCTCCGGGAACGTGTACAATATCTGTCGGCTTAAAGTTGAAGTGAGAAGAGTACCAGGCACAAGTCTTAGTGTAGTTATCAGTCATGTAGCCGAAGTGACCGAGCTTGTGGATCTTGGCTGGACCACTGTCTAGACGATTGAAAAGACCTATTTTAAAAGAAAATGTTAATATATCTTAGATATATAGTCACATCTCACGGGAAATGCTATTAGTGAGAAGATTTCTAACTTACCTTTTCTCACTTTCGTGATAGCTCCGTTAACATTCGGCTGACCACTAACGACATTCGACAACCCCCTATCCGGTATAACCCTGTCCTTCTGGTCATACACAATTTGAATTTCATACCCGTTTATGTCAGGCACGCTAACCATCTTCCCTCCGCCTGGTCGCTTCGAGATATCCTTCAGCTGAGCATTTTCTAACTTGCATGCTCTTTCGAAGTCCTCCTTAGTCTGTGCTGTGAATCCGGCTCCGAGGAACCTCTTAGCTTGACCCGCTGGCGCCTGGCGAGCGACATAGACATAAGGATCCGGTCCGTAGCCCCTCAGGAAGAGATTCCCGTCTTCGTCAGTAACTCCCGTAGACTCAAAGCCGAAGTCATCGGCGAACGCCAAGAATTTCGTAAGGTCTGGGTGTTCGTAAATTACGTACGAAATACGGCTGAAGTTGACTTTATCGGAGGCGGCCATTTTCAATTAGTTTCTGATGTAAGAATATAGAGCTTTTTACTTGCTAATTCTCACTCCGGTCAGTCATGAACACTACTAATATTGTTTTATATCATGCATCTACCGGAGATTTCGGCGTCGCGAGCCCCCGCCTCGGGAGTATTGTTCAAGTAGCTGTTGGAAATTGCCGAACGACCTCCACCCCATACCTGGCGATAAACCTATCTCCTTCACGTCACAATGATGGAGTTTAGTTTCTCACGAATATCTGATGACAAAAACAACTTCAATAGATCGAGGTGACGCGTATGTCATTGACGGAAAACCATAGGCAAACTTGTGTTTGGTGCCGATCACGTACGTGTTTTACGGCACCCCGTACCGAACCGGCCGGATCTCGCGGTTTCGCGACTCATCAACTTTAACGCCGCGGTTATTTCTATGAAACGGTTAAGTAGGGATTTATCCGGGACCGATCGGGACCGAATGTTCATAATGCATTCCGGCAGTAACGACGACTTGATACATAAAGTGAATACTGCTAGTAAAAATATATTTTACTCTAAATTCCCCTATTACTCAAGGTTCATATTACGCAATCGTTAACACTTTATTAGCCTCTGGCTAAATTAGTGTGTATTCTTGTCACAGTAATTTCATATTTCAACGATTGGACCGTAGTTCCCTAGGTAGTTGATACATGATTTCAATATTCAAGAGATGTGGAAAGAAATATCAGGGAAATGTATTGGAGGAAAAGCAAACAAAACATACAATTGAGATAGCTCTAGGTACTCACCCTAGAGTACACTACATAGTTAATATTACTATATTTTCTTGGTACCATTCAGGGCAAGACTCAATAGATGTCCACCGTGATCCAGATCTCGGCATGCTATTAGTCATGCTACAGGGGAACTGATGTATCGCGGAACGGCGAATCGAACGAGATACATATCAGGCTAAAGTGCTCACATCGCTACGGATGTACGTATCGTATAGGTAATTATAATTTGTTTCGCTCAGGGAGCTAGGTATATATGTGTTAAGTAGTCACAAGTATGATATGTAGATTGCCTGCTATTTCCACTAGGTTTCGTACGTGTTCTTAACATAATCAGCATCTAACGGTAAATTATGATGGGACTGGTTGTAGCATTGGTGACACTCGCACTCGCTAGCGTAGCTCAAGCAGGAGATGCTCGAACTATCCTACGAGCCCCTGAAAGTTCTTGTTCAGTCCCCGCGATGTTAGACGCCGGAACGAATGTGTGGAAGGGCCACAAGCTTCACGTAGATCCGTATTACCGAAATGAGGTCGAAAAAGCGACTGAAGCTATTAAAGATGTGGAACTTCGCAACAAGGCAACGAGGGTGGCCAGCATTGGTACGTTTATATGGCTGTAAGAAATATGTTTACCCTAAGATATATAGCGAAACCTAACGAATTTGAAGAAATACGAACGACGATATCAAAGGTCTCGCGGCAATCGTTAGTGCGGTACCATGTGATGAGATATTAGGGATTGTTCTAGATAATTTGCCATATAAAGGACCTGGTACCGAAGACGCCGAGCTCGACCAGGCATCTCTTGCGGAATACCAGAGTTACATAGACTGTGAGTCCAGATAGTTACTTTAAGGTCCGAGAAAGAAACTGACACTGCGAGTAGTAATAGCAGAAGTCATCAACGCATCTCCCAATACGTCGTTCGCTATAGTTGTGGAACCACGAGCGTTTCCGAACTACTTCAATGACACCGGTATAAGCAGCAATCTCGCCAAGAGCTACCGACGAAATGTCCCTTACGCCCTTAAGACGTTGAACTTACCCAATGTCATCACGTATCTAGATGTCGGAAATAGCAATTCGATGGACTGGGATATTCATCGTAACGTCGCCGCCAAGGAGATCATAAATATATACAAGGCCGCAGGAAGTCCGTCTCAATTCAGGGGCTTCGCCACCAATGTGGCCAACTTTAATTCCTGGTAAGTTACCTCTCTCGAATTGACAAACTCTTCGGAATATGGATGATTAAGAGAAAAGCTCATCTATTTCAAGGGATCTTTTGCCCGGCGAGTTTGTCACCGGCGATGATTCGCGGTACATCAGACCGCAGAACGAGCAGCACTTCGTGCGCATCCTCTCCGACGCTCTACAAAAGAACGGCCTTCCCGCAAGTGCAACACATGCGATCATGGATACTAGCCGCAGCGGCGTGTTTGGGCTAAGATATAGTTGGGATGACTGGTGTAATATTAACGGCGCGGGCTTCGGAATCAGGCCCACGTCACAGACTGGGGACGAGAGACTTGACGCGTTCGTATGGGTGAAACATCCCGGAGAGTCAGATGGCACAAGTGATTCTTCCGGGTCCGGATACGATGTATTCTGTGGGAAGGACGACGCGCTGAAGCCTTCTCCAGACGTAGGACTATGGCACCAAGAATATTTTGAGATGCTAGTCCGCAACGCCGACCCTTCTTTATAATCACCTACACATTCAAGAGCCTAGTTCTGAGACTCTAGACAGAAATGGTTACTAGATACTAACACTCCGGTCAATACGTAGTTTCTTAAGGGATGCTCGCATCTACGAGGTATGTTTAAACGGATTGCGTGGATCAAAGTTATGGGTTATGACAATGACCTAGAGCTAGACTAAAAGTCGGGAATGGCTACTCTAATATGAAGACAGATGCGTGTAGAGCTTGGGATTTTAATAAGAATAGTATATTGAATCTTTCTGGCGATCTTCTGTGATAAACCTAAGCTAATACTGGCCCTGAGTACAACGTTAAAAACCATAGGAACTCATAGTATCAGTACTTCTCGCCTACGTATAATATGGCTAAGTAAACAGGATCTGATTTTACCCGGCGAAAATATACGGAGCGCTATTCTTTGATATCAATTTTTTAAGTCTCGGATCGCAGTTTGGGCTCTCCCAGTACGCTAAAGTCTTGTGCTGCTCTCTTTCTTTTCCGACGCGAGTGTCTGGCTCTCCCAAGCGATTATCGCGGTTCTTGATCGCAAGCATCGCTTTATCCCATCGTCCTACCGTTTTAGAGTCGACGGCAGCTAGTCTATGGGGCCACATATGTTGTTTGACGTAAGCGTTATAGTATTCCTGAACCGAGAATCGTGCTAGGTCATTGCGTGAGAGAATATCTAGTGAATCATGGATGTTGAATACATCAACTGACTTGAGCAGAAAAGGCTTTCCAGACCACCTAGACCATGATTGTCGATTGATGTTCCCCGTCCGTTCCAGCAGTAGTTCGAGTAGACGCATCACGTTGAGGTTGATTATAGGGTTGGTTCTTGCCCACATTTTCAGCGCCATATCAGATGCATCGGGCTTCTTTTCCGCAATCAAGTTATCTGCAATTATTGGCGTCAAAGGCCCCCATGGCTCTATATATGCCCCCACTCGATAGATAATGGTTTTCTGGAGTACGTATCGTAAGGTATCGACGTCCCCCTCCCAAATTGGGTGCGTGAGGAGCAGATTCAGTTCCCTTATTATGATGGGTTTATCTCCGCTGCTGAATCGTAAACCCCAAGTCGCCAGGTCCCATGGGCTACATCCGAAGAAATCTAGCATAAGTTTCCAGAGTGACTGCCAGTGATATGAACCAACATCTTTCGCCAACTCTTCACTTTGGTATGAGGTCAATACATTATCGACACCGTCTTGGACCCCCTGAGATGCTTCCCAGAGAAATTCTTCAAATGCTTCCGCAGATATTCCTCTCCTGTATAATACTACTGGAAGTAAGTCGGTTCGGTTCTCCATGATTATGCTAGATTTCCTGTGCTGCTGTTTATAACAACTTATCAGTAAATGTCAAATAACATATTTGATTTTGATTATTGTGAGACCTACGTCTTCTGGCGGGTTTTGAGACCTTCGGAAAGATCTCGAAGATATTATGAAAGGATAGAGACGTGTAATACTCTCACGATATTAAAGAGCGAGAGGGGAGTAAAAATTAGTAGTCGCGTTTTTACGGTAACCTCGGTGATGCAGGGCCGATAAATTAGAAGGGTTCTTGCCAGCTGAAAAGGTGTAAGTAACTTTAGAGGTACTTAGGTAACACCGTGATGTGTTAGAATGGAGCAGGAAATAATTATTTTCGAGACTTTAAACTGGATTCTCGATTCACATTCGAATAGTGTACCTGCCTGATGTACAATAGCAACCACACAATCAAGCAAGAAAACACACTACAATTGTTTGTAAATACCTAGGTACTTAAGTACAACCGATCTTGAAAGAGAAAACTCAAGGTAGGGCTTAAATCACTTCAGTGTCTATTGTTAAATGTGTTTACTTCATATCGATCGTCACGTTCCGAGTACTGCTGCTGATGACGATGTCTTAATGTGGTGATAGACCATCATCCAAAACTGATGGTTCCGCTCTCCGAGAAGTGAATCCAAAGAAATAGACACATCCGGCATAGATTTTGACAATCTACGAAGGAAGATTACGATGATAGACTTACTAGCTTAGATCATATCAGGCCTCTAATAGGATAGGAAGATATTTCGGGATCTATAAGAGGATACAGAGAGATAACTCGAATAATTCCGGCAATATGGCGAATGTGTAGGGTCCTAGGTGCACCAGGAGGGAGATACGCTCTAATGATTCAAATATAGATGCTTCCTAGAAGCCCGGCCTCAAGATACGTTAGCTAGGAGCATGACTCTGTTCATTCTTCCCCCACACGACTCGTAGTTGTAATACTCTTACAGCCCTATGCCGAAAATTTACGTTAGAAATTATCATCACGAAAGAATAGCAGCAGTTAGTACGACCACTACCTCACGATATGGTTTAAGGAGTCAGAGGCGAATCATTAATTCTATCTTCAAAGCGTAGTCAATTAGAGTGCCAAAAAGTATTTAGAGTTATCGTGACTGCAATGGTACATAACTTCAACAAGAGCAAGCAAGTAATCGTGCCATACAGGCCATTAGTGAGTACAAAAGTTGCGAGGCAAACGCCTATTGCAAAGCTGAGCCAGTAGGTACCTGTCAAAACATGAGAAACTCGAGCTGACCCTCCAACATTACAGTCATGCCCATATCAACGGCGATTTTTCAAACTTCCAACTTCCAACTTCCAACTTCCAACGTGTTGCATGCCAAATAGGAAACAAGAAGTAAACGAGAAACAAAAGTATCGATCCCCTAGTGATGTAGTTGCCAACGTGATCCTTATCAACATTTATAGTATTAGTAACTTGGGTATCAAAAACTTGGGTATCAAATCCCCTCTTCCTTCCTATCGTTCATTAAAATCTGATTTTCTCTCCTTTTTTGTTTTTTTCTCACTCTCCGTATGTGAAACCCTGGTTGCTCTTATGGTGATCTCCGTATCAGCATCCTAGACTTCTGCCATTTTACGACATTTGTTTCTTCACGCATCACGGCTAGGGCGCCACTCGCATCAGCCTCGAGGCAAGTTTGCAAAACTATCCGAGCAAACACGCGACATAAATCAAGGCCAGGGAATAAACACTAACTATGGTCAGTAATCATAGTTAGGTGTAGTTCATATACACTTACTGTTACTAGGCCGATCATACAATTCAGAAAACTGTCCCCTATTACCAGTTCTCTCTCCACAAACGATATTGACTTCATTTCAAGTCATTGTATGAGACCCAATCGTCGTCATCTTCGAAATCCCCCAGATCAGCTCCGGATGCCTTCAACGTGGCTTGTAGGAGAATCGTTCTGGTATCGGTCCATGTCGGTCTCCATCGCTTGTCAAGAAGGTCAAGCGGAGTATTGCCTTCTTTGTCAACTAGAGTAGGGTCGGTTCCGTTCTCAAGTAGTGCCACAATAGTATCGAATAATTTTGCATGAGAAAATTTATAATCGGCACAGGCTACGTGTAGCGGAGTACGGCCCTGGAAGTCGCGATGGTGGACATTCGCGCCCTGCTTGATAAACTCTCTAAGCAGTTTGTGATTATTAGGGTACATCACGTACTCGTAAATAGGAGTGCGGCCATTTTCATCAGAACCATTGATATTCGCTCCTTCTCGTAAGAGATAAAGGATCAGGTCCCTGTGCTCTTGGCTGTGTTTGCATAGGACATGCAGGGCGGTGGTTCCATCGCAGGAGGTATTCGGGTTTCCGCCATAATCGATCAAGGCTTTGAAAAGCTTCAAAGCATGGACCAGTACAACTTCTTCATAGACGCGCTTAACATCGTGACGAAGCGCAATTTCACCATTGAACGGAGCCTTTGGGTTGTAGGAATCTAAACATCGTGCCGCCTTAAAGATCGGAGTATAAGAGGATTCTGGATCTCGAAGGTTAGGTTTCGCTCCAGATCGAAGGAGTACCATAGCTTTACCGAAACGATCCTTGAGCTGATCTTCATACCGAGCGGTCGGATGAGGCTCCCAGACGCCTCTCTCGAAACGGGGCTTAAAGTCAATCACCCCTAATAGAGGAATACCATCTCCACGCTTTCCAGTTATTCCCGGTAGTAGAGGAGCTTGATATAGTAGAGGGGCTTGATTAACATTGGCACCGTGATTGATTAGAAGACTGAAGCATTCTTCAAAGTCTTTATTGCCCGTAGTTATGCGAAACAACCAATGGATAGGAAACCAGAGCTTGCCGGCACCCATACCGTTTGAAGGTGCAGGGTCATTCACGTCTGCACCTAATTTGAGTAGAGTGGTGAAAGCGTGGAAACTTCCAAATCGAATGGCTACCGTAAGAGGGGTCAGACGAATGCTGAATTCAGAGCCATTGAATCTGGAGCACAGATCGTGGAGGTGTTCCGGGGTAGAAGGTATGACCTTCATAGTATGGACCCTTTGGAAATGATAGTTGACCAGCGTGGGGTCATATTTGATGATCCGTTGTAGAAGTCTATACTCGCTATTCACGCAAGCCCACCATAAGGCATGGCGGTCTTCTTTGCTATCCTGATCGTATAGAGCTACGTCCATGATGACTGAGAAGTCGCGACAAGTCTGGGCCAGACAAGCCTTGGTGGCTTGACTCATGTGCTTTGCAATTTCGAGAATTATCTCCATGGGCATTCTTGCTAGTTCATTCGAGGGACCCTTGTTGGCGATAGTGAGATCCATGTGAGACTCGCCCTGGGGCTTACCCTGGGGCTCTGCTCGAGGCATGGTCGCGGTTGCAGATTCAATTTTCAGTAATTGAATTGTTGTACGATGATATAAACGGGTTTGGCGATTGAAATCTTGATGAAGTAACGGGGCTACAAGGCAAATGGATTTGAATCAAAATCAACCTAAGTTGATAATGATGATCGTAAAGTATGTTGGATACCGAGGATGATAAAATTTCGACAAAGTGATGGAAGAGAGTAAAGGCTCCGTAAAACCTTACAAATATTGAGAAAGGTTGAAATCTTTTGATTGTATGTAGTTTTGGATTGAAAAGAAAGTTGTTTAGGTATGGATGCAATTCCCACGAGAGTGAAGACCAGTGGATAGATAAACACAAAGCGTGTTGGATGATCTTAGGGTGAGAAAAGACGCATAAACTGAAATAGGTATGCACAGAGAATTTTGTTAAGCTGTTGTACTTCGGCTGTCAATGGCTGTCGGTCTATTTTTGTATTGTTCCGAGGTGACAGAGGAGGAAGTGACAATGTGAAGGTATTTTAGTAGAAGAATGTGTTGTTAGAGGAAGGAAAGACCAATATTTATCTAAGCATGCTCCTGACAAAATCACTCTAGGTACTTAGTAACAAGCTTTAAAAGAATCAGTCATTATGTATTGATTTAAAATATTATTTTATGTGCATAACACCATTAGGTAGGATCATCTGGACGACTAATCAATGCTAGGTTCCTGCCAACATTAAATTTAAGCGGACCCCTTGAGTTACAAGTGACTAATTAGTCTACCTACACTGATCTAAAAGCATCTGAGATGATTCATTTAGAATCTAGGATCGATGGTAGGATGTAGGTAAACGGCGTGTTTCGAATCATTCATATAATGTATCGTGTTGTAACAAATGGTCTTTAGCAATCACTGCTCATATCATCACATAAATTCTACACAGAATAGCAGTCTTTAGTATGTATCACGAGACCAAATGGTCATAAAGGGATTCCCCAGAACATCAAGAGCCTTGCAGCTCACTGCAAAGCTATGTGCACATAAGGATCCAAGATGCCTGACTCAGGACTGAGTCACGTAGATTGTCTGGCTCTGCCAGACAACTACGTGACTCCTGACCGTGCCAATATGTAAACCAGATCCACTAATATCATGCTCCCTTCCTTCACTAACTTTCTCGAAATGCTTCGTGTCATGTATCAATACTATGTTATGCTATTTATCATGCGTGCCCCTGTGAGAACGCAAGGCGGAAAAACACGTTATTTTCAAGTAAACGCAAGACGATTGGGTGTCATAAATGCCAGTATTTCTCCAACCTAATTTAGTGAACAATAAAGGGCTGTAGAGAGACGATTTTCGAACACTAGCATGCTAACTTGTTGGTAGCTGTGATGTGATAACTCTGGAAATTCTCATTGAAAATACACAGTGGTGCTGCCGGACGACTGAAATTACATATAAAAACAACATGGTTATTTTACAAAACATCCATATTAAAAAAGGAGAGACGTAACCTTTTACTAACTTTCAATGTGAATTTGATATTGGACTTACATCAAACGAAATATGGTTAGGTACAGGACAGTAAAGGAAATCATTTTCGTAACCTCACAAAGATCAATATTAGGTCAAGAGGCTTTTAGGGGATTGGTCTTGTAGGATAGAATTAGGGCGATTCTATTTAAAATATGTAGTTCACTACTACAATCCACAAAATATGCCCAGTGATCCTAATTTATCGACATTAACCAAGTACAAAGACAGGTAGTAACAGCATGAAAAAAAACCTTCGGATTGAACAAAATCATAGATATAACTACAGGGAGCTGATTCCTAAAGTGAATTATTCTAAATCTACATATGTTGATATCGACGGTCTGTTCACCATGTTAGCCTACATATGGTAAATGTGGCTAAAGTGGAGTATTTAATATAATGAAATACCCAACTAAAGAATAAAACCTATCAAATACCGTTAAATATAACATTGCCGGTGGTAAGATAAAAAATAACAAAGAAATCACATCAATGCGGAACGTTTTGAAGTTGAATAATCTGTAATTAATCTGTAGTCGGAGCGGAGTGCTCGGAATCCATCCGCATTATTCTTTACTTTAAGTACAGGCGGTAAAAGCGCCCCGGAAATCATGCCCGGCAACCGGGCCGCAACCGGGCCGCAACCGGGCCGCAACGGAACAGTATCTACGGCCGAGATAGACCCCACGCCGGAGAGGGCATGATACAGAACGGCTTAAAAGCAAACCAATAACACCTCATTGGGCAACCGCCGAACACTAATATTGCACCGACTACACAAGCTCACCCGGAGGAACCAACAGAGCAACTGGAGCATCATCACGTGTACCTTTTAAGGTTAGATTTGTACGATATCAGGAATTAATACGGTATGCATGTAAATAAATATTTTATATATTAGCACCTGACAGCTCTACATGCGGCATACCCTTAGGGAGGTCCACAAGCACTGGTATTTCCCCTTCGCCCCGGCATTAAATATACCAACCAACTAACCGACCATTTAACTTTAAGTACATTTCCCTTAAACGTAAACGAATTCATCATCAGCTTAAATCTCTACATCAAGTCCAAGTTATTAAAAAAGAATTTTGAATAGAGCAGGACTGGGATATCATATTTTGGCTTTTACACTATTGAAACCCCCACGAATTATTTGATCCTAAGGTAGCAAGCAAGCCATCTGCTTAAAAGGGGTTAGGGGCCCCCCTTTCTGCTTTTCGAACTACTACCTAGATGTACCTAGGTACCTATCAGAATCACCAGCCATTAGTGCAGCCACAATCAAAAACCATCAGCCACTTATCTACTTGCACGTGTAACAACCTACATGCCCGTGTATCCTATGATGTACCTAAACCTAGGTACGAAATAAAGCGGGCCAGCAACGTCACTCGAGTTGCGTCCATTTCCCCAGCAAAAAAAAACAGGCCGCCAAGCCACAAACGTTGAGCAGACAACGCTAATAACTACCCATCTCGAGGCCTTCCATCTTTGGAAGTTATTGAGCTAGTTTCCCTCTTTTAGGAAAAAAAAAAAGAAAATAATTAATATAGTCATAAATTATCGGAGTTGAAGCGAGATCGTTCTTCTTTACATAAATTGCAATTCTGTTGGGTAGATATCGACTAACTAAAGTATCTAGCGCCTACATCAAAAAGACCCAAGCTCTCATCTCATTTACTACCTAATCTATCCAAGTTTACTAAGAGCGAAGAGGGAGGAGACAAGAGAGGTGGGAGACAGACCGACATACCCTACCTATCATAACTGGTTCCCGTCTTGCCCAAAGCCGTAACCGCTGTCATTATGATTGGCACGTCGATACCGGAGTACATCTTCATCCGTATATGCATATTTATGCTGCAGTATACAACACCGCTCTGCATACTATGTCTAGCTCTCTTGGCAGCAGCCTATAGCTGGTCCCTCTCAGCGGTACTATCCCATTCTCTGGGCATAGTGTCACTTCTCTACTGCATCGTTGACGTGCTGTACGCTATTTTGATCTACATCCCGCACAATCGGCGGTTAAAGAACGAAGTAAAGCATCCACCTCAGCTCTCACGTGAAGAACGTCGTGCTCTATTCCAGCGCTGCTTCGCAAACATACCTGACGCCCGGCGCTATGTCCAGATGTGGTTCCTTGGCGCAGACGAGTCCGAGATACGGAGAGACAACGTACGCGACTTTATTCTTTGGGCATTCATTGATAAGGGGCCGGGCCAGGAGTCCGACGAAGAAGATAAAGAACTAGACGAGTATATAGAAATTGTCGAAGAGCGCTTAGGACGTAGGTTAGAACCGGGAAGAGGGAAGGCTGACGGTCTCCGATTGACTCTGGACGAAGTGGAAACCCGATATAGAAGTGTTGTGTGGTATTTTCTCGTGGGACTGGTTGACTTTGTGTCGCATTGCCGATTAGCGCGTAACGGGTTTCATTATCATGCTCACTCGCCGTCTAAGACCCGCTCCGTCATCCCTCCGCGCTTACAAGACCTCTTCGCCCAGAGGTATTCCGAGTCAGAGGGATTCACTTACTGGCACCGTCCGCATACCGCTTCTAATAGACTTCCCGTTGTGTTCTTGCATGGTATCGGTATCGGCCTTTACCCGTATGTGCCATTCCTCGATCGACTGAACTCGGGATCAAAAGAACAGGATGGAGAGGGACAGATAGGTATTATTGCCATCGAGATGCTCCCGGTGTCTTTCCGGCTCACGGAGGAGCCATTGGGCAGGGCCGAATTCCTAAGGCAGGTTGCTACGATTCTAGATGCGCACGGGTGGGACAAGTTCGTGTTGGCATCCCATTCGTATGGAACCGTCTTGGCAACCCACATGCTGCGCTCGGAAAGCCTAACCGACCGCATCTCTTCGGTAGTACTCATCGACCCCGTGACTATCTTGCTGCATCTACCAGATGTAGCATACAACTTTACTAGACGCAGGCCTAAAGGGGCTAACGAGTGGCAGCTATGGTACTTTGCGAGTATGGACCCAGGGGTGGCGCACTGCCTTGGGCGGCATTTCTTTTGGAAAGATAATATTGTTTGGAAGGAAGAGCTATTGGGAGTGGCAAGGCGATCACCTGCAGAAGTAGGTGGTGTGGGTGATCAGGGGGGCCAGGCTACTGCAAGACCGCGGCGAAAGGTAGCGGTGTGTCTTGCAGAACGAGATTTGATTGTCGACACTTCAGTGGTGGCCCAATATTTGTGCGCTGATGGTGATGGATGGGTCACCCCCAACCCTGCAGATAAAGGAGATGCCAGGCTTGAGGAGCGGTCTATAGAACGAGAAATATTGGGGGATAGTCTTCTCACACGCGACGGGATCGAGCTGCTCTGGTTTCCGGGATTAGACCATGCTCAAGTGTTTGACTCGAAGCAGACTCAGGATCGACTTTGCAGGGTAATACGCCGTCATTGTATAAAATAGATGTCCACCCTGGAAATTGCCGCTAATTATTTAGTTAATAAGTAATAAAGTTAAAGATTCAAGCACTACCAGGCTCCTGGTATTTCGGGCCTACACGTACAGACTTCTTGAGCTGATTGTATGTGAATGCTATTAATGGTAGCTTCAATCGATTGAATCAGCCTTTGCCTCGTCGCCTCCCCAACCCGTCAAGTAGACCACCACGGGTTCCGGGCCACTCCGGATAAGGATCCACACAACATTCTCATCAGTGTCGTTGATTTCTTGGTGTTCAGTCCAAGGTGGAACGAAAGCAAAATCGCCCGGCGAGAGCTCATGTCTCTTGGGTTCTTCGTCGGCACCAGAGCTAGTCACCAGTCTATCATTTGTCAGTTTTTCCTGTAGACCCTAGGAATTTCAATTTTATTGGAGACAGAAAGCGGAACAGTGGCATAAGAGCAACTAAGGCGTGATTACATACTGCAAACAAGTTAGCCTAGATGATTTACGTGGAGTAATAAGTAATTATAGACAATAGAGAAAAAATGGTTTATATCCTTAAGTTGAAAATTCATTTAATACATACCATTCCCTTGCCTGAGGCGGCGTAGATGATAGTCTCTATGTGAATATTAGACAGGGTACTTTGACGCGTTTGCGATCGAGCCAAGACTAACCTTGCTCGCCATGGTGATGTACTGCCGAGGAACACCGGGGCTTGGCTATTAGGACTGTGGACGATGTTACTATAAATCTGACATAGGGTTGGAACGACTACATAATTGGGAATTGACTATTGTCTATAATGGTATCCTACCGGACGCACAGTATAGGTACAAGAGGGAAGTAGTTGGACAGGTAGATAGGTAGCTTACCGGTAGCACACATTCTATCACTCTTGCCGATCACGGCTCCCTGGCGAATCATGGGCGCATCCTTCCCGCCTCTTTGAGCCTCAAGATCAGAAGCTTTCGTGATTTGTACCTCGGAAGGTAGTATCATTGGAAGTAGGTCGGGAAGGAGAGAAAAAAATCCAGACATGATTCCTATAATAGTTGGGACGACGCACATGTGGAGTAGTAGTAGGTAGTATTGAAGATGATTACACTGGGTGAAAGCGGACTTAAAGGGACAATAGGATTGATGATGGAAGAATAGCTGAGGGGTAAGGCTTCAATAAAATTCAATAGCTTATTAAATCGGTATTGCAAGCAAGTAGATATACGATATAAGGTTAGCAAGGTTAATAATAATGGTTGATGAAGCTTAAGTATAGCTTTTATCTCGTTGACGTTATGTGATGTCGAGGTGATTATAGTAGCTTTAGTCTAAGTCAACATTGATGAAACTACCTGACGTCTGCCCGCTATATTCAGGTTAGGTACGAAAATACGTATGCAATGTGGTCCGTGCCAATTTGCCCTAAAACAGTGGACCACGTAGTCTCTACCTATTAGGCGTTGATGACAGATACAATGAGCGATTGGTTATAAAATACCTAAGACTATTAGACTAACTTCAAACCAGGTACTCATAATTTTAAACACTTATATTAAAATATAGCATCTATCTTAAGAAGATACCATGCCTAGGCAACCTGCTTCATGATTATGATTATTGGTCAAGGCTCTTTATATCACCCTCTAAAACTCAAAATCGTACAAGATATGGCGTGATGCCTTATTCGCACATATGATGAGTAATGGGGAACATTCATCTCATCTTCTAGTGAGTAGCTGTTAAAGGAGAAATGTATTCTTAGCAAAGGCCAGGATTATGCCCTTAACACATCTTCCCTTGCTACCACAACGTCCTCGCGTTCATAATAGCACTAATAGAAGATCCCTTCTCTTCACCATAGATATTACTATAAAAAGCTCTTTCGTATTTTCTTGAGAAACTTAGGACGCAAGGGCTCATTTTGAGCAGCCTTACGTAGAATAAATAGAATTTAGTCGCGTAGTAAAGGAAAGCATACAACCAGATCTCGCTTCGCCTGAATAAATACGACGACCCTATACTAGACTTAACATCATCTGTTTAGCCTCGGGTCTTTGGCCTAGTTATGATTCGCCGGGTGAGAGTCCCTCGGGTCTCGGCAGCCACAATCACAAGGGTAAGATCGATGCCAAAAATAGGGGGCCCGGTCGCTTAGAGGCGACAAGGAGTTCCGTGGCCTCGGGCTTCATGGGCCTAGTAAAATTCAGGGGGGAGTCTGAAGAGAAGTCTACACTACAATGCTAGGCAGCCAGCTTGATGCTGCAATTAAATAGTACTTTGTGCTTGGCATGATTAGGATGACAGGTCCGCGGAGCAGTGGAGGACAGCGGAGAGGCGGGACGATCTCTGTATGCTGTATTCGCACGGACTGGGTACATACGGTTTCAGTACAGTCCCTAGCCATACTAGTAATCAAGTAGACTCGAAGAGGAAGCTCAAAAGTCGGACGGCCACGACAGAAATAGTAGCGGCTCTCCAAATCTAGTACTCCAATACTAGACGACTGCCGATGGCATCACGGGAACGGATTTCCGTAGGCGAAGGAAAATTCCGATTTTCGCTGGTGTCGCTGATAACAGATTGAGTCGCATTTGCATCCATACCTGACAATATGGGCAGGGGACCTAGGGCTCCGACGTTTGCGCAGATGACCAAGAGTCTTGTCGCCAAATGCCAAGAGCGGCTTTCAGTATGCCAAGCAAACCTGGCAAGTAAACTTTGTAAACCTGACCTGCATGCGGGCAAAATCGTGCTTCCCAAATTTCGCCCAAAGGGTTTCTAGCATCGGCGATGACATCCTAACATTGGCAACACCACAACACACATGCCAAGAAACCGCCCCGATTACAGGTGGTCTATGCGGTATAAACATCTATAAAAAGCCTAGCAATAATCCATAATAGATCTTGGGGTTAGACATAGTAAATCTGTAGCCAAGAGTGCTCTGGTCTGGACCTGCATGGTAATATCGAGAAATATAGACGGGTAAATACCTGCGTGAAAAAGAATCCTTACCCATAGCATCAGTCGATAACTAGAAGGGAAGGCGGTTTACCATCGGAAGTACATCTTATAACCTTACAAGGTATGGCAGCTCGTGTGATTGGCCTATCACACCGGTAGAGCATATGAAGGGCGACTCTTTCGGCTCTTCTTCTTTTGCAGAGCAGCACGCAGATCTCGAGTTGGGGGAATAACGATAACCAACAGGTACTACTAACAAAAAAGGGCAGTATCGCAGTTGTAGTTTTTGAGTTCTGTTTATTGATGACTCCGATATGTATCGTAGCATCGTCAGGTGTAGCGTACCAAATTGGATCTGTGATCCGATAATGGCTGGTTTCCCTTTCATGGCCCCTGGCTCTTTTTTTTTCCCACGAGAGGAATGGGCAGCCGTTCCAATGGGATCAAGGGGCATAGTTAGATCGGGGATCCTGCAAGGTTAGATTCACGTAACGCGAGATGTATTGGTGGGTAAGTTTTCGGTAGACAATGCATGGGTGATAAAATTCATGTCCCAATGGCTTAAGGGACTAGCCACATCTTGAAGTTACAACCGAGCGGAAAGGATGGTATGGCGTGTGATAGGGATCTTCAACTGTGTCAAGATACGCCATAGAGTTATTTTGTCACGGATATCCGGACTAAGAAACTCTCGGGCGGCAATGTGCTTAACATGTAAGGTATGCCGCGATGCGGAATATGGCTCGTTCGGGACTAGTTGATCTGGTAATGGTGTTGTTGGCATTGATTTCGAAGACAGTGAAGGATATCAGAAGAAGAAGACTTTTATGGATAAGTACCTACCTAAGGAGCAAGATCGAAAGATGCACTAAGGTTAAGGTACTTAATATACCTTCCTCGTATAAAGGAAAAAATGTATTAGAATAGCAGGTACGAACTTGAGGTTTTAGTCAGTAATAAATGCTAAACCGCGATGGGGCCAAAAATATAGCATTAAGATGTGCGGCTATAGCGCCCATATACCCTGTAATGACAACGATTATAGGCCTAGAATTACTAATTAGGGGAAAGGTTGTGGGACTAGGTGGAACCTTCCCGGTCCCAATCCGGTGGGTCAGTGCGATTACAGGTAACAAAGTTGGCAAGCAAGACAAGGTCATAATCGAATCGAAACAACATGTCGACTAATCATTAAGGTTACCTTACCTATCATCCCCCAATAGACCGATCCCGTTCCGATTCCTTCAATCAATTCTGAACAACTCCTACATATAGAAACTTGGATATATAGACAGCGCAGAACCGGTTTTAATAAGCCATTGGAATTCCTCTTCCAACCTTTTCCACCCTCCACACAACATCTTGTTGTCTTGCTAGCCAAGCCTATCAATTAATTCGATGATTTTATCAATTCAGAACAGGTACTTTACTATTAACCACCATCGTGGAACCACGTCCACCTCACATGTGAACAGACGAGCTGTTACATCTACGTCGGGCTTAAATCTGCAAATAATTGATCTACCGTCATTATGATAACGAGATACCTCCCTCCTTATTCTTAATCTTCAGACAGTGTCCTATGCTCGTCACCTTTGCGCGACTAGGAGCTAGCATTGCCGATATTAATGGGGAAAAAGATCGTAGGAAAATTGTTGTGCTTGAAATCATTCATGATCCGGATCTCGTTAAATATTCTCTCTCCACGACCGACTCTGGGCTTTCAACCCCTCAGCTCTCCACCACGTGGCGATCATCCTTGTCAATTGGATCCTTCGAACCCCCGACTTGTCACCTGTAAGCTTGGGTTCCGTAGCGGGAGTCGTCAAAATGTCCGACGAAGGACGCGAGCGTATCTGGCACCCGAGGCCTACGACCACGGCCACTTCGTCGGATGAAGCTAGCTCCAGCAATGCGACGACAACGGATAACGAGCCGTCAGGGTCAACCTCGACTTATACGGTGAATATACACAATCCTGCTGTCGCGTACGGAGGATTAAACCCCGAAATCGAAGAGCATGTCCTTGTTGTCGAGTCCGTTCCCGATCATGATTTGCGGTACGGTACCACGGATCGCCGCAAGATACTTGGTCCCGATTTAGACGAGGACCTTGATGTTCCTATACAGCGACGTAGTACAAGCGTAGCAAGCCGAGGTTCGTGAATCCACGCCTCCGTTCCATAAAAAACGTTCACGCTCTTTTCGTTAGCATGGGACCTCGGATTCAAAGACCCCTTAGCTGACAATTACCGACAGACCTAAGCCTCGTCCTTTCGTCTTCGAGCGGCGATTCCGATATAAGCCCTATCCTCAATCTCCCTACCGAATTAATTGATGCGATATTTTCCTGGCTTGCTCCTCTAGAGCTAGCCACCGTCTCCCTCGTCTGCCATGCGCTGCGAAACCATGCAAACTCCGATACCCAGTGGAGGCGACACGTACTATCGAACCTTCCGGGAAATCGTATTACTTCCCCGTATCCATGTCAAAGCTGGCGCGAGCTCTACATATCACACGACCCGTATTGGTTCTTGACGAAGCATAAGCTATGGTTCTGTGATCATGAGTTGACCGGCCAAATAATCATCATCCGTTATGACGAGCGGCGAGGCTGTATAGAAGGCTATCAGATGCTGGCTACGCGTAATAGAGATGGTAGCGAGCCATGGGGTGCCGACCAGGCAGTCCACATTCACTATTTCGAACCTACTGTAAAGTTACACCTCGACAAGCCCGTATTGCAGCTGGATGTAGATAGCTTGGAGAACAAAGTTCGTGGAAAGGCTCCAGCTTTACCTTTCCGACATTTCTTCTCGGAGCATCCAATGCGTATTAATAGTGGGACGGATCCTCGATTGAGCAACTTCCTTCTGGCAAAACCTCTTACTAAGTCCGCCCTAGTTGGCCGCATGATAGATGACTTTCCTTACGGGTATGTCTGGCCCCCGCCCGCAATTCCAACACGCCATCGTGTGACAGGCCAACCGACCGGTGTGCATCCGCTTGCGACATCCCTAAGTTATACGAGGTCGACGTCAGCAATGTGGCAGCCGCGCAATCGTTCAGAAGCGTCCGATCAAACGTTCCGCATTAGGCGATGGATGGAGATGGGGCCACCAACTCTCGGTGTGCATGCTGCCGAGGAGTTGGTAACTTACTCAACTCTTGACCCCGCCCTATATACTCCAACGGCTGAGAAACCGTGGAGAGGAATATGGGTTGGCGACTTTAGCGGGCACGGTTGCGAGTTTCTATTAATCAACCAGCCTGATGACGATAATGAGCAGGAACCTTTGGAGAGGCTTCAGGATGAGACAGAGTCGGAGTTTGAACAACGTTTTCTTCACGAGCGTGTTTATCGCGGCCGGCTAGAAGCGGTCAAGCTAACAGGAGACGTTAATGTACCGAGAGGCGAGTATACTTTTGTTGCTAATGATCTAAGCGACACTGGATTATTAGGCACGGCTAAAGAGCCGCCGTTCGAGGGCGCCCGTGTCGTGAAAAGTCGAGGCCACATTGCTCATATGGGATTTTCCAATGGTGAGATACTTAATACTTGTACTCTTTCCATCATTTCCACTAAACTATCTATAGATCGATATATCGAGTCACAGCTACTCTTACTCTCATATAATCGCCTGGCGCAGTATTGGGTCGGCTTCGGCCACATTAGCTTCTTCGAAAGAGTTGACATTGATCAATTTCTCGTGCCCAAATAGTATTACTATTACCATAAACGTATATATTATTTTATCAAGTACATAGCATTCTTAGGATCTAAGCCTCTATTTTCCCCCGGTTAACGTTACGATCTCAAACAAGAATATTATTGTGATCAAATCTACGGAATCCTAGGTGCTGTAATTACCTATTTATTCCCAAGTTTAAAGACGTTGTTGTACGTTACAATACAAAAGGCTATATTAATATACGCTATACAGTGTATTTAGTAGCACTTGACGAGCTGTACATACAGCATACTCATACTTCCTAAATGATGTCTTCAGTATGATAAGATGAATAGTACATTGATAAATATAAGTGGTACATGTAGGTATGGATTTATATCTAAATCCGATGTTCTAGGTTACTTTTTTGATAGACTCATGTATCGTAGCTCCATTAAATAAGCTACGGTCCGTGCTTTGGACCCCGGTTTGCCTTAGCGACGTCATCCACCATCATGCAAATTCCAGATCCAACAACAAATGTCAACCATTACATTACGAATTTAACGACACTCTAGTCTTCTAACTTCCATTGTTAACTTTCTAGCCCCTTTGTGTTTAGTTTTATTCTAGACTTGTCCAGTTGCCTTATCTTTTATTCCGTTGATCACCAAGCAACTACCAACCTAATACTTCTCCTTAGCCCTAGTTTAATCCTCTTCGATAATCGCCATACGCCGTGAAAAAGTCGGGGCCGTACTGTTGCTAGTCTAAACTTAGGATTGGGTGTTTTCTCTCTATAAACTAGAATTATCTTATATTTATACACCTACTGAACCCCATTACGTGAATACTAGCCGCGGGGCAAATATACGAGACTGAGCTGTGGTGGTCTCTAGACTAGAACACGGCCGTTTCGCAGTATGGCAGATAAGTATGTTATTCAAGTAACTGCTGGGTCAGGTTACGACTTGGATCAACACGTCATAGTACCAGTCAACACACACGAGCCGATTAAAATTACTAGCGAGCTAATCGACATCGACCTCAACGTTCGGGTACAAAACTATCGAGGCCTGCCAAGGAATTCGCCTACTACGTCCCCTTATTTCTCTCATGAACCACATGCTTCCAGCAAGGATCAGTACAGCATAGCGATTCGCTTTACACCCAAGAGGCCAAAAAGTGTTTCCAGCTCAAAAACTACTTCTACCAACTCGTCCAGGTCATCGACTCCGGAAACTAGCGGGGAAGATACTGGCGAAGAATCGACAAATGGCATATCCGGGGAAGATCTCCAGTTTGGTAATGACTTTGAACATCCAATCCGTGACCGTCTCCCACCCGGCTTTAGCTATGCTATGAACATCGTAAAATGGTGGATCGATCCCGGCCTTGAAGGCGATGCGTATGCAGATCAGCCATATCTCTACGGACCAGCCCTCTCATCATTTAACTCCGTTCACATTGGCACAGGAGAAGTTGATCCCGAAAAGGGCGGGTTATGGTTCGAGGAAGGTGGCGATGAAAATGGGTTGAAAGAGCGAGAGGCCATCGGCGCTCCAGCAATAGCAAAAGACCGCATGAAGTGGGCTTTGAAGCCAGCTAACAAGAGCAAATGGCTATTCCAGTATGATAAAACGTACTGCCTCGACTTTTTCAATCCGTATCTGGACTTTAGCGAGTTCAGCCTGCGCTTACCGGGTTTCACTCTACCAATTATGAAGTATTGGGATGGCCAGAGCTTACGGTAAGGAAATCCCCCAACGAACTAACATATTCTCTTTCCTACTGTGCTTTGTTAGGATCGTCCTTTCTCATTGCCTCGTTTACTATATATAGGTCCAAGCCGAAACGCTCACACACCCTTAGATACACGCTACGAAACCGGTCTACTAACGACACATACCTGGTTGTTGTATTTACACTCTATCGGAAGGAAGACGTCAACGAGGATGGGTCGATAAAGCCAGCTGCGTTAGAAGCCGCTAAGCAGGACAAGGAGGTCGGGAAAGTGGAAGCGGAAACTAGGGATGTGAGCAAGGATGAAGACTACCAAGAGGCGCGCAAGAAATTCGAGAAGTTGGGTGTCAGTGACGAGGGTAGTGGTTCACAGACTGGGGATGACGGAGTAGATTAAACGGGACGCTTGTTTTCCCATTAGACACGAATTATCAAGAGACTCCTTTTCTACGCGTAAATACTTTAGACTTTACTGAACACTCAGTTCTAACAGAATATAAAATATAATCCAACAAGCTCATCTCCACCTACTTACCCTAACCCCATCGTCAAACCCACTTGCTCCCGAGTTGCGCTAGTCCCAACCATTTCCCCCCCTTTTAGTCGCGAAATAATCCTTAACTATGATTGGCTGGTCGTGTTTACATGATATATACCGCAATGGGGGCCTGAGCAAACATGCAATCTTGAAGCAATCTTAGTGTAATGGCTATCATTCAGGCCTTCCATTATTCGGTAGTTAGCTTGAGACCCGGGTTCGATTCCCGGAGGTTGCAACAATCACTTCTTCGATGCTTCTGACTGAGGGTCAGAATGCGCTTTTTAGTCTATCCTCTTTTTTCTTTTTTTGTGTGTGTGTGTGTGTGTGTGTGTGTCGGTTTACTACATGGGGGGAGTGTTATCTTAGACTTGACTTTTACATGTAGGGCGACTATCACTTGGGAAAAATACCTATATATCTGTAACAGTAGAATCTCCGAGGTTAGTATACTGTTATCCAGCCATAAGATCGCCTACGGTGAAATGGGGCACATATTGTGGAAACATATAACGAATGATACTTTATAACTACCTTTACTCTAGGAAGAATCAAACAAAACACAAGTTGGCCGAAGGATACATATCCTGGGTCCCCAAATAGTCTAAAACTCTATCTAATTTTTACATCGGTAAACAATATTTTCTCCTGTATCTTCAAGGAATTATTGAAAAGGTATTGTGGTTTAGGCGGGGCTCCTTATCATTCTTTAGGAACAGTAGGTAATCATGAGATGATTTGTCTTGTAATTATACTTGTTAACTAGGTGATGTTTGTAATCCTAATGAACAATAATATACTAATTTTAGGCTCATAATGAACTCGTTTACATCAACTGGGTAGGCTGTGACTATCTACCTGAATATGTGTATATACTTTCCCACTCAGTCGCCCAATGCTTTAAGATTGCATATATGTAAGCTCCCATAGCTGTTGCTTTAGCTTCCATAGCTGTTGCTTTAGCTTCCAATCGCTCACGTAACAACAAAGTTGTTTCCTTGCTTCTTGCTCCACCTTGCGAAACGACGTGCATCTATAGCGTATGGAACTATTTGAACCGCCGCGCCGCCCGACGGAACATAGGACTCAAGGTCCTGATTCACTCGCCCCGCCTCTCGTTGCAGTGGAGCAGCTCTCACAACTGCGTGTTGGATACAGTACCTAGGTAATAGGTAGCCGTATGAAGTTGCTTTATAATAGGAATGACTGTAATCCCAAATTCCTGCCGACATTTTTCCTGTTGACATATTGTCGGGTTGGTTCTTGCGGTATGATTTCCCGGTCAAGGCGGGGAAGATGACGCGGAAGGTGTTTAATTGATATAGTTTATGTTAGATTGTTTAGGGTTGTAATTTGGTTGATTACTAAATGAGAAGGTTAGAGACCTAAAGACTTATTTTAAAGGATGAGGTACGAACCCGAAGATGCAATAATTGATGAGCAGAATGTCCCCGGCCAACATCGCCGGTTTCGGAGGAAATCTGTGATAGCTATTAGCCTGCCTCTTCATAGATGATTAGATAAAATGGTGAGCAAATTAACTTACTATTTGTCTCCGATGGACATCATCAGTGATCAATGATAGGTTAACGTAGGTAAATACTTTATTAGCCTTAGTAGGAGGATATTCCGCCGTGTATCCGTATAAATCGTGAGTAGGCGTTCCTGGAAGTAGCGATTGCAGTGTCTCCCTGTTCAAGGTATGAATGAAAAAAGACAGACACCAACGTCATTGTGGATCGTTTCCAAGTCACCTCTGAAGGGTTTAACGGTTATTTTGCCGAGGGTCGCGCTCGGGTTACGCCATTCTTTCTCCGTCTCTACCGCCATAGGAAAGAATGACTCGTGAGTGTCGCCGTTATTGAGGCCTTTGACAATCTGTTTGGCAAGCCTTCGACGTACCTCTTCATAATCTGTGGCGTTAGGTTGCAGTAAGTTTGTTTTGCCGCAGATTAGGGTTTGTGTGTGTTCTTAGAATAGAAATTGAAGAGTATTTATTGTTTCAGTCAAAGTTGAAAGCCAGCATGCAGGGCATTTTTTAGTTAAATGCCAGCGTAAGTGGAAGACATGCTGGATGGCTATGAAGGAAGATTTTGATGGTTTAGGATAGGTATGTGAGGTAAATATTAGGGTTAAGAGTGAAGTTTTCATGGGTTGGGAGGTAGGTGGGTTAGGATTAGGTCGTCAGGATGGTTAGAATTGTTAGAATTGTTAGGATTGTTAGGATTGTTAGGGTTGTTAGGGTTGTTAGGGTTGTTAGAGTTGTTAGAGTTGGGAGGAAAGGATAGGATTGTTAGGATTGTTAGGGTTGGGAGGAAAGGTTTTAAAGTTGGGGGAAAGTGGTGGCTTGTGTGATTAAATATTAATTGCAGAAGTGGGAAAAGTATTTTAGGGAAGGAGCAAAGTGAAAAGATCCTTAGGTATCTGTTTAAATCGCCATGGCGATCAGGTTGTGGAAGGTATGACTCAGAAGGGTGCCAGCGGCGATGTTGAGATGGTAGGATTGTTGACACTTAGGGGAAGGCATGGGTGGGGAAACATTCTGTCCAGCCATTTAGAATTCAAGTTTATGCTGTGTTAGTAGAGAGGTTTCTATTCTTATGTCCTTCCCTTTACCATGTTATACCTTGATGTCTCTTTCCTATCTAGAATCACATCTTTTCACCCCTTAGTCGCCTATTACTGTGGCCTCGAGGCTCTTTCTATTTGACTCTTGTAGTCAGAGACGACACATGGAGACGGCACATAAAAGGCAAGATAAGGGGTTTTAAGACTTTATATCTCAAATAAAGAATCGATATGGTTATCTGCGTGGTGATCTTATACTGTTGTTTACCCCTGAAACGAATAGACTGGTAGAGATATGACAGCGTAATAAACCCTTACATCGGCTTTAATAACTTCGGTAGCTTTAACACATAGGTACCTTAGGTATCGTATTATTCTATACTTGGTCCGGCTATTGGTGAAATAGGCCCTAAATAATTCGTGGATCTCCTTGTACACGGCTTATCCCACTCGGCAACAATTATCGTATATCATTGTCAGGATATTAGTAGGTACCTAGGTTAGGGTAGTTACAGGGGTAGATATACCAGATAAGGTACACGCAGCGCCCTCGTAAGAGGATAGAAGGCAGGCGTTAATGGTTCAATATTACCTATCGTGGCATTCACTTTGTGTATGACCTCACTCAGGGGTATAATATCTAACAAGTACCATCTTTCAATCACATTACGTTACAATGAGTGCAGTGTATATTATTATTAGAATCAGCCCCTAGCCCCTTAAATAGATGTGAGATTTTGAGTTAATATAAGATTATCTGTCAGCAGTTCGAACAAAGTCTCCAGATACTAATTCACAATAATGTTAGACGGCATTTACCATGTAGGTATACTATGTTGTAAGCACAACCATCCAGTTGTTTTAACGCTCAAAAGAGCAAATAGAAGAGAATTCATATACTACAGGGTAAATTACGGTCAGCGTACATATTACTCATTTATTCATATGTAATGGCGAAGTCTTAGTAAAAGTAATTATATATCTTATAGCCATACTGCCCTTCCTAATTATTACTTACCTATGCTAACGTATAGCCTATTATCCGAGATATTATGATAATGATCCTTGACCTAACGTTGAAGTGCACGAATTCTTGGGGTTCTATAAGCTCTGTAAATTGACTACTTAAATACAATTAAGTATCAGCATGATAGTGTAAATTTCAAATAAGATAAGATAATGGTTTTTAATTAAAACTATTATCCAAATTATTATGAGACTATTTACCTAAGTAAGGCATTAACCTATATAGGTACCTAGATACTAAAGTTCTTTAGGTTAGTCACTTGTCATAAGCTGACTCAATGATAAAGAGAGTGTAGACAAGCATCTTGTCCCGAGCATTCTGAAGTGATTCTTCTTGGACTATCCACATACTAAGAAGGTAGGCTCTAACATGGATAGAATTCGGAGGAAATATTTCAGGGTTAAAGGGCGAATGTCCTTAGATTCTCCTTCTCCATATTTCTTACTTAATAGGTCGAAATTGCTTTGGCCCTCAACCTTACCCCATACTTCCATAAAAATATCGGGAGAGGGACTGAAAGCACTAAGCCCCCTAAGGCCAGAGCACTATTGCCCCATCCGTATCCAAGCACTGCGTACATGCTTGGGGCGAATAACGGGAATAGGAAAGCCATTAAGCTCTTAAGAAATTGCTGTGCCGCCATGGCGCTACTTGTGTGTTCACCATACGTGTCGATAACATAGGCCGTTACTAAGAAATCTCAAGTTAGTGATTCCTGCCATAAATAAAAGTTATCAACAAATTATTTGAATACCACTTACTAGGTAAGCCGCCTAGTTGCATTCCGAACAACATGATAAATACTCCGATATCAACTAAGATCCAATGCAGCCGATACGCAGCCGTCCACCCATACATTAAGGCACCAACCCATGTGATGATTATTGAGGGGAACATTAGCGGTATGCGAGACTCTGGATTCTGTTTATGTGCCGGTAGCCGCTTGTATAAGTGGTCCATCAAAGGAGCACCGACCTGCGAAGCAGCCAACTCGCCAAGGGAGCAAGCGATGTAGTGTAGTCCGCTAATTTCGACTGACTGGCCATATTGAGACGTAAACAGAGCAGAAAATGTAGAGAGAACGACATACAAGATTCCGTAGTTGAATCCTGATAGAATGGCTGAAACTTGGATAATGGGATGGAATAACAAGAGACGAACCGGTCGTGATAGAGCTCTCACTAGAATGGTAACGGCCGACCTATTACCATCAATTATTTCGCCTCGAGTATGATATCGACTCTCTCCAGTTTCTTCGCGAAGGCGCTGGGCACGCCGTCGGAGTATTAGTGGTCCGTACGACTCGTGGAAACTAAAATAAGACACCAATATCATGACAGCTTGGAATGCAGAGGTAGCCCAGAACATCCACCGCCAAGTCGTTCGCGCAGCCATAAAACCACCAATTATAGGACCTGGGATGCTAATTAGATACGTTGGCCGGTCTAATGCAGCCACCCAATTATAGAGGAGATCTATCTCCTTTAAGCACCATCGAATCTTATGCGGATGACTTACCAACTGCTGCACCAAGCAAGGGGATAATCAAGTAGACTCCTAGCGAACTGCCTCGCTGTTCCGGCCTCCACACATCACCAAGAACACCACCGGCAAGGGAATATATAGCGCTGGCACCAAAGCCTGCAAGAAAACGAGCTGCAATAAGTGTGCCCTTTGTCGGAGCAAAGCCACAAACAATATTCCAAACGAGGAACCAGACGTTGGAACTGTGTAGAATAACTGTTCTACCGTATATTTCCGACAACGGACCAATAAGGGGCGGTCCAAAGACGGTGGCTAAGAGATATATAGAAAGAGACATGGCCGATTTGGCCGAGCTCATGTTGAGTTCATTGGCGATGGTTGATAATGCCGGGGCCATAATTGTCGAAACCATAATACGGTTAAAGCCTGTAGCGGACAAGACGTCGGTCACCATCCATTTACGGCCTGTTGGCCAGTCTAATGGGTTATCAGCATCGTAGGGTTGGTCAAAGGCGACGAGGAATGGATCAGAGTCTTTCTTGACGGTCGTAGCAGTCGGTATTGGGATCTTGGCTAGTTCTACTGCAACGGGATCGGGCGCCGCTTCAATATCATCTTGGTTCTTTGGCGTCGTCATAACTAGGAATATTACAGTAGCTTGGTAAGAAACTTAGAATAAGAGCAACTACTAAGGAGTAAATGCCATGGAACAATTGAAAAAGCGGTTTGGAGTAGACAGGAGGTGTATTTAATAAGAATTAGTTCGGCTAGCCGAAGCCGAAGCCGACAGCGAAGGCAGGCAGACGGACAGGCCTGAACACAGCGGTTACTTATGAGTCATCTAATAATGGGTTATTAAGCTATTTAGAGGTATTATGAATATAAATCCTTGAAGAGATAAACCAAAGACAGTAAGATAAGACCTGGGGTACGGGCTTTTTGCAAGCATCGTCGATTATATACAGTACCTATGTACCTGTAATCCTTTAATTGGCCCGGGATTATGCCAAGCCAAATTATCAATCAGATAAGATTGTTTGGGTTCTATGTACAGACAGGGATTATATATGTCAGCAAGTCAGGTGACTGCTGAAAGCCGCTTTCCCGTTTGAAACCTTCATTTCTGAAGGGGTTAAGACTTTACTTCCTTTACTTCCTTTACTTCACACCCTACAGTTCGTGATAGTAAATCTGCTTCCACAAGTGTTGCTACAGTATCCAAAGACTTGCGAGAACCCAAAAGGTCCAGAAATGGCACGTCCACCTTAAATGAGTTCCAAAGCCACGATCTAAACTCCGACGCGATCATGCTATCCAACCCAAATTGTGCAAACGACTTGTCGGGGTTGATTTGGTCTCTTGGTGTGAGTAGTAAATCCGAGAACCTCTTAATTAAGACTCGTAATATTAATCCCTTCAAAGACGACGCCCCAGTAAGTTCTGGTTTGAGAATATCAGTAATTTCCCGAGGTAGACCCCTCATCCATGGAGTCCTCATGATCTGCTGGTCGCCTTCCGAATTTCGAATTTCGTTTGAGCCCGTAGAATTGTGAGCAACTTCTATTGAAGCCGCTAGTATGGACATTCGAGGATCCTCCAGGGTCGAATTAGACACTTCAAATCCTTGATTCATTATTTTTCGAAGATTCCCAGTCTCCAAGCCAGTGAGTATATGAGCTGGTGCAATATCTGCTTGTTGCTGTCCTAGCCCACGGTGACTACTGACTCCTCCGATCGCGATATCGGTAAGCAGAAGAACGTCATTCTCGCTTAGAGGCTGGGTTCCTCTACGCAGTAGCAATTCTTCAATCTTGGGGTTCTCGTGAAGATAGCCAACGTCAGACACCATTCCTAATGCAAGTGATACGGCTGGTTTGCCTTGGCTCCTCCGCCAGTGTGCAAAACTATCAAGGAAAGAATTCGCTGCCGAATAATTGCTTTCCGTTGGTAATCCGGTAGTCCCATTCATGGAAGAGGTCATGAGGAAAAAGTCGAGAGCTTCGTCGTGTCCTTCAAGTGCGGTATGAAGATTCCACGTACCCGCCCATTTAGGCTTTACGCTCTCATGCCAAACCTCACTCGTCATCGCGCTGAAAATATCTTCATGAAGACCCATTGCAGCTTGCAATACACCACCGATAGGCCCTCCAAGGTCTTTGCAGGCTGCTATGCTTGCCACCACGTCGTCAAACTTTGTGACATCGCCCTTAATCACCGTGGTGCATGCCCCTTCTTGTCTTAACCAAGCTATAAACTCCCGGGCACTCGACTTGTCACAGCCTGATCTCTGGAGGAAAACGAATTTCTGCGCACCTCGTGACATCATCCAGCGCGCTAAACTTCTCCCTAAACCCCCAAGAGCGCCGACAAGAAGATACACCTTCGTGGAATCAAGTATTGTGATGTACTTTGGGGGTGCAACCTGGGACGCATGTGGTCAGCATTATTACCACTAATAACAGGCCGGCAAGAGGCCGAACTCACAGTTAAAAGGCTGTTTGGATTATCAAGAGAAATGACGACCTTCCCTATCCTGTCCCTGGATGAGAAATAGCGGTATGCCTGGGCAATGTTCGAAACATCAAAAGTTGTGATGGGTACGGGTTGGATCTGCTTGGAGCGATACAGCTCAAGGACATCCTTGACCAAACTGCAAATACAGCCATGGAAATTAGCAGGGTGTCACCGATAAAGAGAGGCATGCTAACTTACCCAGCCAGTATATCTCGATAGTGTTCTCCCTCGAGGAAAAACATCTCACTAAGATCGAAAGCGGTAAAGGTCGTGCTCCGGGAAAATATGTCCATTTCCAACCTACCGTCGTCAATTAGTTCACGTTTGCCAACTTCTACAAATCGGCCAAAATGAGCCAGACATCGCCAGCTAGCATGCATCAAATCTCCAACCAGAGAGTTGATAACAACATCGACTCCTCTGCCTCCAGTCGCAGCGTTCAATTCAGTCTCGAACGACTCGTTCCGGGAACTAAAAATATGCTCAGCAGACAGGCCGAGATGGTTGACTAAAAACTCTCGTTTCTTTTCCGAACCAACAGTGGCATATACAACCGCACCAGCTCGCTGTGCTAGACTTATTGCGGCGATACCAAAAGCGCCGGCACCTGAATGAATAAGGACTGATTCTCCGGATCGTACCCGTGCACAGTCGCGAATAGCGTATAGGGCGGCGCAGTATACAGTTGGTAGTGTTGTCATCACCGTTGTATCCTCGCACGCCAACAGTTTATGACAGGTCCAAGAGGGGACTCGTTCAATCGTCGAGAAGTTATTAGGCTTGAGCACAATCACTCGATCTCCTACTTTGAAGTTGCATTCGTCCGGCCCTACTTCTGTCACTAGCCCGCCAAACTCGGTAGCTGACGTACCGGTCTTAGTTTCGACACGTCCATTCATTGTATACACATCCTTTGCGTTTAGACTGACTGCTTTGACTTCGACATCGATGAAGCCTTTGGGTGGGGTGGTGTGCGGATCACAACTCTGTCGAAAATATAAGGAATCCATGATGCCAACTTTGCCTATACACAGCTGAGCTGGGGTTGCTTGGGAAAGTGTCAATTGTTTCATGGATGTGGGTGCTTTCTGAGTCCGGCTTTGAAACACCGAATTAATAGTGGTATTAGGCTCTATGCGGCTGACGCAAAGGAGGCCATTCGAAAGAACGAATTCTCTATCGTCGATCTTCTCGTACCGTTCTAACGCGCGGACAACACTTTGACAAGAACTCCGCGAGTCAGACAATAGGGCCTCAACAGAGCCAACGTCGATGACTGCAAACCGCAATGATGGCTGCTCGACCATGATGGAACGAGATAGCCCTTGTACTAATGTAAGATCGGGGTTAGGGATACCCATCAGGTTTGATCCAACCAACCAGACGATATCTTTCACTGAGTTGATCAAGCTGTGGAGAAGCTCCAGATCCCACTGACTCAATTCGGCCAACAATGGTCGTTCCACTTCTATTAGTGAAACACAAACTGTGTTCCCGGAGATCTCTATCGTTGGAAGCTGAGCTAGAGAGACGGTGCGAATCTCACGAGTCCCGTGTGTCTGCTCCAACTGTTCCGTCAGATCGGAAATGAAGCCTTGTAGCGACGGAGATGCCTCACGAGTCTATTGATACCCGTGTTAGTTGAATAGAAGGTAAGTTCACTTCTGATATATATACGTACGACTATGAGGACGCTTCGTCCGTCTAGAGCCTTCTGTTCTTTTCTACGCAATGCCACGATGACGCGATCTTCGATATCTATTACCTGAAACCTCGCTGCCGTTAATTCCTCTATGATACCATCGGATTTGTAGACAATTATGATCCCGTGGTCATTGACGAGAGATGTAAGGTGTTTTGGCGAATGCTTCCAGAGCCCTTGAGATGCATCGTCCTAAAGAATTATAAGCTACTCCGATCAGTTCAACGCCATGTCTGTTACTTACAATATGAATCACGACTTCGAACCCGGTTTTGTTAGTATCTGCCAAAACTCTACCTTCATCATCTGGCTTAGTTGACAGCCATGACCTATATCGGGGGAACGCGGTTCCGTCAGCTAGTAACTCTAGCCACTCGTTCCTTGTACTTTTATTTGATCCTCCGATCTCTAAAACCCGCATCCGAGGGTTTTTATGGCCTATTAAGTCTAGTATTGCGCTGATTATACCCTTACACTCGTCATCACCCGGTGATGAGGGTCGATCTCGAATAAAATTCGCAATATAATCCTGTAGTCGAGGCATTGTGTCCGGCGTAAGCCGCATGATATCCGGCTTCCAGTTCACGCCCGTCACAGGGTGCCGTTGTAGATGGGGACTACTGCGGCTCTCGTCTTTAGTCACTTTCCCAATATACATGGTCAATCGAACACCCTTCATCTGAACGAGGGACACCCCTTGGCCATCCCGCAGGGTAGAATCTGCTCTTAGGCTGGAGAATCCAGTTCGTTGGGATGTTGTGTGAATAACCCCCTTCTGTTCTTTATCGTCATCCGGAAGCGCCAGTGTCCTGATGCGACATTCCGAGATGAACACTGGTACATAAGCTCGGAAATATTCAGGATTTCCAGACGTAGCACTAATCAGAGCAGCCTGTAGGCAGGCATCGATCGTTACAGGATGCACAGGATAACGGTTGGCTGAGTCCCTAAGCCTGGGCGAACTGATTTTAGTAGTACATAAAACATCGGAACGTACTTGATCGCTGTCAGCTCGCACACCGGTTAAGTTTCGAAAATACGGCCCAAATAACATCCCTTCTTCTGCGTATTTCTCATACCATCGGCCCATATTCCAATCTCTATACCCACTTGAGCCTAGGACTCCGTTGAATCCTACTGCAGCTTCAGGTAGTGTATCGAATACTCTAATACTTCCCACGCAGTGGACGGTGGCCTGGCCAGCGGTCCAGGAAGATACTTTGAAATCGTATATGCTCGCCGAGGAGGTCTTGGAGGATATTCTCCGTGTATTAAGGGTAGTGTGCAGCTCTATAGGCACTTGCTCCAAGTCACTGTCCTCAGGCACCACCATAGCAGAATTAATGCTGACATTATGTAAATCAAAGGTTGGACGCCCAAGCAAGGGGTTTCCACTTGCCGCTCTGGCCCTGGTTACCGCTTCCATGGCTAAAGCGAAATAACCTGTAGCTGGAAAGACCACTTGGTCTTCAATTCTATGGTCGCGAATCCACGGCATCTCGTTCGGGCGCAGAACATTTCTCCAGCTCCATTCGATGCCGTTCCCGGCAAGTTGTTGGGAGCCAAGAAGCTCGTGGCGAATGAAAGGGCGGTTTCGTAGCTCACTACTCTCACGAGGCTCAAACCATTGTAGGCCGGCCGAATAATCCCAGGGATATGGAGGCAAACCCTGAAACAAGACACGACTTGTTTTTGGAATGGAGTTAACAGCTTTCCAGTCTAATTCATAACCGTAAGTGAACAATCTGCCAGCGAGTCTCATCATACTCAGATGAGCGTCTTGTCCCCTAATCAGTGATGGACTATACGGAATAGCTCGCTCATCGAGCAGCGCAGCTCTCCGAATTTGATTTATGGGACCTTTTAGTGCTGAGTGTGACCCTATTTCGATAAGGTGGAACCTCTGGCCCCGGATGAGATGCTGTAAAGTCGAATGGAATCGGACCGGCTTCTCCAGATTGTCTCTCCAGTACTCGGCCATTGGTGTCGAGGCATCAACAAGTTTGGGGCCCTCCTGTTTGTGGTAAACGGTGGAGTACATATTTGCACTAAAAGGGGTATCCCGAAGCTTATCCTCAAGGTAGGGCTCAAGCAACTTCTCGTATAACGTACCAGCATTTTTCATCCATTGGGAATGATAGGGCTGACCATCTGTCTCTAAGAGTCGACAGAATGTTTTGCGATTCTGGAGTTCCAATTGTATCTGCTCAATACAGCCCTTCGGTCCACTCAATGTGACGCCCTCAGGTGCATTGAAACAGGCAACGCAGACTTGCCCTACGAGACCACATTTCTGTATGATCGCTTCGGCTTCTTCAGCACCAAGTCCACAGGCAAGCATAGCGCCCGAAGTGGGGTTCTCTGCTACAGCATACCCTCTAAAGTATGCAACAAGAAGGGCCTGAGACGCGCTGTATGTCATAGTTAACGTACTGTCCTATCTACATCGACACGCGATAGAGTCTAGGGTAGAAGAACTAACCTTAGGAGGCCCGCCGCATACGCTGCCCCGATTTCGCCAGATGAGTGGCCTATAGTGGCAGAGGGCTGAACACCCCAGGCGTGTAAAATGTTAACGAGGCCAATCTGCACAGCGGTACATATCGGTTGACTCCTCACGGCTTCATTGATTAGGCTCTTGTCAGTATTATCCCGCATCATGCTTTCCAGAGTCCAGCCGGGTGCATATGGCGGGGGAAGACTTTGGAGAACCTGATCTAGTTCTCTGATAGTGCTAAGAAAAACTGGACTACTATCAAGAAGTGCTTTTCCCATACCATGGTATTGCGCTCCTTGACCTGTGAAGACAAATGCGAAGTTTAACGAATCTACTTCGCTATAATGAGAGCCTTCAGCTGGCTGAATTGCCCAGTCTTCTGGTTTTCCGTCTTGACTAGGTGTTACAAGCAATGACGTCCGATATCTTAAATGCGTCCAGCGCTCAGCTAAAGTATAGCCCAGGCTTCTGATGCTCGGAGTATCGCACGACTGGGCAAGCTGATATATCTGGCCAGTACGAGTCTCCAAAGACTTTTGTGACGATGCTGATATTGGTAGCAATAGGGGCTGATATTTGTCATGTAGCCCATTCGCGGTTGGGGGTAAATTACCTGTGTAGCTAGAAACAGACTCTAGTATTACATGCGCGTTAGCGCCCCCGTAGCCAAAGGAACTGAGACTGGCTCGTTGAACTTTCCTTGGCCACGGCTGGGGCTCAGTAACAACCTCCATATTATGGCGGTCCATTTCAACTTGGAATCACGAGGTCAGTCAAAGGTCCTATCTCGGTGAGTAGAAGGGAATTAACTAACGTTTTGGATTGGGTGTCTCAACCCCGCGAGTGGGCGGAATCATGCCATGTTGAAAGGCTAGGACCACCTTGATCAGCGACGTAAGGCTGCTTGCTGCTTCGCTATGCCCAAAAGCCGGTTTTGTCTGAGTATTTTATGGGTGTTTAGTAGGTGAAAGTTATAACGTCCATGTCTCGTCTTTTTCTAGCATATTTCAAATCACGAGACAAGAAAAGGGGTTCACTCACACCTCCAATCATTAGGGGCTTCCTGCTATCTTTAGAAAAGCAATTTCCCAAAGCATTCAACTCAACATGATCTCCTAGCTCCGTCCCAGTTCCATGGCATTCAATATAGTCTGTATCGGAGAAGTCGAGGTTTGCATCTTTGTAAGCCTTGCGAACTACGACTTCCTGGAAGTCTGCACTGGGGTATATCATTCCAGGGGTTCGACCATTCCTAACATGGATATTAACATAATGCAGATGACCGAAAAGGGCTTAAAACTTACGAGTTGACCGCTGTTCCACGAATGATACCGTAAACGGTGTCGTTGTTCTTGATAGCCGAAGACAGACGTTTTACATACACAACGTTTACACCTTCAGCTCGTGCATAGCCATCAGCTGAGATGTCAAAGGTGTGGCATGTTGAGGTTGGAGAGAGCATGCCGGCCTTCATGGCTGCAATATGTGGTCCTGGGGTCATGATCAAGTTAGAAGCAGCCACGATTGCCCCATCGCATTCTCCTGCTTTGA
Organism: Daldinia childiae; assembly: GCF_008694065.1. NCBI lineage: Eukaryota > Fungi > Ascomycota > Sordariomycetes > Xylariales > Hypoxylaceae > Daldinia > Daldinia childiae. The sequence continues at coordinate 672,122 of NW_022984651.1, read as the reverse complement.
GGGCAGCCACAGCTAGGTGCAGGCAATAGATCGAAGACGAGCATGCCGTGTCGAGTGTTAGGCTGAGTCTCATTGTAAGCGGTTTTCACACCAATAAGCAAATTCCCTTTTAGGACGGAACACCTACCTTGGGCCATGGAGGTTGAACGTGTGGCTGATTCGATTAGCTAACATGGTCAACCCAGATCCAGTAGCTTGGTAGCGCCGCAGATCATCGGGATCTCTCATTTGCATGAGTAGGTTGTCTTGGGTGAAGTTCCCTACGTATACTCCCGTGTTGGAGTCGGACATATCATTGAGAGATGCTCCGGAGTTCTCAAAACACTCGTAGACTACCTCTAGAAGCTTGCGCTGCTGCGGATCCATCTGTTTTTATTAGCAGGGAATCAAGAGTAAGCCTATTAGGAGCCCTTCCTCTGCGTTGAGCATAAGATGGTTTGGGGTTCCGAATGATTAAACGTACTGTACATCGTTAGTTTCTAGGAGTACTGGAGATGAGTTTACTTGCTGACCATATGTAGCTTCATAGTTGTTTATACCGAAGAATTCATTATCGAACTGTCGAATGTCTTCTCGTATGAAGTACCCACCGTCCACATTCGTCAGTCCGGATTTATCTCCCTTCGAAGAGTAGAATCCTTTGATGTTGTAACGTTCTGGAGGGATGGGTCCCTGTCCAGACTTCTTGTCCATGAGGAACTGCCATAGTTCAGTAGGCGATCGAACATCACCCGGAAGACGACACGCTGTATTTCTGGCTTAGTATATTATTTCATATCAGAGAGTGCTGTAGAAAGAATTCTCACCCATCCCAACGACACAGACTGGATCACCTTCTTGGAGACTACCCCCTGACCGACCATTACCATGGTGGTAGGTTCTAGTATGTCCATTGAGGTCCATTATATCATAAACGTGCTGTCTTTGGAGAAGTCTATTAACACGGTCCAACGACTTCAATTTCACACTTGATTATACTCAAGAAACAGTAAAAGTTTTGGAAGTTGAAAGCCAACACTCGCAGGCCTAACAATTATCACGTTGCACGGCTAGATATAGACTACCCAGAATACATACAGAACCCAACAAGCTTCATTCATATCTGATCATATTCTAGGACTACGAAGCTCTGCAGGTGATGGGGAGAAAGCGGCTACGCCCGTCCCCTAGTCTGTTGCACTGCATCAAATCAGGAAGCATTTGAGGCAATAATGGAATTTGCCTTTGAAAATCTGTTACCTGTCCAAATTCTATCCTCGTATAGCTCTAATCGAGCATACGACAGCACCATACCGGCAGTAGGGTGTTGGAGGATCAGATATTGCATTGGCGAAGGTAACATTGAAGATACCGAGGCATCTTTAATCGAAAGGATCGTCCAACTGACCAACATCCAGTTCTGCAGCAATCGGGAATCCTTGTCGATTCGGCCATGTAACCACCCTCAATTTACTTTGAATTATCATGATAGATGCCGCGTCTAAGAATGCCGCCTTTTCACCTTGGCTTGGACACTTCGCGGTACAGATCTGGCGGTGAACTTCAACTTCTGATCGTGAAATCAAGTGCATACCAATGTGTCAGCCAAGGAGTCCAATACCCCAATATAAGCACGTTTCCACGTTTCCACCAATGAGTAGAATAGGTAGGTAGTTCACCTTAACCGTCACAACACGGTCATATAAGCGGAGATAAGGCGGTTAGCTCTCTACTCAATAGCGTATTATGCACTGCTACCTTCTCTATCCCCAGCGCCTCTTCTTCAGCCTTAAAACGAGTAAGGATCCGTAAACGATACCGACGTACATTACCACCTAAATCTATACTCCTGACTATTGGATTAAGAATTGCAAATGGCAAACAACAAGCCAGTGGATATCAAATCAATTCCCATATATACACTAATTCAATATAATTATCTGACATATTATGAAGTATTCGGTACTTCATTTAGTAAGTCGAAGCACCGTTACTGGGGCCACCCTAGTGGGGACCACCCATTTCCCATACAAAATCAACAAAATCACCTATTCATAACTCATCCAAGAAAATAGCTAAAAATATCAGGATTTTAATTTTAAATATAGTACAGTGTCGTTATTGTGTACAAAATTTGAAAAAAAGATCGGATCAATATTCATGGCAAAATGATTACAAATGAGCACACTAACAGATACACATACAAATTTATATGTATAGCTGTTAACGATCATTAATGCTTATAACTTTGCCAATTTATATAGTAAAAATCCCATTTTTATATAATTGGATAGAGAAATTTTCAATGCAACTTTTAATATTGAAAGCAAGTGTATAGCTAATTTTTTGTGGAAGTTATGAGCCTTTATAATAAAGTATATAAAATTCCCATATATTTTTGAAACTTTTTAATGCTAAAAAATGACCAAAAACAACACTTCTTACAATTTTACCACAAAATGGTCATAACTAAAATTTGGAAAAATTTACATAGGCTATTATAGTAGTAAGGAGTTAAAAAATAAAGACTGTATATTTTTAGCTATTTTCTTGGATGAGTTATGAATAGGTGATTTTGTTGATTTTGTATGGGAAATGGGTGGTCCTTACTAGGGTGGCCCCAGTAACGGTGCTTCGACTTATAAAATCGGCATTTCACTATTTCTATACGAGCCGCGTCTGTTGTCGCTACTAGGAAGAAAAGCCTACGACTATCGTGCATGGGGAACAGGCTCCCAAGGGCAATGATTCCTAAACCCCTCTTGCTGTCTTCCATCCCCAAGTATCTCCTCCCTCGTAGTAAATTCCGTCGTGAACACGATCCCTGACTCCACTCCCGGCGTCGGTCTTTTAGGCTCTGATAACTCGGGCCCCATCTGGTCGATTGACGATAATGTTGTGAGAGGGACATTGTTCTCGTCCATCTTCCGATAGCGCTTGAACGTGCTTGGTTGGCGTTGTCCCGGGAGCGGCCATTTGCGATCAGAAATATCTGTGGTCTTTTTAGACGTGCCTAGCCATGATCTGAACGTCGTAGATAACATGGATAATAAACGAGATCCTTTAAATGCTGCTGGGATGGCAGGGCCCGCAAAGATGAAAAACATGCATGTCATTTCGGCGATACACCAAAGAGATAATGCCCCTAGCCAATAAGCCTTATCTTCGGTGAAATAGTATTTGATGGTGTAGGCAAGTCGAGAAACTGCGGATGCGCAGGCGCTGTTGTCATTGGTGTTAGCCCTCCCTCCCTAGGTATGTATGCCGGGCGTGCGAGGACGTGCACTTACAAGAGACCAATAGTAAAAACTAGCGAAACACCAATCTTCTTGCTTTTGGACATTTGAAGGCCCCAGATTACCCTTTGTGGGAGTATCAGGATCATAAAGTCAAGGACAATGTTAATACTTGCTCCAGCAATAAGAATAGCGTTTATATTAAGGCATTGACTTCCTGGGATCAGTTGATCCCATATTCGATCGTGTGGGAAGCAGGAGAAGTTTTCTATTAGAATCGCGATAGCGTAGAAGAGAATGTTTAGAACCATGATGGTATGGCATATCCAGTAGAAGCCGACTCTTGATCGATGAGGAGAAAATATACGACACCATTCTTTTGGAATAGATGCTTTCATTATGATCATGGTCGCTGAATATAGATTGGTTCCTATGTGAACGATCTGGTCTAGTTAGAAAAGACATGGTAATCATAAAGACAAGACGTCTAACTGAATTGAGATTCGCCTACATATAAGTGCGTGGTCATATCCTTGACCCGGATATCCCATTGATGGACGAAGAATCCAATATCGTGGAGTAACCAGTAAGTGACATATATATAACCAACATAGGTCCCCTAATTGTCTTTAGATCAGTATATCCACTTCACGATGCGATTATATAGAGTTGCACTAACAAAAGCTGCTATGACTAGGTCTATTAAACATTAGTCAAACACATTCTACTTGAAAATAAGTAACCGTCAATGCAGTAATACTTACAATCCTCAATAACGGGTGTTTTGGTGCACAAAAACCTAGAGTAGAGTCGGACAATAACAGAAAGCGATGATATAACGAGACAAAGAGTAGTCGCGATAAATGCCATAGCAGTATGATTTGGCGGGTTAAAGAAGTCAGATTCCATTCCGTCGGGGGGCAGTAGTGCAGGTCCGTTGAGAACTGCCTGCTGTTCAGCAGGCGAGAGGGTGACAAACTGATCCGCCGACATCTTGGAATAAAAAGGGTACGTAAGCCCCTATGCTAAGGAATTGACAATAAGAAAATTGAAGACTTGGGATATGGAACTCATGAAATTTCTAGTTACTTCAAAGATAAAGTATATGGGTTCGGAAGCCGAGGAGAGATATCTTTTGCAAAGGAAATTACTGCCTCATCCTGTAAGGCTTGTAGGGTCGTAGAAGTCTGGGCCTTTTGCAACCACCCACACCAAATCATATGATTACCTGTTAAGAAGTTGGTGTAGGTAGGTATGTAGGACTTTTTTTACAGCCACCAAGTTACACGACATTTGGAGTATCAGGGGCGTGAAGGATGGGATGGGGGGGTGAGACGGGGAGTAAATGTAACAAATATTTATTTTGACCTATGGTGGCACGGTACCTGAAGGATTGCCTCCTTACGATCGATCTACTCAACCTTCTCGCTTCGTGATATTTCTCCTGTATCCATTTCAAACATGTTACCTACCTAATTCTACTAAATCAAGATCGAATCGATTGAGTATATTCAATCGAAAAAAAATAACAATGACAGATAACGTGTTTACGGAGGACCAATGGCAGGCGTTGTTTGCACTCGTTGACTCGGTTGTTCCCTCTGTAGTTGTGGGTGAATCCAAGGCGACGAATAGCAATGGTATCACTATCACTCAAGATGAATTTGACGACTTTTACCGACAAATTCAGCGGAAAATGACAAATCCGCCTACAGCCAAAGAATTCCGAGAATATCTGTCGGCACGGCCTGTGGATAATCCCAAGTTCGTCGGTGCTCTCAAAGGTACCATTGCCAACTTGTCTCCGACTCCAGTAAAGCAGCTTAGCTTCATTCTAAATGCCATTTTGTATGGAATCACATACTTTCCTTTTCCGTCTTATGGCATATCATCGAAGTAGCATTAACAAGGTGCATAGAACACGACTCGGTAGCTTAATCAGCACTGGGTCCTTAACACCCCTTACCAAACAGTCAACACCTGTACGAGAGGCCATCATCCAATCATGGCAACGGTCCTGGCTATTTCTTTGGCCCATGCTTGCTAAGAACTTCTTGGTCATGGGAAAAGTAGCTTGGAGCGCAACTGATCCCCTCCTGCTGAGGATCAGCGGGTATGAGCAATATGCGGAAGATGCTAGAAAACCAAAGCCTGGGCCTACGATAGATTACAAGTTCCTGCAGTTCCACGATCCGCTTCCAGAAGGCGAGACTGTCGAAACTGATGTACTCGTCGTTGGTTCCGGGTGTGGTGGAGGCGTCTGTGCGAAAGTACTTGCGGAAGCTGGTCACCGCGTCATCGTAGTCGACAAAGGGTATTATTTCCAGCCAAGCCAGCTTCCTCTAACCCTGGACACTATGAGCAGCTTGTTCGAAGGCGGAGGCTCGATGTCAACTGTCGACGGGTCGACCTTTATTTCCGCGGGAAGCTGCTGGGGAGGGGGAGGTACAGTCAACTGGAGTGCAAGTATCGCGACTCCGGACGAAGTCAGATCTGAGTGGGTAGAAGAACATGGATTGGACTTCTTCAAGGAAGCTGATTATGAGGACTCGATGGACCGAGCCTATAAGATGATGGGGGTTAGCGAGTCGCATGTGCATCTAAATCACGGCAACAAAGTTATCCTCGAGGGGTCTCAGGCTCTTGGTTGGAACTCTAGGGTTGTTGCGCAGAACTCCGGTTCCTCTAGACACAGTTGTGGTAGCTTTTGTGCTCTTGGTTGCCGGACAAGTACGAAGCAAGGACCTGCCGTTAGCTGGTTACCTGCCGCAGCGAAAGCCGGCGCTCAATTCGTGGAAGGATTTGAAGTATCGAAGATACTTTGGGATGATGAACACGGATCGAAGAAAGCAGTTGGGGTTGTGGGAACTTGGACACCTCGCGATGCCGATGGCAACGTGCAAACCACGAAGGCCAAGACTAAGAAACAGGTCTACATCAGAGCTAAGAAGGTCGTCTTGTCAGGTGGTTCACTTAATAGCCCCCTTATTCTATTAAGAAGCGGGTTGAAGGTTAGTCTTCGTTTGCATTGGTTAGATGAGTCGTTAACACTACATAGAACAGTCATATCGGGAAGAACCTCTACGTGCACCCTTGCAGCGTTACGCTATCCATCTTCAAAGACGAAGTCAGGGGATGGGAAGGTAAGTTTAACTCCGTTCAAAGATAACGTACTAACACGGCCGAGATGAAATCTTGACGAGCCTTATGTACGAATTCGAGAACCTCGACGGTAAAGGCCATGGTGTCCGTGTCGAAATAGCGAATATGCTTGTGAGTGGAGTTCTATACGCGTTATTCATTTCTCGTATGGTATATCTGATGTCGCCTCTTACAGCCGTTCATGTCCATGCTGCAAATTCCATGGCACAGCGGATTGCAGTACAAGGTCGATGCTCTAGGCTTTCGACATATGAACAACTTCCTCTCTCTAGCGCGTGATCGCGACACGGGCTCGGTATATCCAGACGTCGACGGAAGCCCTATTGTCGCTTATACGCCGTCAAAGTTCGATCGAGGAAGTATACAAACCGGGGTAATCGCTGTCGCCAAGATGTGCTACGTCCAGGGAGCCACAGAATTGATCCCTCCGATTCGAAGCGTCCCGTCTTTCAAGAGTGGCACACCGGCTATCGAAAGGAAAGTAGATGATGCCAGGTTTGCTAGTTGGATCAGAGAGCTCGAACAGGCGGACTTCACCGACGCCCAGCTGGTATCTGGACATCAGATGGGCTCTTGCCGCATGAGTAAAACCAAAGAAAAAGGTGTAGTGGATCAATATGGTAAGGTGTGGGAGACCGAAAACCTGTATGTCGCAGATGCGAGCGTATTCCCTTCGGCAAGCGGAGTGAATCCTATGATTACTATAATGGCCATTTCTGATCGGATTGCTAGGGGTATTGCAGCGGATTTAAGATGAAGACTTTCGAACATGTAGAGGTTTTCGTCTTGGATACAAAAATGTGTTAGTGTAACGGTTGAAAAGTCTTTTTCATAATTGTATAACTTAGGTATCTCGCACATTATTGCAACTAATAAAAATTATTTCATACTTATTGTCGCACAGCATAAGAAGATGCCATTCTAATAGGTAATTGATAATCTTGATGCAAGATTAATTAATTGTCAACGGCCAATATTAGTTTACACGCCCCTGGGCGTAACATATACAGATAAGCCTTGCCTGCTCATTGCTTTGACTTTTTATTCTCCGTTATCAAAGTTGCCACGGAAAGAGACGCGGTATCAAATAATAGCAATATCAAAAAATAGGAGGTCACATTCAAAAGACTATTCCTACCTATTTTCTAAACACACCGGTCGGTGTGGCAATGTACGCGTCGCAGCGCATAATGTATTGTATGGTTCTAGTGCCATTCGAATCCTTCCGCTCGGCTTCATATGCACAATAGGTCCGGGCTGCTTTCATTTCATAACGTAGTTCTGACGGTTGTGAATAGGTAAGACTTATTTAGGTTGTGGTTGCGAAGTTTTGAGGATCGATGGTACCGTAACATATTTTCTTCTGCAAATAGCCCTGGCATTCGCTGTCGGTTTCGTTTAGGTACTTCGTTAGGTTAGGTATTTTGGGGGCTGAAGGATTCAGCTTAATGACACCGGAAACGGTGTTCCGTCGGCATAACACGCATGTGTGATACTAATGGGCAGGGATAAGAATCCTATTTATAATACCGTATAATTGAAATGTAAGTTCCGTTTATCCAGTACGTTAGTACTTGATAGAAATAAAATGACTATTGAAGCATTATGTTGAATACTTATAGACAGCTAATTACTTACCTACGTACTCAAGACATAGTTTAAGCTAAGTTACATTTCTCAGGTTGAAAAAATATTAAATAAGATTATCTACGTTGTTAAGGAAAGGATTTTTACAAGATGTAACTTGATGATTGAATTGTATTATGCACATCATACAAGTAAAATAATTGAACTATTACGTGCATAAATGGCTTGAGTCTCGGATCTCTTCCCGGATCTGATCTTAATAAAAACGGCTAGTAGCTATATCAGCCCTATGTGTGGGACCTTCGACCCTCGTTCAGCTCTCGGAAAGACGATCACTTATATTTTATAGCCAAGTTGTTATATACAACGTATAGGCAACTCTATCATATAGGTTACAGTCCAGATGAATCTTTCTATAAAACAAATAAGAATTTTAATAATCAAATTGAGTTGACATGCGGAATAATAAAAATTAGCCATGCCATAACTCTTAATAAGATTTTACCCTACCGTAGGAATCGTCACTCCTATGCTTTCGACCTTGGACCCATTTGCGCTTTTACAAGTCAACTTCATCTCGCCTCTCTACGGCTCATCATCTCTACTTTCTAACTATTTAAACTGTCTGGCCACCTTAGCAAGAACATAGGATGCTTCTACTAGACCCTTCTGGCGCCCTAGAAATGCCCTACTACCTCGGTTTACTAACGAGAGTGTTTACCTGAAAAGAATTACCGTACCGCTGGAATAGCCTATGGTATAGAACTAATGTCATTCTGAATAGCCAGCTGAAAATCAAGTCCCGTAAAGGTTTCATCATAGTACGTGTCTAATACAATATTTGACGTGACCTTCTTCGTAATATCTGCATACGAGCCCGAAATAACAAAACAAGTAGTTTGACACGGGTTGGCTACTTATTAGCTGTCATCTATAGTATATTTACAACTTTAAGGCTGGGTTGGTTGTCATTTTATGTCACAATGGGACCGCCACTATACGATATTTTCCCCTTTACATCAATTAATCACCAATCACACTGAAACACATTTTTTAACTTTTACAAGCCGGCATCAATTGAAATTCAGAGGTTATGGTTTATTGTTGAGGATAGTCCTCGGCTACGTATGCTTAACCACTCCATACAGCAGGGCCCGGGGGGATATAAGAGTCTGGCTGGATAGTGCCCAAGTTGACTAGGATGCCAGGGTCATTGGTCTTGTAGGCTCCTGGCAGAGCAACAAGAGGGCCAGGCGTCCCGTTTCCACCTCCAGTGATCTTGATCTGAGTGCATGCGAGATAGAACTGGGCGCCGTTCGCCTGCATGGCCTGGTGCAACGCAATTTGCTCCACGCGAAGCAGATATTCTCCGTCGGGTGTAGCAGTAGGTATAGTTGCATTGGTCAACACGTACTCATCTAATAATTAGTTAGATTATTTACTCCAACCGTTATGTTTAGTCTTGGGGATTGAAACTTACTTTGCGCAGGCCAGGTGAGCTGCTTGTTCTTGTCCATGGTCGGCGTCGTGGTGTGAATCTTGAACCAGACGCTGCCAGAACCATCCCAGTTCGAGGCACTCTTGCCCTGAGGAACTTTGGCTAGGTAATACTGCGTAGGACCAGGGTGGTTCACTTGCTGCGTCGAAATGTAGTGGATGGTCGAGCCGGCAGATACAGTCATGATGTTGGCCGCATTCTGCGAGGAGTAGCAGCGGATATCCGGGCTCGTTGCGCTCAAGACACCAGTCTTGCTATCGGCATTCTTGGTCTTGCGCGTGGCAGACCAGTCCGCCTCCTCGGACTTGCCATTGACGACAAGTCGTGGGAACGTGTCTGAAATGGTTAGGCAGGGTTGCGGATAGATAAAGGGGTGAAGTCTAACTTACAGTGGGCCTGAACTGCCGTTGCGGCAAGCAAGAGGGTTGTGAGGAGCTGCATCTTTACTATTTTTCTACTTAAAGACAAAACAGAAAGAATGCAAAGAGAACCGATAAACACGGCTAAGGTGGGATATAACTATATACTCCGGACCACGGGTCATCCTAATACCAGTCCACTGGGGCAAGTAGAGGGATATAGTGCTATTAATCTGGTGTATATTTAGTCATGCTTATTTGACCTCTATCCTCTATGAGCAGTATCGGATCTTGCCTCCATATAGCTAACACTATTCGTTTTCCCAACCTATAAGGTCATTCCCGGCTAATATCTCGTTTTGTCTAGGATGCATTCACTTTATATATTTTTAGATTATCTCGGCAGTGAAGCGAAAATTGCGGGGAAACCCGACGATACCCACGATTTTACGACACGCCGACTAGATCAAGGAGGTGTATTCCAAAGTGTGAGATCATTCATGAACTGATATACTACATAGACTATTACAGAGGTTCGTTTACGAGATAGATCATCGATATGCCCTAGTTGATGTAGTGAGGGAAAAGGAAAATAGTCTAGAAGTATCCATATTTGGCTGCTAAATGAACCCTTAATGTTAATGTCTATCATATAAAGCAAGATGTAAAATTACATCTCTATTATGTATTTTCATGTAACCCCTCTTGTACTACGCTATTTACGATGTACGGTTCGCAGAACTCGATCGTGTTATATCCTCCCCCCATAATAAAGACACAGCAATACCACTAGCACTCCAATATATCACAACATCTTATTCCAAAGCCATAACCCCACCAAGTATAAGTTAAGTCCGTATTAAATGTATCCATCAGTCAAAGCCCCATAGCTTAATGAGCTAACTCAATATCGAATTTAGTTTCTCCAATACGTTTGGACTTGAACTGAATATCAGCATCGAATTCGGGGGTAACCTGCTCATCTCTGGTGACTACTTCATCAGAGTCGAATTCAGGTGTTACAGACTGTCGACGCTGGATCGCGTTCAGGGACCCTGGTTGTTCTACGTAGATTCGTAAGATGTGTAAGCTAGCATAGATATAGTTAAGCTGAGATGGTGTATGCTTACGAGAGGCCAACGGCGCAGCCGCAGCGAGAGCTGCGAACAAGACGGCAACTATGGCTTGTCTCATATTGGAGAAGTATTTTTATGACGAGTTTAAGAATCTTTGAGCGTTAGAGCGTTATATTTGATGATATCTATGACTTTTAATGACAAATTTATGGGAAACTCATACTTTATGTAAGTCAACCCACAACTGCCTCCCAAGTCTGAAGGCGTCCTAGGGGTTCTATGATCATAATCAAGAATCTGGAACATTGTTTAATTTTAGAGACAACTGCGTGTTTATAACATACAAGAGAACTTGATCCTTAGTAGGGCTCCATTTTCGTGTTACAGGGTCCTTGAATACTACGTCAAGTCACTGATCGCCATCAAATACCTAACGTCGATGCATAAAATAGCCCCCCGGCATTGAAATCCTCTATCAACTATATTCTTCCAAAGACTCTATGTGTTATGCAAGGTCTAAATGCCGCTCATATCATTTGAGTATCAGCATTAGTAGTGGTTATTGATAACGTATGCCTCTAACTTGATATCTTTTGAATATCATATGATAACGAGAAAGAATTATTTATTCCCAACTGAACATCTTACGTGTTTTCAAACTAGATTCATACGAGCTCTAAATAGGATTAAGGAGTTCAATAGGCGGTTAAACGCTTTTGGTAGCTATACTCCCCCATCTACCTACTAGGATAATTACGAAGAGCCCTTTTGCGTACCAAGCACCTGGAAGCTACTAACCAACGGTGTAGCATTCGCCTGTGTGACACTAAGACGTATCTTACTTGTTTCGACAGCTGTATTCAACCTATCGATACGCTTATATCCCAGTGATGTGCCTGTCACAAGTGTCTCATAAACGCCGTTTACAGAAGCCTCAATCGTATACCCACCAATCCTCTGGCCCAGGGGAATATGCTCCTGTGTAATGAAAGCGTCTACAGCGTAAATCCCACCGAGATCGACTTCCAGCCATCCCGTCCCCTCTTCGTCGTTAAGTGCCCAGTACGTATCTTTGTTGCCGTCAAGCACGTTGGCTGGCCCGTAGAGTGTAGCGTTATTACCGCGGATGCTGCTTGCGTTTACTGCAAGCCCCGACGTAAGCAGCTCACGGTTGAGAAATGCGTCGCGCTGGGCTTTGAATTGCAGTAGTACATCTACGTCGCCTTTGGGAAGCTGTCCCGTCGTATCGGGTGGGACATCGAGCAAGAGGTTTACGCTTCGACCTACCGACTGCAGATACATGCTCATCAGGGCATCGGCTGTCTTTGGCTTCTCATTAGAATGGTAGAACCAGCCGTCTCGTATGCGCGCGTCTGCTTCCGCTGGGGTCCAATAAGTACCATCTCGTACACCAGTTTGTAGCTCGTCGCCTGAATAGTGCGGCTGATCCTGAGTCCTACTGATCGTGTGCCAATTCGTCTCTACCGTCACTCCGTCCTCATTTCCCACCCATCGAGCATCTACACCCTGGTGACCCCACATGATTGCGCCTGGCTGATGCTCGCGAATGATGTTGCGGAAACCTGTCCAGTTGAACGTCTGCACAGTATCGGAGCCGCTATTCCCATCGAGCCACAACTCAGATACTTGGACAGGTGAGCCATCGCTCAGCTTCATTGTAACCAATTCGGTTAATTGCTGATAATAAAGCTCATTATAATCGCCAGCGTTATCATCGCCGAAAATCTGCGGCTCGTCATACAAGGTACCGGTTAAGTTGGGCTTCGGCATGGCTGGATCACGGTGTATATCCCACGGCGACAGATAAATACCGAACTTGATACCGTATTTCTTCGCAGAGGCAGATGCTAACTGCACGACGTCCGCATTGAGACCTTTTTCAACACGATCTTTTGCCCATTCTCCGTTACCAATCTTATACGTCGTCGTGTTTGTATCCCATAGCGCCATGCCATCATGGTGCTTTGCTGTTAAGATCATTCCCGCCATACCGGCATCTGCAAAAGACTTGGCCCACTGATCCGTATCTAGAGCTGTCGGGTTGAAGACATCAGGAGTACTCTGACTTTTTCCCCATTCCTCGTCTGTGAAGGTATTGGGCCCGAAGTGGACGAATGCGTAGTATTCAAGCCGATGCCACTCAAGCTGTTGGGTGGATGGCGTCCGCAAATACGCGGCGGGTGGGCTTTGGCCATATACCGCGTTCACCAGCCAACTCACAGTACCGACAAGCAGCAACATCCATCGATGGCCATTCGCAGGCCGCAATCTTTCTGACATTATGATCACGGCACAAAGTAACTCAATACATGAGATATCAGTATGATCTTGGCGAAAAGCAATTGAACTTGTTAAAGTCTACATTATCTAATATAGACTCTAGTAATTCAGCAACGTAGTAGACGGGAATCATTTCGTCGGATTCTCTTTACCGTATCGGGCGGGGATTCTTCAACGCTGTAACCGACAGGGACCATGACTGGTGGAAGCCGGCTTGAGATTTGCCGTATTCCATTTTAGGAAGTTGCCTAGAAGTTGAGTGAGAGTAGAGATGAGAGACTCTTTTTGAGAGTAACTTGACCTCGACATAACTGGAGTTGTTATATAGTATTTACTTACGCAACTATTTTATATTGAAGTTATTAAAAAGGAGAACATTGGCTTAACTATCTGTCAAGATAACTAAAGACAATCCACGACCTCAAACTTACCAAAATATTCTAAAGTTTCACCTTAGATGAGATCTCAAAGTTGAAGATTTATCTAACAAGTTAGATCGTAACCAACTATTAGTGGAATATCGACAGTATCAAAAATGGAACGATTCATGTTGCCCAGCCACAAAAAACTATCAGATACCTACGTAAACTGTTTAAACCAATGCTGTCAAACCTCGATACAAAGACGTAATTTGTAAGCTTGTCTCAATCTCGCATGCCGAAGCTTACACCATATCACGTGATGACGTCATATCCAAGGATCATGCCATCGGGTTTAGCAAGCTCGTCCGACCTTTACTGCTAGCTAAGGTAACACTAACTAACCAGCTAACGTGGGCACCTTTGCCGAATGGTAACGGCTAACAAGGAAACTCCATACGGCACAGAGTATTTTCTTGACGTACCTTTTTTTTTCTTTAACCTCCAATAAATTTCAAACAGCAAATATTCGGACCTAGAAGCTGTTTTTTTCTGAACCTCAATTGGTTCTTATAGACACTAACCTCCGTTCCCATCCTCCTAGGTCCTATCCTATAAAAGATGTTCGCCAGATCAGCTTTTCGCGCGGCTCAGCCGCTGAAGCGGGTAAGTACAATCAAACACCTACAGTCATCATACAATAGTTTTATCCGGAGCTCCGAGTTTAACTACTTGACTTTCAAGAGCTCGAAATATGTCTCAATTGCGCTCAATTGTATACTAACATGTGCTTTTCGTACTTTAGAATCTCCTCTCGCGCACATATGCCACCGAGCCCGCCAAGAGCGGTTCTTCTAACACCCTCCTCTACACATTGGGCGCTGCTGGTGCCGCAGGTGCCGGCTACTGGTACTACTCGGGGCAGAGCGCCGGTTCGGCCGTGGCCAAGGCTAAGGATGTCGCAAGCGGGCCGCCCAAGAAGGCTTTCCTCGGCGGCGACCAGGGCTTTATTTCCCTGCTGCTGAAGGACGTTCAGATCATCAACCACAACACTAAGAAATTCATCTTCAAACTGCCTGAAGACGACCAGGTCTCGGGTATGGTAGTGGCTAGCGCCCTGCTTACGAAGTACCAGCAAGAAGGACAGAAGCCTGTCGTACGGCCATACACTCCTACGAGCGATGAGGGCAAGTCCCCTCTATAAAGATGAGATGAAAATAACTTTAGCTAATACACGAGGCGCACAGATGACAAGGGCTACATCGAGCTAATCGTGAAGAAGTACCCCAACGGCCCCATGTCAACGCACATGCACGACATGGTGCCCGGGCAGCGCCTGGATTTCAAGGGCCCGCTACCCAAGTACCCGTGGACCCCGAATAAGCACGATCACATCGCGCTAGTCGCCGGTGGCACGGGCATTACACCTATGTACCAGTTAGCCCGCGCTATCTTCAAGAACCCTGACGACAAGACCAAGGTCACGCTCATCTTTGGCAACGTCTCCGAGGAGGACATATTGCTCAAGCACGAGTTCGCCGAGCTCGAGAACACGTATCCCAACCGCTTCCGCGCTTTCTACGTCCTGGATAACCCTCCTAAAGAATGGGTTGGCGGTAAGGGATTCATCACCAAGGATCTCCTGAAGACTGTCCTACCTGAGCCTAAGAGCGAGAACATCAAGGTGTTCGTGTGCGGTCCTCCGGGTCTATACAAGGCTGTTTCCGGTACGAAGGTCAGCCCGACGGATCAGGGCGAGCTGTCTGGTATCCTCAAGGAGCTGGGTTACTCCAAGGACCAGGTTTACAAGTTCTAAGTTAGTTAGGTTTTTGGGCAGCGAGCGAGCGCATAGAAAGCTACAGTATAGAACTGAATTAGCCTAGTGTTGGCTTGAGGGCGAAGGCGTCGGCGTGTTCGCGCAGTTCCTCTGGTTTCTATTTTGTCAGAAAGAGCTTTTGCGAAGATGATGGATTTGTTCCTCTTTCAACTCATCTGCTTGCATTCTGTAGCTTAACCTCACATAGGGAGTATCTCAAAAAGAACAAATCTATGCGACATTTGGTTTGGTGCTGGCGCAATTGGTGATACGTCTTAGATTTCTGTGTTGTCGTGCGAGTTGGGCGGATATCCGGCACGCCCCCTTTTCTTACGTTGCTACTCGATATTGCTTGCTAAACTAAAAATCGATCGATCAAACCCCGAACGACAGATGCAGCCTTTTCGGTGACCTTCGTCAAGAGGAATTGCAATGTATCGTCGTCGTCTTGTCTCTAGAGCTTCGATAATACATTATCGTTACTATCGTCTACCTGGGCAAGTCTCTATATCTAAATTGGCCATGGCTAGACCTTTCTTTCTTCCTATCATCCTCAACTCATGATGTGCAGTCTCGGGCTCAATCTCCAAAGATAGTAAGTAGTTCGCCGGGGAATCGTTCGAACACGCGCATGCTAGTAGTACAGACTATTATGTTACCGTTGGAAAACTACGTGAATAGAAACAACGAATACGATACCAATAATAGCCATCTATGCCATGTCATGCAGGCTAGTCTTACTTACTTTTTACTTACTCACTTTGTATTTCCACGCTAAATATCAAGCACTATATCACGACATAGAGAAGAGGCGCTTCTAGACTTAGCTCATGGCGTCCGATAATTAAGCTTCGACAGCACGCGTAAGCGCAATTTCGTTCCTGAGCCGCGGGTGGAGTCCGCGATGTGAGTATCTGCTCAGGAAGTGTTTTGTTTTACGTACTCGATGGAACGGAAGACGGACATGCCACAGCCGACATGTGTATGTAAAAGCAAAGTAGACTAGCAGACAGATGGGGTCCAAAAGGGTCATGCCAAACCACGATGCGAGGCGGGAGCAGCCGCCCGGCCCAGGAATCAGGCAGGCCAAGGCGTCGTACTCTTACGCGCGCGACGATAGTTTGATTTCTTACCTTGGCTGCTTTCACTACGTTCTCGGCGGACTTAGCTGCGGCAGCAGGAGGTGGAAATTAGATTTCTAAAAATTAGCTAGGCTCGGTAGCGCGGCCCCCATCGTTAGGTATCGGCTTTCAGCTTCGGGCACGTCGGGCGTCTCCCGCGCAAGGGACGATAATATATACCGTATGCCGTGGAACAAGGCTGTCTGGCTGCTGACCTGCCTATTTGCTTGCTAATCGATGCCCTAAGAAGAGGAGATTCTGAGTCAGAAATCCCCTTTCCTTCCTCCCTACACATAGTAGTTGTGGCGACAGCTTCTTGCACAATGTCTTAGCTATCTCCCATGCCGGCTAAAGTCGCCTTGAGCGCACCGACATGTGGCCGACAAAATAAAGAGCTAGAGCTGGGCCGCGATTCCATACATACATACACGTGTGGCTGCCTCGCTATATAAGACCATGTTGCTTTCTCTGCTCTTGGCATCGGGCGATTCGCCGCGACATCCACGTGCGAAAAGGGGAAAAGGAGGGCAGCTGGACGGCGAGGGAGTTCCCATTGGTTTCTGGGATTGGTTACACGATGATTGGCGACATACGCCTGCCGATTGACGAAATGACTGGTTTAATTCTCCGCGCTGAAGGGCAGATGGTATGGTGTGGTGCCAGGTTAAAGTCGAGAGAGGGTGGGTTTCCTCGATCAGATAGATCCGGGGTACCTTCTGCTCTTTCGACCAGGCTCGCAGAATTGGGTAGCTACTGGCCAGTCCTTTGACCCAGGTGGATCTGGGGAAGCGAAAAGGAATGTGGGAGCGAGGGTGGCATCGAGGGTGGCATCGAGGCGAATTTAACCAGCCGCGGGATCGGATTCGGCGTTTAGCGAGCAGCGCCCCGGGAAACTATGTAGAGATAAAGCTCTTCTTGCGTATAGGGACCCTAGCATAATGCGCTAATACAATAGCGAGGTTAATTATATTGTTTTCTCTTTTAGGGAATTCTTTTAGTCATTCCCCACGACCACAGGCAGTATTAGTGCCTTCGCTTGAAAAAAAAATCCATCAATTCATTCCTTTTTCAAGTGAGACGGACAATCTAGAAAACCGAGTTAATTAAATGGCTTCATGTTGTGATACCATAATGTAGATAGATAGGGGTAGTACATCAAGGTTCATCTGACCGCAGCGCCGTTGCTAAGCGGACGTAATACTGACTCAATGAACCACATACTCGGGTTCTGAGCACGACGTCGTAAACTCAAGTTCCCACGAGTCCGCACAAATAGCGTTGATTAGCCAGGCACTTAAGGCTTAGACGCAGGAACAAATGCTGTACCCGGCTGCGTCCATCCGATTGACTACATGTCATGGACTAGGTTAGCCATATAAAAGTTTACATAGATAAAACGAGAAATTGGTTAGTTATAGGGGAAACCCAATAACGTTGCAGTAAGTCGGTTGAAGAAACTTGAATATTGAGAGGTAATGAGTTGCAAGTCACGTATTTCTTAAAGGAAACAACGAGAAAAGTATCAAATCGCAATGCATTAACCTAGCGGTTTCTTCAAATCAAATTTGAAGTCACGAAATGAAACGCGATTTCCTTAATTTTCTTGTAATACTAGCTGCCCCCTGAACACTAACTGTTTATGACGTCAATCCCGTCTAGGCGGAGTTTAGTGACCGGGAAGTCCGTACATCGTCATTGTATAATTCGATTCGTGAATTGACAAGTTGTTGTTCCGCTATTATTTGTTGAAATTCAAAGTCGGTGCAATTTTTTTTATATTTTTATACACATGTCGACGCGTCATAATGAGTGCTTCGCTACCAATATAGCACCCACCTAGGATCACTTACACGTAACAATGGGGGAAAAACACCAAAAAAGCCAACGGCAACAGCCGGGGAAAAGGCCTCGGAAAGCATTCCGAGAGCACTTATTTCATTCTCTGCCCAATTATACTGGTCCGTACAGTGTAGGTATAATGGAAATAGAAGTACCGGTACGCGAGCCGCGCACGTTCTCACGTATCAAGCGCAACCATACGCATGCACTACGGATGGATACGGTCCTCTTCTCAATATACTACCCATGCGACCCTTCATCCTACGCGCAGAGCAGAGGGAATAGACCGTCCAAAGCCACGTGGCTGCCGAGGCCACGCACCTTGACGAGTAAAGGGTACGCAAAATTCTTTAGTATGCCACATTTGCCTGTTACGGCTTATATCGCGGCTACGACTATGTTCACTAAGCTGCCTGCTTTCCGGAATGCCAAGCTTACCAGTGACCGCGCCGGTGCTGCATCTTGCTCATCGTCTGATGTCTACAGCCAAGACACATTAACGGGAAGTGGAGACAAGCCCAAGTTCCCAGTTATTTTCTTCAGTCACGGATTAGGAGGTTCTCGAACGTGTTATAGTACAGTATGTGGGGAGCTTGCTAGCAACGGTTTTGTTGTCGTTGCAGTAGAACACCGTGATGGAAGTGGTGCACGCTCCTATGTCAATATTCCCCCAAGCGGCAAGCTGGCAGACGGGCTAAAGATTGACAACACTGACTCGAGACGCTCCTACAAAGTCGACTATATCTTCCCTCTAGATAATGCTCTGGATACGTCACCTAATAATGCCCGAGGTGTGGATACTGAACTCAGGCACGCCCAAATCGAAATGCGCATGTCTGAGATTGGAGAGGCGTACTATGTCCTTGAGCTCCTCAATAATGGCCAGGGAGACTTGGTCTATAAGAATAATTTGAGAAAGAAAGGCAATGCTGGGTCGAGCTCTAAAGGGCTAGAAGGTATTAATTGGTCTGATTGGGATGGTAGACTTCTCCTATGGAACACCACGGCAATGGGACACTCTTTCGGTGGAGCGACGACAGCCGAAATCGTTCGCCAAAATGACCGTTTCCCCTATATTGGTCAAGGTATCCTCCTTGATGCATGGGGACAGGCCACACCGAAAGTAGGAGAAGTTACTCACCAATCTCTGCGCAAGCCTCTCTTAGCCATCAACTCTGAGGCATTCATGCACTGGCCTGAAAACTTTAAGAGAATATATGATATCGGAGAAGAAGCGAGAAATGGAGGGGCTCTCTGCTGGATGCTCACTATCAAAGGGTCCACCCACCTTTCTCAAACTGATTTCGCCATACTATATCCTCGTTGGATGTCCTTGTTTATGAAAACAATGGTAAATCCTAAAAGGGCAATGGCCCTAACCGTAAACTCTTCCTTAGAATTCTTGAGCCGAGTCCTACCTCCCAATTTTACAGTTGGGAATCCCTGGCTCGATGAAGGAATCCTGCAGACCAAAGTTCTTATTACAGACGAACTGCCACGTGAACATCAACCTGATGGCAAGTGGATGGCTTCTCGTCTTAGGATACCTAACGAATTACGGATCCGTACGGTCAACTGGGTTCGACGAAAACCTAAGGAATCAGTTGCTACTGATATAAAAGGCAAGCCACTAATAGGTCTGATGAGCTTTCCGCTTGGGGGCGAGGTTTGGATGCATCTCAGTCCAGACGAAGAAAACCGGCAATATCCGATTCGGTCGAGCCAGGAGGTTTAGGTACCTAAGAAAAACAGAGCTGTCCACTCCCCCTACAAGGTCTCGCGATTTATTGCTTCCCGGTGCTTACGTAGAAGATAGAATAGCCCTGTCGAATACATCGGAGATACTACTCGGTAAGAGCTTGCATGTTTAATAAATTTAGTATCGAAATGAGGACCGCAATTGATACTGACGGCTGGCAAGAGGAAAATTAGCGAGAAACATGTGTGCCAACATGTTGTACTATGTGACTGTTACATGACGTTCCAACGACAAGGCACATATGAAGCATCATACATACATGAAGCGTGCAGCAATGGCGTCAAATAGCCGTTCTCGCCCCGAAGCGAACAGGGATGTCGACAGTGGCTCAAGAGGCCAAGACCCTATAAAAAGCAAGCCGAGCTGAGGCTCTCACCATCTAAGGGAGATTTTTAAAGCCTTAAAATGCAGCCCAATTCAGGTGCAGGATTATAGGATCTTCTGGAATTTCTCCAGTCGCCCGGCAAGCTCGTTAAGCTGTTAAAAGCTGAATAGAATAGGCTCCGGATCTTTCCACAAGTACGTAGCGAACCACACGCTCCCGATCCTTGAAATATCATCAGATCTCGCCCGATCCGTCTCTCGAAAAGGATAATGCGATGTAATGCAATGTCATGGCTCTGAAGGGGGCCGAATACTCGCGAAACACTACCCACTTACCAGTCTAGAGCGAGATCACCTAATGAAATCTGCTTACGCTACAATTGGCCCATATGGGCATTTGAGCTCATTGTATTTGATAGAGTAGTAGCTACTGTGGACTGGCTTGCGCGTCGTCGACTAGGGAGAGGCTAATAGTTCACGCATCTGGTTGTCGGCTTCTGGTCGTGCCCAGATTCGATAACCCGGGCTGTTACCATTTCGTGGTTGCATTGCGTGCAAACCCATGTAAGGAAAGCTGACAGGCGTGGCGAAATGTGGAGTTGGAGGGTAGCTAGAAGATGAAAACAGAATCAAGCGTACCTTTAGCGAATCGAAATCGCATAAGGACGCTAGACGGCTATTTCGGTTAAAATACTGTTCCGATGAGATGGATTCCCATCATGAGAATATGTCTTTTTTTTCTTTGATGCGCGCTAGAAATTGAAAAGAGGCTGTCTTGGCATTTCCGGGTGAATACTATCATTTTTGAGCGTTCTTACTAAGAGTAGAAAAGAATTGTCGATCATGGCCTGAAATGTGTATAGAGGTAAATAAGCCCCTCCTCCGAAGTCCAGGCTGAACGCAAATATTCAACGGCAGTGATATTTTTCTAGATGGGCAGGTAGTAAACTAACATCGCCTACTAAGAACGGGTGTGTTACGAATATGTTTAATTAATAAGTGGTCTAACACGAGTAACTGGGTTCCGATGCTCGATAATAAAATGATTTTGAACTGCTAGACGTTTTATAAAGAAGGTCTAAAGAGGATCGTACAAGGTTTACAAGACGTTTGGTAGTGAGGAACACGAGCTATTACAGCTTAGAAAAAATATGTTTTCGTTAAAACTCGTATTGTTTAGAGGCGGCGGATAGTATACATTGTACATTGCCACTTATAATGTTGAATTATCTGGAAGTAGCCGCCTTGTAACCAACCGGATAGTAATTACATGATGGCGCTAATGTCTACGGGGCAAACGACTACCTAATTCGACGAAAGACTTTAATGGTAAACTCACGCTAGGAAGGTAGTATACATAAATGGGAGTAGCTACCTCATAAATCGTACAGTTGTCATCCGACAATACATCATGTAAATGTAAGCACATCGGGCAACTACATGGTACAATGCTCTCTAGCGAGAAATGAACATGTACCTCCTACTTAGTACTCAATCGCTCTTAGAGTATCAACTAATATGATGACATACATATTTTTATTGATGTCAGAAAGTTATTGAGCAAATACAATTAAAGGAGATATGTCATACATTTAGAAACGTCAAGCAACTTGCCGAATTGCTTAGTTATTTTCTGACAAGGCATACTGCATCTCGACCTACATGTATGCCAATAACTTGCGGACTATCCTCTTCTCTATCGCGGTAGTGGAGATCGTAAAGATGCAGCTGGCCGAACGAGGGACAGGTACTTGCACTCATGCAATTTCAATGTTCGATGCTAGTTCAGGATGATAATAATTATTGCACTTAACTCTGATGTATCTAGTATTTTCTTGTTTTTAACTCCCCTTGGTGATTTCGTGTTGGCGTAATGCAGTTGAATACTTATCAATCTGACGTTAGGTTAGGTAGGTAGCTTATGAGTTGTAAACCGATGGTCTAATTCCAATATTCTATTAGGACTTACAGAGGTACCTTACACTAAGTACACAACATAAGGACCTAGATCAGCTACTAACGGACGACGGACGATAGGGCGGTGCAATCCCTGTACCCGGGCCGTACCAGTACCGACCATTTTCTGTTTTTGGCATCAATTGCAGTCCACTTAGGCTCTTGAAATCCAATCGTCGCAGTTCATCGGCGTAGGGAAGGGTCGATTAAAGCTTAAAGCTTAACACTGATTAGACAGCTTAGTTGACTTATCAAGCCCCGACAGACCGTTTCTGTTCCCCATCTCGTGTAAATCATAGGTCCACGATGTTCCCTGTTCCCTTTCCTGTCTTCCATTGGAGGTAATTTGCATACAATGTCTCTGCCCTGAAGGTGAATAGAAATCACACAGGACATAGAAAACAAACACCTTCTGGTTCTCGTTACTTTTTTTGTCGCTTGTTGTTCTCCTTTCCCAATCATTAATTTTTAGATCAATCCGACTAGACTTTTAGTCTTGCCATTCGTTTTCTGACAATATTGAGAGCGTCTATCTAATGTTCAACACATACGCGACAAGCCTTGTATCTACCTAGGTAGCTAATTCGATCTGAATCTGATCTGACCTGTCCGCTGGCCCCACGACGGCTTGAGAGGAAGTGCGCCTCGTTCGTTAGCTCATCAAACCACCAAGCTCTATGTTCGTGATATCTAAGCCCACCTACTATATGTCTCTCTTTGCTTGCTTCATCCTAGCAGCCTTCTTGCCGCGCTCCTAGCCTTCCCTGGTAAGCAAAACCAGACGAGTAAGCAAGCAGATCAGGACCAGCTAATGTAGCTACTACCAGTTGAGAAAGTTCCGGGACCCAGGTATAAACCCGGCTATACGGACATACGCATCTAGAAAGCCAAGACAAGCAGGATATATTGGTTTTTTTTCTTTCTTCCCTACTTACACGCAAGCTCACTGCCGCTTTCCGGGCCTTCTATGATTAGAGGACCCGACCAGAAATAGCAACTATCCAGTTGGCTTATTTTCTTACCAAACGTGCTGCATCTCGACCCGTGGCAATCCGGCCCTTTATCCCAGTGCGCATTTCCAACTTCTCCCGATCGATACTTAGAATACCTGCCATACCTAGCAGCCGAGTTTCTATCCTGGAATAATCATTACCATTGCCTTGCTACGCACCGCTTGACGCGTAAGCCTCAATATGACCAAAGTACAGAAGTCAGACCCAGGCCTGCCTTCTAGGTCTGACAGCTTCTTGAAAATGTTGGATCTGGAGAAAAGGTACAAGGTATGTCAATTTCTCGGCATGCAACCCTCCTTTTAGACCTTTTTAGACACACCATTTCCCCTTTCTCCGTCTTAACCCCTCCGCTATCCGATGCACCATTAATACGCCGTCTACTCACGTCTTATAGATGCAACGTATCCAAGGTCATACCCCCGCGACGATCGCATCGCCAAGTACAAGTTCACCCTCCGCCCAGCCAGATAAACCGTTTAAGGCTCGGCGTGCAAGCGGACATCCTCCGCTTTCGCACCAAATTCAGATAATGAAAGCTGTGCGGCGGAGCTCTGCTCTTCCTTCGCTTTCAATATCTATACCTCCTTCGGCCGAGGAACCTGCCGTGGCGACGAATGGACCTCCCGGAGACCTGCAACAAAAAAAGGAGGAACGCACCAAAACGGTGACATTCTCGGGTCCCGAGGTAGAGGACGGCGGCGATTCTTCTGACCAGTCTTCCATATGCCAATCGCCTAGCTGGGAACAGTACGGGCGGAAGAAAAAGAAGAAGCCTAAGAAGCAGGACGTGGAGGCGGGCAAAAAAAGTGAGGAAAAATCCGCGAACACTTTGAAGAAAAAGGGGAACAAGCTGAGCAAGGTTCCGCCGCCGCCAAATTTTCAAGGGGTTGAGTCTTTGATAACGGCGGACCGCTCACAGTCAGCCCCTGAGCTGGACCTCTTTCTTAAATCTAACGCTGCTAAATTAGATACTCCCATTCCAACCCCACCAAACGAGATGGCCAACCAGAAACTTGACAGCAAGCCGAAGAGCAAAGGCTTCTTATCTGGATTCCGATTACAACATGGGAATGTGGCGGCCGTCCAGAAAATCCTCGATGGCCAGCGAACGAGCAGCGATGAAAACCATCCCGGAGGGTTACCTATGTTGAAACCTCAAAACGCCGCCCCGGCAGACTCTAACTTCATAAATCCTCGAAAGCCTCCTTCGATAAGATCGGCCGTCTCGAATTCAACTCGCTCTATTTCTTCTCTAGATCAACTACCGTCAAGCGCTCGGAATTCATCCGGTTCAAGCCATGGCCGTTCGCAATCATTACTCTCGTCTACCTTAAATAAGCTGAAAGGACCGTCCTATCTCTACTATCGCCCTCCCGAAATGTCCAACGGCATCCAATTCAAGCGTCCGAGCAGCTCTCAAGAACCAGATATTACTACCAGCTGGTTGGATGACAAACCTACAAAGCGACCCGTAGTACAGCAACCAGAACGTCCTAAAGAGCGCCCATTGAAATCGATAGAACCTGTCCAAAAACTTCCTGAGTTTTCATTTCCGCCGAAACACAAACATGCTACCACTCAACCTACAGTAGAAGTCGTCGCTCATAGTACTAGGCCACAAGCTCGTATAGAAGATCCGGGAGACGCTGATAACGGATACGAGGCACTAGAACCTAACTCATACCGCGGTCGTCGTATTCAGATGCCACAGGATCGCGTACCGACTCGAGAAGTAGCTATGGAGAGAGAGAGGCGATCTCGACCCGAACGTGCACCAAGGGCCCCAAGACAGCCAGTCGAATATGCAGAGAATGATGAGGATATTCCTCAACAAGCTGAGAAGCTTCGCCGAAGACTGGAATCAAAGTACCACGTCAAACAACAGATGAATGGATATGTGCAGCCACAAGTAGAAAGTTGGGTAGAGTCTGAGCACACTCCGGGGCTAGGGCCTTCTAGCCAGCAAGAACCCATATATATCGAGAATGAAAAGCTCGTTCACGCAGAGCTTGGCCTCGGTAGGGACGAAGAAGATGACAGAGGATCTATTGGCACTCATGCATCAACGATTCGACCAGTTTCTCAAAGACAAGGACGTCATTCCCCTCCGACGGACGGAAGGAAGCACGTTACTTTCCCACCCAGTCCGAACACGATCGGGAGAGCTGTCACATCTGGTTCGGCTGATGAAGAAGTGCGAGTACCTGTCACGGAGCCACCAAAATCAAATCAGTCGACCGAAGGAGAGGAGATCATACCCGCAGGAAAACCTCCGAGGCTAGACAGATCCGCTGATTACTTCACCTTCGTCAATCAGTCGTATGCTCCTCCCTCTCTGGAGCTACGGTCACCAAATGAGGGCAAATTCCCATCGCCACGAATTGATGAAGAACCCGAAGAAGAGGACGACTTAGATCATATATTACAACATATTCCGGTTAGAAAAGCCAACGAAGTTGTCTCGCCGTCCGAATACCCAAGTCAAACTGCTATGCCAAGTTCAAACGCCACTAGTAGGATCGTAAGACAAAAGCCAGCGAAGAACTCGCCTTCTCTTTCTTCTCATTATTCCGATAGTGATGTACCGGCACTCGAGCGCCTGGGCATATCGCCGAAAGCCGCAAGGATTCTCGCCGGGGTAGAAACATCCAGCACATCGACTTCTCAATCAAATACGGATCCCAGCAGGACCAATTCGGAGAGGTCGTCATCCTCTACGTGCGACGATACTCCTCCGTCGCCGGTCATGGTACCAACACCTGACAGTTCGCGACTTCGACCGCAGAAAGAACTTGGGGTCCACCGTATGGACGTTCAGGACAGGACTCCACGAAGGGCCTACCGACCGCCAGCTGTGGAGTTGCCTTCAAAAAACACTTCGCGATCTACTAGTAGAGACGCGATCGGTCAGGATGACAGCTGGAGCCGAACTGCATTGCCAATAGATCTTGAAAATGATCACGCTGCCACATCTAATTTGAACGGTCTGAAATCTAGCCCGCAACTAGTGGCAAGCCCAACCTCAGCCTCTTTTACAGAGGACATCAAGGAAAGTCTGGATGAGGACGAGCTTATGAATAAGAACCCGGACCAACATTCTTTACCGCCTAGGGCTCAATCTGCTCTTGACGTCCATTCAACGAATTTCTTGCCAGATTTAAGGCATCGGTCCCTACAGCAGAAGAAAGTGAGAGGTGTTACAATGTCTGCCAGTCTACCTAACACACCACCACCGGAAATAGTTGACGGGGCTCCTCGAAAATCTGCGCTGAGAGCGTCTCGCAAAAATAGTGCCAACGATGATGAATCTTCCACCGTAGTGTCTCCCGGTGCCGCTTACCTCCAAGAGGCCCGAAAGGCCGCGCCCACCTCTAATTCTAGGGCGTTGCGACCGCACTATGCGCATAAAAACTCGTCCACTAGTATCAAGAGCGCCGGAACTTCGGATGGTCGATCGGAGCCCCTCGCTAAAATGCTGGTTGAATGCTGTAGTTGCAAATTCTTTCACGATATGCCATCACGGGTGTACGAATGCATGGCTAAACCCGATTCGCTTGTCGAGGACAAATTACTTGGTGTTTCAGCTACCATCACCACGATGGTAAAGTGCCCGTGGTGCGGGCATGGCATGAGTACCCAGTGCTGTTCCGGCTACGCTGCAGTAGTATACCTTAAGGAAAAGCTTCACGGAAAATAAGAAGAGTGATGGGATGTCCCATTAGACTTACACAAAGGTCTTAAGGATGTACCGAGCACAAGTCCAGGTCGCTCCTTGAAATTGTCAGGGAACTAAATTCTCTCTCCAGTTTTCTTTGTAACTGGCCACCAAGTTAGCATTTGTCCGCTTTGCATATTTCTTTAGCCGAAGCATCAGGCTCGTCTTAAAGGTTCTATTTTATGTTGCATTATCATAATCAGCTACGGAGTAAGATAGCTGAAAAAGTTTTGGGAGGTTTAATTTTGTCTGGTTCTAAAATCGAATGATATCGTCTTGTGCTTCGCGCCGGGGGGCAAGAGCAAGGCCAACCTGGGCTCGCGGTAGGTGTCATTCTATAAATCTGTATACTAGATGAGCGCACAAGAAAAAGCATTGAGCCGATGATGGCATGAATATAAACACTATAGGAGCAAGTAATATACGATACTAGTCTAACCTAGTGACATATACCCCTAATTAAGAATATGGAATAATATACCTATAAAATCTTCTGTATGACAGGGGTCAAGATGATGCTGGTCAGTCATATATAAGCTTCGCTGAGCGTTAGTGAAAATTTCGAACTATAGCTTAAGTACTCTACGTCTTTAGTTAACCACACCAAATTCATACCCTCATGCATCGAAGCTTTTCCAATAAATTCCTGGCCTCATCTCCCTTCCCTCTCACAGCTGTGCACAACACCAAAACATAAAAAACAACACCAACTTTTACCCTTCATACAGGGTATTGGCAGCCGTAATACGCAGACTGTGGCTAAGAGACTCAGGCTTAACCATATACCAGTAGAGTCGTCACAGTACATCCGCTACATCAGCATCACCTATATCTCAGGTCCTAACATTCCGCAAGAACAATAGTCATAACATTACTCGTAATTAATTAACCCAAACCAAAAAAATTACATTCCAACCAACCCCCAAAGGTAGACCTCATTCATTAATCGCGCAAAACTAGTTGATAACCCTACGATTAGTTATTTATCAACTCCGAGCTTCTAACTCTGCGTCCAAGTCCCCTTGTTCGCCTCGACGAAATCCCTAAACGCGCGGGGATCCCGGCCGGTGGCGGCGCGCACGGCGTCGCTGGTCAGCTCCTCGGACCCGTGCCGCACCGCCGTGTCCATCGACGCTAGCACCGCTGCGTACTCGGCCGGTAGGCCGACGCTGCCCCAGCGCGCGATGAGCTCGGCCTCGGTGAGGTCCACGTGCGTGATTTTGCGGTTGAGGACTGAGGAGAAGATTTCCGCCAGCTATAAAGGGGAAAGGGGGGTCAGTATTAGTGGTAAAAATGCAGGGTGATGGGGGAGGGAAGGGTAGGGGGGGAAGGGGCACTTACGTCGGCGTACGTGAGAAGTTCTGGGCCCAGGATGTAGTGGTCGGTGTTAGGGGCTTGCGGCGCCGTGAGGAAATGAAAGCTGACGGCGGCGATGTCGCCGGCTGAGATCCAGGGGATGAGGCCGGATCCGGTGGAGGAGTATATCTTGTTCTCCTTCTTCAGGGCTGAGAGGTGGTGCTCTGATAGGAAGTTTTCTGGGTGTGGTGTTTAGCTGTAGTTCTCATCTATAAAGGCGACAGGGGGTGGGTATGTAAGTGAAGATGGCGATATTTACCTTGGAACCAAGTCGGACGCAGCACGCCCCACTCGATCTTGCCCGCCTCGCCAAGCTCCCGCAGATACGTGTGCACTTTGCCTACTAGCGGTCCTCCCTCGGCAACTATGCTGGCGCTCAGCAGTATGAAGCGCCGGACGCCCTTGGAAATTGCAAGGTCTACGAATTTCTTTATGGCATCCTGGGCTTCTCCGCGAGGTGCAACGAGGTGGATAGCCGAGATGGGAGTCGAAAAGATCGGCTCCCAAGTCGATTCGTCTTCCCAGTCGAACTTGACGCCCGTGTAGCCGTTAGGCGCGCTCCCGGATCGCGATGCAACCAGGAAGGGGATCCCGGCACCGTGGAGCAGCGGCGCGATGCGGCTCCCAACTTTTCCTGTGCCGCCGAGCAGCAGGACTGAGCCGGATTGGGTAGTTGACGAAGACATGATATGGTTCTACGTGGGGCTTTGGAGACAAAGAGTAATTATAAGTGGATGATGAGTTGGGAAATAAGATGGAAGTAATATGCAACACGAAAATACTGCATCACCAACGTCGCATCACCGTCGTCTTAAATAATATTGTACGTGAAGACGCCAACGGTCAGGCAGATATCCGCTAACGACGACGGGCCATCTCATTAGTCGATGGCGTGGACCAAGATCGTTCGTCCATCGCGTAATCCTGAATCCTGAATCCACCATTAGGGCAACCAATCAGAACGAAGGGCCTGTCTAGATTCCGTAATCAATGGGCCGAATTACACCGTCCCCGGTCCCCATCCGGGGTTAGCGGATCTGCAAGGATATACGCGGATAGCGGTTGAATAATCCTGCCGATACCTACGGGTTTAACGCTGGGGCCGGGAAAGTTGGTGATAGTTGCATTCTATGAGGAGTTGGACAATGCGTTCTAACAGGTATATCTTGCAAATAGTTAATTTGCTTTGGTAGAGAGTAGTATAAATAATGACATCTATCCGTCTTAATTATTACAAGATGCTTGGCATTCCAAGTCATAGGATGCAAACGTAGGGATATACCACCAATTAGAAAAAACAAAGAAAACTCGCAAAAATGGCCGCTCAATACGACATCCAGACCTTTTTATTAGATAAGCAAAACATCCACGACACAGTGGCTCGCCTTGTAAGTTGCTTACACCCCTAATACTACCTAGGTACCTATTCGGTAATACCTAAATAAACCAATTTCCTAACGATTTCCAATAAGACCTTAAACCTGGACCTACGTTCATCCGACGGCCTCATCAAAGACGTCTACGCTCCAGACGTCATCATCGACTACACGTCCATGTTCGGCGGGAAGCCGACGGAGACGACTAACGAGGCGTGGGTTAAGAGCCTCGAGCCAATGATGGAGGCTTTCGATTCGACGCAGCACGTAGTCACGTAGGATTGCCCCCTTTTGCATATTATCGCAATATCGGAGACTTTTTTTTTTCTTTTTCTTTTTTTTATAAATCAAGAATTAGTTTAGTTAACACCGATATGCTGTAGGAACGAAGTCATCGAACTGCCGCAGCCAGCTAAGGGGGTCAGCAGGCCTGACAAGGCTAGCGTCGTGGCTCAGGTCAATGGACATATGTTCCGCCGCGCCGCGAGAGGAAAGCCGCTTATGCACAACGGGGTGAGTATCTAACTTAATCTTGCACTGGTATATTTACTTCGGTGTTCGATGATATTCTCGCTCGAAATACCCTAGGACCCAGCAGCTAATAGTAGGATCAATATCAGGGCCGATATAACATCGAGCTCGTGCGACTCCCGGAGCTCGAGAAGAAGGGAGAGAACCCGTGGAGAATCAGCAGGCAGGCTACTGTCATCGGCTGGGAAGACGGCAGCTCGGATGTTATGAGTGTGTTTGCTGGTATTGGACATTAGGTTGAAAAGTCTGATTACGGGCAGTAAGGGATGAGATGAGGCATTGATGGGGGTGACGTTACATGTGAGAGTGGCTGACTTCACTTGGGTACCACTTTACGAAAATATAGTGTATCGTGTTGTAGCAAACTGCATACCGAGGGAGGAGAGTCAGTCTTCAGCTGGATTGCTTTCGATTCGATACCTCAAGCCGATTTCTGATAAATGAACTCATCACTGAAACTTATTGAAGATGTTTACCTCTCAATCCACGTATATTTAACGTGAAGTGATTATAAATTGAATTCTCTTAGTTATTACCTAGCCCTTATTATAGAATTGTTCTTTCGCTACTATATACTGCTGATATGTAATATCCACCTTCAACTCGTAGCAGCGAGACTGGAATATTATCCTATATATTGAGAACGATTTAATCAACATGTATTCCCTTTCGTTGGAGGGCCCATGTTAACATCATTAGGCTATTCTGAAGAGAAATCTATCTTCCTAGTCCTTATGAAGCATAACTTCGAATATAACTCTCATCCTCACACGCTAGTTACCCCTATCTTTCTCTTAGCGAAGTAGATATCTATAGCTTAACTCCATTGGTGGAAAGGGTTATATCATACATACAATATACATTTTATTTCCTCCCCTATAGTATCCACGCTCTTCTGTATGATCCCGATATCAAAAGCGTAAAACCTAGCATTAGTAATTGCTTCACAAGGCGAAGGTATACCAGTCCTCGATACAAGAGCCAAAATTGCAAACCCATAGAAAGCCCACTTCTCGAATCATAAGTCATTATACCCAATACACGTCTTCGCTCCTCCACTAGCCTTCACCCCCCAAACCCAAGCACGTCCCGTCTCCCCCGTATACAAGCCCGCAAATCTATCGTCCATCCTAAACTTGACCTTGGACATCCAGCCTATATTCTCCATAGTCTCAGTGCCCATAAACGCCAAAAAATGCTCAAACTTCTCTTCCCGAGCGCCACCGCGCGGCCGACCGCATCCCAAACCCACTTCTTCAAAGCCAAGAAGTGCAGCTCTAGCGAAGAGAGCGAGATGACGAGCCCGGGCCCGCCGTGCCAGAACCGGACTACGCGGTCGGACTTGGATCGCGCGGACGAGGGGAAATTCCCGCTTAGAAGCTGTGTAGCCAGGAGATCGGATAGGATGCCCTCTACCCTAGACGCAATGCTCGGCTGCGAGAGGACAAGCTGGCACATAATACCAATAGTACCGTGTGCGGTGCCGAAAGACTCCTTCCCGCGCCAAGTCCAAGGCTGTTGCGCGGAGAGGATGCGGGAGACGGTACCAGTGATAGCGTCGTCAAGAAGCGCAGCAGTACTACCTATCCTCTCCGAACGCCGTCCGGCATACATAGCCTAAGGAAGTAGAGATACCCTGCATAGGCAGCCTTGCAGCCACTCATTCGACCAGCCCCTCCTATAACAATTAAAAAGCGCCCGTATACCCACAAAGCTCCCTCACAAGCTTGCTATCCCCCCGCATAACAGCCGTCAGCGCCGAATTCGCCAGCAGCTCGTTAGCAGTCCCGCAGCGATCCAGATCCGGCATCCGTTTCGCGTATGTAGCTCCTATAGCTCGATACGCCTCGGCCCATCGGAACAGCGGGTTGTTGCTTACACAGCAGACGAGGGAAGATCTGGGACAGTCTGAAGAAGAGGTATGCGATGGAAGTATGTAGGACCGCTATGGAGCCCTTTGCAAGATCTGGCGGTTATGGGGGTGTGCGTGGTATGGAGTATAATACGTCGTGATACGATCGAGACACTTCAAGAAGCTCCGCGTTTGCGTCTACGGTCTGGACGGGGGCGGGTCGGTTAGGGAAGAAGCCCATTGAAGCCTTTCATGATTGCATTACGCAGAAGATGCTGTCGAAGGAGTAGATTAGGGGGTACGGGGGAAGGCATAGTGTTTCGAACTGTAGGCGTTTATCATCTACTACGCACCTCAACTCCAAGCCGGAGTGTGTAAGTTCAAAATAGCGAGTATGCCTCCCCATCCCGATGTAGTTCTGGCAA
Organism: Daldinia childiae; assembly: GCF_008694065.1. Classification (NCBI taxonomy): domain Eukaryota; kingdom Fungi; phylum Ascomycota; class Sordariomycetes; order Xylariales; family Hypoxylaceae; genus Daldinia; species Daldinia childiae. Next base: position 639,482 of record NW_022984651.1, on the reverse strand, counting down.
GTTAATCTCAGAATATTCAATACACGATGAGATAACGTTGTAGACCACGTCATAAAAAGCAAAAGGCATCTACGTTGGTTGGGCGTGAATGCTTTTATACTTGGATAATTATAAATTCAAAAGCAAAAGCAAACGAAAAACCATGAGTAAAGTCCAATGAAGAGCAATCCAATTTTAGATATTGCTTGCCCTTTACTTAAGTAATTAAAAAATCAAAAGGATACCAGTAATGAAACTATGAACATAGGCCAATATGAAAGCAGGGTCGAGGTACGGAATACGTATAATGTTCAGCCAGTGCTGCTGGCTGAACATAGGTGCGATTACAACTATGGGGGACCCCCACCCTGAGAGATATTTTGAATGTGATTGCAAACTGTACGACTATAATTAGTACCTAGGTACCTATCTTGAGAGGTTCGGCCATTCCTCACAAGTTATAGACATAGTCAACATTTAGATATTTCATCTTTCTGCAATTTTCCTAGTACCTAGTGAACCTGTTCTACAGTCTCGGCCGAGCGGCCTATTCTGCGCCGTTGGCTCATAAACCTTAGCACGTAGATACCATCCGTAAGACATGCCGTTTCGTATCATACAAGTCACCTCCCCCTATTATCCTAAGCTCCGGCTTCGACGGCGAATGCGTATCTCGGCATTTGTGCCATTCGCTCCTCCGGACTGAGTTCGTCGTCGTATATCATCTTGACGTTCTTGTCCTTCTCCTTCTTTGACTTCTTCTCTGCCCCCTCAGCTGGCTCCGCAGCAGTTGGGGTCTCGGGTTTCTTCGGAGGCTTGATCCTAGCCTCGGCCATCCTGATCAGTTGATCGATCTCATCGCCTTCCTGTGCAGCACCTGACACTAGCTCATCAATAGTGGAAGCACTTCCTTGCCAGCCTGGCTGTCCAGGGCGCGGGGGTAAACCGTGAGGCGCAGTAAGGTTGCTTCCGGGCCGCGACGGTAGGTTCGGTGGAGGATACGCGCCGGGGTATTGCGGAGGGGGTGAGTAACCAGGAACGGATTGTGCAGGGAATGCCGGGTATTGGCCGCCGGGAGGAGGGAAGGGTGAATTCTATTCATTTCAGTTAGTATAGGTTTAGTGAGGATTAAATTGGCAACATTGGAGCACATACAAATGCGCCGGGAGACGCGCTTTGCGCAGGGCTTTGGCCGTCAGGCCTGTTCTCTCGGGGAGTATGACCTGCGCTACCACCACCAATAGCCGTTTTCTGAGCTGCAACTCTTGCGCGATGCTCTGCTAGCCGCTTCTTGATCTCGTCTGGTGTCTCGATCTTGAGTTTTTTAACTGGGCCGTTCCCATTTTGACCAGGTGGGGGGTTTCCCGTCGCAGCGTATCGATCAGCTTGGGCTTGGTAGAAATTCTGGATAATTCGTTGATTGTGTTGTTGAACAATGTCTTCCGGGATACCTTCCATACCGAAGATCTCGACATCGAGACCTTGTCGATTAGGCAACGCATTCTCGACTGACGACAGCGACTCTTTGTGCACTTGATTCATATGAACCGAAAGACCTTTCATACGTATAAGTTAGCTATCATAACACGCCGGGTGAGGATTGAGCGGATGAAAAATTATTTACCTCCAGCCGTATTCAATCGTCGGCCACAGCGGTCACACTTGAAATGTTTGGCTTTTTGGTGAGATATCAACAATTTGAGATCTTCAAAATCTCTCTCGCCTAGCAGAATTGTTAGCAATTTCTTAATAGGAGCGAAACTAGAGCTAATAGAACATACAATAATAACACCAAGCTCGGGAGAGAAGCTCCTCAACATCGGGGTGACCGCGCTTCTTTTTTCCCATGGTTACCGAGTTGAAAGATAATTATTTGAAATAAGAAAATAAGATGTGCGTTCCTTAATTACTCGGGCTAAATTTACGATTGAATTGATGATTGGGTTACTATCGCGACGAAATCTGGTAAAAGCGGTAGTTGTCGTCGCGCAAAGTTGAAAGAGGAACGTAGCGCGAAGAGTAGCACTCAAGGGACATGATTTAATTGGCTAACTTTACAAGCTTCAGCCATACATATCAGGTACCTAAGGTATCGGTATATTGTGGCTGGTACGGATGTCCCTTTCAAAAGTTTTTACCATAGGGAACCCCTGTCAAGATTGTCACCAGCTGTCTGATACTTGGCTAGCAACTGTCGGGTGATTTAAGGATGTATACATTATTATTTCTAAGGTTTACTACTGGATTTTACAGCCAAATATAATTTTAAAATAGAAAATAAATTATTATATAAAGAAGAAGTCTTTTATATTTATAATTTACGTTTTTGGGGAATTTTAGAATCCAGTTTAAGAAAGTTATATTTTATTGAAATAGTAGAGTAAAATACGATACATATGCTAAAAAGATAAGCAGCTGTTGCCAAGCTTGGTCAAAGCTTGCCGGGGGTGACAAGGGTCTTCCTATGGTAAAAACTTTTGAAAGGGACATCCGTACAATAAGGTGTGGCAGGTTTAGGTATCCACATGAGCACATGGATACCTAGGTACATAAATACCTAAGGTACCTAGGTACCGTAATATTTATCAGCATGTCCACTTACATCAGATATCCTTTTCCAGCTTTTAGTACAGAATCCTACATGCGAACTATTACCCTCTCATTCAAGTATTAGGTTCTCTACCTCTTGTCCTTAGCTCAAAGTCCTAACTATTCTAGAACCCAAGTTCTCTTCATAATAATGATTTTCATCACCTACCTGGACACAGCGTGACCAGTGTGTCATGGCTATTCATAAGAATTGACACTTTTAGACATATTAATACCGACTTTCAGTTACTTTAGGCACCCATGAAGATTCCGATGATCTTTTCGGTGAATTCTATGCCCAAGAAGTGCTTCTTCTAGTTGAGTTATTTTATTGGTCCATCTTTAATGCTGATTTCCTGACGTCCCTTGGGGCATTCTAACGTCTCCTTGACATCTTATCGTACATGTAGTACCCATATCTATATAGTTAGGTTTACATCTTGGCTTCATGATCTATTCAAAAGAATCCTAATCAGTCAAGAAGTCCAGGTAGTATGACTGAAATGGCCGTAGCAATGGATTGGATTTATATTTAAGTTGTTAAAATGCAGCCATCAATGCATAGCGGAAAAAGAAGGTGGTCGGAAGAAAATAATTGAAAAGAAAAGAATATATATAAGAGATTATGCAATCCTAAGTAAATAAATCTGTAGGTAGTCTTATTGGAACGACCACTGCTGCGGTTCTCAAGCACAAGTACTCAAACCGCCCTCATAAGTGGCGACCGAACCCTTAGCAGCAAGTCGCAACGGCGCAGGTCAGTCTAATTGCGGCAGGTTGATCAATATCCAGGAGAACCCAGGTTCAGACCCTAGATCTCGACGAGGTTCTCATTTTCATGCCAATCCCCCGGAGTCCTACGGCCACACCTCGACCACTGCGCCATTGATAAAATTTTAGTTGCTGCCTCGAACCATCGTGAGACGAAAAGATGACCTAGGACACTATCTGGGTCCACTATCCTCCGTATGAACAATACTAAAGTCTCAAAACCCAAGCGGATATTCACTAGGAAGGAAAGGCGAGATACATCCTTCGAGTTGCACGAGGAGGTGAGAAGTCAAATAAACAGACCTATATAGGACTCCGATACGATATGTTCTAGTCTTCTTGTGTTGCTAGGCGGCACCACGCCGGGTCTCCGTACTACTATCGAGGTATAATAAGCAGCCCGCGGGAAAGAGAATAGCCAAAGGTGAGCTTCGCCGAGCGGAATATACGGATTTCCCGAGTGCCGGGAATTAGGCCTCCCTTTGTGGGGGTCGCTCTGACAGTCGGGACTATCTGTACGTGGTGACGAATGAGGTGCGCGATGGCAAGATGCTGTGCCAAGCCCATGGGTAAGAGAGGAAAAAGAGCCGCGATGAACCAGATTGGCTCCCAACGCTCAAGGAAAGTGTCACGAAAAGCATAGAGCCGTTGCCATTATATATCTGTGCCACCAACTAGAGCCAAGCAAAATACTCGCAAATCAAATAGTTCACAACTGGTTGGTTCTAAATTGTAAGCTCAAGGAACACTAGGAAATGCGGCTCAAATGAGAAAAGTTCCCCGATTCCCCAAAATTGCGTGGGGTGGTAGGCGTTATTGTGTCGCTGAAAGCCGAGTAACACACCACAGCCAAACAGTAACAGATTACAACAGGCCATTCGATCTTGCAACGTAAACCATGTGGTAACTCGATCTCCTTCATATCAAAACAACTATTGGGATCCCTGAGCTTGAGGCAAGCATTGTTTGCTTAGGGCACATCCAACTAAGGTGATAGAAATAAGAACATAGTAACTTACACATAGCAATGTCTCACATACAGCACACCCTGCCAGTAGAGAATGATGCGAAAACATGCTGCTCTGCACGACGCTTGGCTTTCTTAGACCATAGTTTGGGCTTTAATAACCGACAACCTAGTTGCGGGTTTATTGAATCGTACGGATGTTTAGCTTGAATATCGTCATACACAGTTGTGTCACGGGGCTCCGTCATTCCCGGTACGTAGTCCAGATCATTCCACGTTCTTTCGGTGGGAATGATATGAGAGCTATGTCGAATCTAAGCTCACGTTCTCGTTGAAAGCCAGGGGGCGAACAGCATATCAGGCTGTATGAGTAGTTTGCGTTATGCGCAAGTGCGATAAATTTGGTACCTCCATACATGACGTGGGGTTTGACGTAGGAAAGCACAAGCTTACCTCTTGATTCACCTACCTAAGTACGTTTCTAAGCCCTTGCATCTTCAAGGGGACATCTGCTAGCACTGGCGAGCATGGTTTGGGTAAAGGATTGCCATTGCCGTCCAACGTCTCCCAACCTCGCAGAGACGGAATGTATGTATTACCATGGTAAAAACGAATCGGAAAGGTACCGAACGTGAGTGCAAGCGCCCTTATCGGGATAGGCACACGACGTGTCAAGTATTACATGTTTCATCGTTCAAACCCTCGACTTGGGTAGAGAGAGCACATAGTGCTAGGTTCGGACATATCTGCTGCACGACATCAGACTTATCGACAATGCAGTAGTGCGACGACTAGACAGCCAGTTGGGAAATTGTAATTTGAAGTTTGTCGACTGCATTTATGCATTAAGGCACACCGAAAGATGGAGTGAGAAGCGTCGTAAGAAATATGTTGTAAGAAATATATCCAAGTCAACCATCGTTTAGAGATGCCTCGATAGTAGAATTTTGAGGCCAGTTGTAGTTTATACAGTGGATAATGACAAAATGTAGAGATACGAACCGCACACATGGAAAAATGAGTGCGACGAAGACACGAGTAGAAGGGGTCGTGACATGTATTGGTAACGGGAAACCAAATTGATGCGTAATGAAAGCATGCGAGAATACGAACCACCGGGTATGAATTTGGGCGACAAGAGTGTGATACATTTAGGACTCGCAGGGCTTGGGGCAGGGTCCTTAAGTCTTTAGACCTCTAAATAGGAAATAGGAAATAGGAAATAGGAAGCCTTGTATAAGGCAACCTAGGCTAGCTATAACCCGCTGCCTAGTAGTATTACACGTGATCTGTAGGACTTGATCAGCAGGAGTCGCTCTTCAGGTACGCATGAATATTTTGGGTATTTTTTTACCTCCAGGTAGTGAGTTAAATCGAATAATCGCTATACGGGAAATTGTAAGTTGTCGGTCGGGTACGTAAGGTAAGGTGATATGAGATGCGTAAAAAGATGGGTGGTAGTTGTACTGTAATACCTGATTGGTTATAAGTAGACCCCCCAACTGGACTTGGTCGAACCTGATTGGACCATACTGAAGGGAACCAGGGGTGAGTGTGCCGTACTGCCTCGACATCTCTACATAAAAGCCCACTTCCTCCTCTACCCTCCTCTTCATTCCTCCCCTCTCCCATACCCAATTTACCAGTGGCCATCAAAAAGGGGCCATAGAGCATAAAATCCATCGCGTCCCGTCTAAAACAAGACGGAAAACCTTATTCCACGCAACTTAACGGTACTATAACCACTAGATCATGTTAGTTCAGTCGCACACAGTACCGTCAATGTACCTCTTATTGATTAGCATCCTAGATATTTGCTATAAATCAGCAACGACTCGTTATCCAAGCCCCCAGATAGCTTTCTGCATCATGGGCGACTTTGCTGGTCTTCCACGTGACCAAAGGGCTGCCTGGAATCCATGTAGGACTCGACCATAGACGCTGCTCAGGGTGTGGTCCATCATAATCTGACAAGTGATAGATGATATGGCGCCACAGAATTCTTCGTCTTCCCATCGACAGTCTTGGTCTGGGTATTCCCAACCATATGACTATCGGCCCCGAAATGACGGATATGAGGAGATACCGCGTAGGCGCGATCGAGATTCCACTGATGGAAACCAGGACCATCAATTGACGATTATTGTATGATAAGCAGTCAATTCGATGCTCAAACACTGGGCGCATACTGATTGAAAACAGCGTCGTAATCATGAATATTTGCGGTTGGATACTGAATCATCACGCCGCACTCATTCCGCTCCTTCGGAAAACCGACGGGGCCGTAAAAAGGTATCTCGGAATCCTTATCGGGATCAGGGTGCAGCCGCATCAAGTATCTCGCGTGGTCATTCTCATCACACGAGCAGTCGCACTATGTCAGTAACTTCTAAGAATAAAGAGGCCTCCGATGAGAGTGTACATCGAGCCAGCCATAAAGATAGGCATCAGATGCCAGTCCCGCCAAAAGCTCCCAAAATTCCAAGGCTCCCAACCCCTGATTTTGACGACATAGACTATAGTAAGTATGATATGCCGGATCATCAATTTTGTGCATGCTGCGGAGAAAATACCAGTTCCGGAGCAGAGCATCGGCAAGGAGAATGCACTGCGGCAAAGATGGAAAGACGGGGTATGTCTCCTCATTTCTTTACCAGCTTAATCTTCGGCTATAACCATAAATACTTCGTCCAAACTTGATGTTCTAACAAGCTCTAGTGTTCGAGGCGAAGGCTTATATCGCACACAAGGACTCACGTGCTCGCTAAAAGCAGGATTTTCTACCCTGGTATAAGTTAATGAAACAAAGGGCATTGGAGTTGAAGGTCCAAGCCTGACGAGTGTAGCAAACATGCCGATAACGTGGAGGCCGCCCTGCTGTGACCATAGTTGGCCATTCATAGTTCTAGTTTGGCCAGAGCGCTGTAACGGATACAGCTACTTGGGTACCGGGAGTCTGAGATAACTTAACCGTCTATGCACCACTGGCTACGTGCAAATTCCATATAGACGCGTATATTCGGCTTAGAAGATAGGAAGCTAACGTCGTATTGGACCTAGCTCGGGGTGTAATCGCGACTGGGAGTCTGTTTTACTAGCTGTGGACGTTCCCATACGTCTGAGAGCGGTCCCGCGATCTGTCAACGTCGGATATTTAATAATCATGTTCATTATTCCATTGTTTTTGTCCATGGTTATCAATTTTGCAGAGTTCAAGCCCACTATGGGGACATGTAGGGCTCATGGATTGTACAACTAATATTGAATATTTGTTTTCATATATTGTGTTGACAGTGAAGTAAGACGAGGATGATGGAAGTGGATGAAGTCTGGTTAGGGTTGCATTTTATTTGGACTGTGGCTAGTGCGGCTAAACATTATAGCACTGCCACGATCATTCCCAGGTCAAGCCACATAATATATATACCTAGTTACATTCTAGGACTAGTTTAGGTACCTACCTATTCCATTCTAGGACCTTTCTTGTAAGAGTCAATTCCTACTGTTTATGTCAAGTTTATAATATTAGCCAAGGGAAGTTATATGGGTCCTTGGTAGGTATATAAATTTACTTGATAACAGAAGTATACCTTCCAGCCATTGAAATACTGCATCTTATCTCCAGCTCTTAGTTAATATTGATCCGATGACACTAAGCCTTGGCATTCAACTCTCGTACCTAGACTCTAGGTCCTAGAGTTCATGAATATTACCATAGGCAAAGCTCTCCATAGCAAAACATTATTGCGACTAGAAGGAACGAATTTTAACCTCATACTGATGTTTATATTCTGTGTATTTAAATTGCCATAAACACACAATCGTGCTAATATCCTCCCACGGCTAGTGCTTAGGCACTTACTTCATAAGACCATTCGCCCCTAAGCAAAGCCACACAATGTCAAAGTTCGCAAGTCTAGCTTCGAGCTCAGCTACCAAGGGTTCAGAGGAGGCTCCATTAACTGATGAAGATCATCTGACTATAATAAGAAAAGGTCAAGTCGGCTTGCTTGCCTGGCCCTGCCCAGCCTTGCCCCGACACCCCGCAATCCTACCGTACGCCGGGTAATCGTCCAGTCCTGATCCCCCATTCCCGAGAGCCGAACTATACTCATTTGACCCGGCCAGCACGACATCATTTATACCTACTTCATCGCCTGTCGATATATCATCACCCATGTTATTATTCGTGGGATAACGACTCCAAGACCAGGGAGTGGGCAATTTTGGGTTGCCGTCTCACTCTATGTTCCTACTTACCGGTAGCTCGTAGCTCATAGTATGATTAACCCTGGCTTAGATGCTTGCAGCTAGGCGAAATGCTGCAATGTGACTTCGCGGCACCTCAAGCAAGGTCTCTGAAGAGTATTGCATCTAGTGGTGTCTCCTAGAGAGATATTTGTAGAAGAATTCCTCGCAGTTTCCGCGCAGTTTGAAATATCTTTTACCTTCACTTCAAATCGTCAGAATTAGCAAAAGAATCGGGTTATTCGTGCTCCCTAGAATAAACCAGCTCATTTAAGACACGATGAGGGCACAGAATCCAAAGCAGACCTCTCTACTCATAGCCCTGGCAGGACTTGGATCGACAGCAATCCTCCCCAGAGGTAGCTCGTCAGTATCAGTCAAGATTCCTACTGTATCAGCTGTAGATGCTTCGGATCCAATTGATCCTAGCTTCTGTGGCTTTGCCTTCGAGGAGGCATCTTTCGTTCGCTACGCCCAAGACGACAACGGCAAGCCCAATGCCTTCTCTAAAAACCTTATCAAAGCCGTCACTTCACGGACTGGTGGGACCCCTATCATCCGGCTCGGCGGCACGTCTCCTGACTACGCGAGATATCTCCCTGGCCAAAAGAAACCCGCACTACCTGTCGCCGAACAGGACAACTACCAGAACGTCGGGTTCACGACCATCGGCCCTTCCTACTGGGACTTGACGCACAATTTCCCGGGAGCCAAATACATGGTCCAAGTCCCGCTAGCAACAACAAACGTCAGCGAGACAGTTGCTTGGGCCCAATCCGCAGTAGAAGGCATCGGCCTAGAAAACATCCACTCGATCCAGCCCGGCAACGAGGCGGATCTCTACGCCGACAACTACCGCGGCGAAGGCGGCGTCGAGCTAAATCCACCGGAATACCAAGGCACTCTCAGCAACGAGACTTATGTCGGCAACTGGACTAAATACGTCGATGCCATTCTATCCGCTGTAAAACTACCAAAAGGTCGCCTGTTCACAGCTTTCGACGTCGCGGCGCACGTCGGCGACTACATGAACGCAGACGCGTATGTATTCGACGTAGAGACATGCTTTAATCTCGGCATCGACGCAAAGAACATCATCAAGGACGTTTCGCACCACTACTACCAGCGCAACGCCGGTACATCAACGGACCTAGAAAGCGGCCTCATGAACACCACCGTAACGCATAGCCACCTAGACCTATTCAAGCGCCACATCGCATGGCTGAAGAAGAACCGCCCCGCGATCCCCTTCATCCTCAACGAGGTCGGCAACTCGCTCTTCCGAACCAATTCGTACGAGTTCCAAGCACGCCTCGGAAGCGCCCTGTGGCAGGTCGATTTCTACCTGTACAGCATGGCCATCGGCGTCGCGCGCATCAACTACCAGCAGATAATGCACGCGGGGTACGACCTATGGCTGCCCGTCGCAAGCGCCGGCCACGAAGCCCAGGTGTTCTCGAACTTCTACTCGCAGCCTTTTGTCGCGGACTTCATCGGGTCTTCTGGGAAGACGAGGGTCGCCAAGTTGGATATCGCAGGTGACGACGCCCCTGCGAATCTAGCCGCGTATGGTGCGTACGAGGGGGATGTGGCGAAAAAGATCGCTATTACGAATTTGAATTATTGGAACAAGACGTCTTCCGGCGTCGAGAGACCTAGTGTTACGCTTAACCTGGCGGTTCCGAAGGACGTCGAGTCGGTTAGGGTCTATCACTTGAATAGTCCTCTGGGCGCGGGGGCTGCGGCGGATACTATAACGTATGGAGGTAGCCAGTGGACTTACAAGAGTGTTGGAGAAGAGGTTAGGAATGTGAGAGAGGACACTGAGCAGGTAGCTGTTGAAAATGGGGTTGCGAAGGTAACTGTCCAGAATAGTGAGGCGGTCCTCGTTTGGTTATAGGCTTAATGGCGTTGGATATAAAATGTTCAAGAGCTAATGTGAGGGCTTCTACAACGGTTTAACATATGAAATAGAAAGCAATAGGCCTCGATCCCGTTTATAATTTAAGTACATATCACACCCAGACTACATAAAAGTTCGTTACTTAACAATTATGAGCTTCCGGGTAGTACCATGATATAGAAATGTGTATGTTCCTTTTGGGGTTACCCCGCCAACCTGAATGCTTTTTGTTCGAGTATAAAATATAATCGAGAGAACCTATTATTTTACATACTAGGTACTTATCTACATTCGGTATAGTAATTTTTATATGTGAGCTGCGGTTGTTCCCGTAGTAGTCTAGTCTCATATTTTTTAAGAGATAGAATAAACTTAAAACCTTTACCCCTTTTTATGAGAGTATCGGAAGTTTTACCTATTATATTAAAATGCATAAGAAACAGCTTAATCATTTTTGCATCTCTATAGTACGTCATAGTTTATATCTGTCATCTACGCTAACAAAACAATATTATTCTCAAACAAAAGCAATAATATAATGTCTAAAATGTAAGTAAACAGGTACGAAATTCAGTTGCCGATATTTCATATCCGTGGAATAAGCATATCAGAAATTAAACAGGGTAAGACTCAGCCTAAGTGAGGCACTGTTAATATGAAATACTTGGCTAATCCTGTAGGAATAGGATTTAGTTAACAGTGCGGGTCATCCCGAATCATGATCCCTCTTACATCTTCTAAATGTTCATGACACTAGTATTATATAATCTCAGCCTCAACACTACTACATAAATAAGTAGTGTTCCAGTATTATGTCTCATTGATGACGAACACAACGGCAAGAAAAACGACTCCTGGTTGGATGAAATGCTGATACGAGGCTTGGAGATTTTAGCCTGTCATAAGACCTGCAGAGAACTCTTAAAGTCAGTTTCTGAACTCCCGCTCCAACTATGACGGCCATGTCGTTTGCGTAATATCGATACTAGAGTCTGATTGGCCAACCTTGAGACAACAAATTAGTAATCCTCTTGTGAGGTAATCTGTAGCATCCAAATTTAATCTCCAGGGTCTAAGTTACGTCATAAACGCATGACGTAATGACACCGAAGAGATATTATAAACAAAGATGGTGTAGATACTGTCAGTAATCACTTTTGTCTGTTGCAATGAGACTAAATGTAGACAATTTGGAGTGAAAGAAGTTTAGAACATACCAAGCACGGAGTATGTTATTGCTAGACAGTTCTAAGAGGTGTTATCAGAGCCCACATAAGACCGTTCGTGAGCCCAGTGGATCGAGGCCGAATCGCGAGGAGAGATAGTGACTAGAGGATATGAGGTGTGGCTAGAAGTGTAACCCCAATCTCTCTTTTTAGGGGCTAAAGCAACATATGTACTTTAGCGATGTAGGATTTGACGCTCTCCGGGTCTCTACACGTGCCTGAGTACCTATCGTGTTTACGTTTGGTCCTACCAAGTGTTGGAGATGTAGAAAAACCGGCTAGACCGTAGCTTTCGCTAGAAGGGCAGAAAGACCAAGGGCCTGTACTGAGGAGCATTTCTTCCTTTTGGGTCTGGACTACCGACTTCTAATTTGCGGATAAGACCTATCCCGTAGTTAGTCAGGACTACCTTTTATTAATCATGGCGCCTATGACGGGTTGACCGCTGACCCGGCTCGACCCGTAACCAATAACCAATAGGCAATGTTTGCTATTGTAACCAATCTGGAGAGATGCGATCTGACTGACGTATGCGGGCCCCCCCGCGCGAGACTAGCTGATACTACACCACCGAGGATCAGCATAAATATATCAATAAAAGAGAAAGGTTAAGAATCCTAATGATGTACGAGATGCTACAGAACGGAATGTATGGGGCACATCGAAGTTGAAGGGGTAATAGTGTCGTTTCAAGGAATGTCGCACAACAGCTGCATTATTGAGTTGGTTTCGGTCAGCAAAAAAAAAAAGAATTTAGGATAGATGTATTTATTTTATATAATAAATGGTTGTATTAGTAGTAAGTAAAAGATAGGTGAAATATGTTTTAAAGCCCAAGGTTCCTTTATTGGTTAGTCGTATGGACATTAGGTACCAAACGAATATGTATACGAGATTTGCCTTTTTTTCATGAGGCTCTAAGGCTGAGGATGACCAAGGCTGAACGGGGACGATAACTTGTTGAAGATTGACGCCGATAATTTCTATATCAAATAGCCTTGCAGATAGCAATCAACCTGTTAAATTTTAAATTGATGCGGAACCGGACGCTAGAATGTAAAGCCCGTCAGCTATATTGAAGCGTTTGAGTCGTCATTGGCCCAACATTAGATCTGCCAAGAGAAGTGTAACGAATGGGAATAGAATGAACGGTTGGTCTGGGGGAGCCGATGATGATTTTTGGGTCCTTCTTAGGTCACGTCACGAGGTAATTGGTTCCTGCAAGGCAAGTTCCCAGAAATGTAGTGGAGAATTTTAAAGCGAAATTTAGAGAGTAAGTGGGATGGGCTGAGAAATGACGATACCTCATACGTCATGGAGCATTTGTTTTCGTCCCGGTCCCCAGTATGAAAGAGTCATGGATTGTAATAGAACCACGGATTAAATGGGGTTGTAAGATATACTCCCGAAAACTTATCTTTTTTTTGTAACTATGAAAATACCAAAACAAAAGAAAAGCCATAATGTTTTTTCGATTGTCTCGTTCCGTATTTTAGTACTTTCGCATTTATACTTTATAGCCGGATCGGTCTATGAGATAAGCCCCTGCACAACGGCGTAACCATGCATACATACAGGTATGTAGTAGAATCACGTTGTGCCAAGGCTGATGAATGAGTCGGGCTACATGCTCGAAGAGAATGATACATCTAGGTACAAGTACCAAGTAAGGTATATTTGAGTTGGGCACTTCCACTGTCCAAGCAATTTTTAGTACTTAGATACATCAATGTTCTAGATGAAAGACGAGATTATATTTTAGGTGGGAATCGGGTATACGATAGATTAATGTAACTAAAAGGCTTCTATGCCACGTATTAACTTGAAGAAGCCACTCGGTAGCTAGCGAGACCTATTCGATCTTGATCTAAGATATGGAGGATATGGAGGATAGAAAGGCCGCATTATCGCGCTCTCTTAACGAATAAAAGTTGATCTCCGTCACACTCCCAATATAAGAAGTACACGCCTTCAACAAAAATAAGGCACAGGAACTCCTCCCCACATCTGTAGGAAAGTTATCAACCAGGATACCACGTAGTGTGGGAATATGCTATTATGGGCAGATAAATGTTACGGTATCGGTCGTTAATTGCCCATCTTAAGTTGCCGGCGCCGTCTTGGCTGAGAATTGCAAGTTTGATTCCTAGTGATACCATACTCAATCTCCGATTCTGACTGAAATAGTGATGAAAAGTGTTATGCACTGGTACTGCGCCTATCTCTATTTAGCTATCTGAAGATGGATATGCCGTGAGACCTTCCGGAATTCGACTGGATATAATTGTAGGTGCTTGCATGTATGATGTAGATATCTAGCGCATCGAATTGTCGTTTCTAGTAGATTGGGAGATAAAATTCTTGGGATATTTATGTCTGATGTCTTGAATGTATTGGATTGGATGTAGGCGCATGCAGTGAGGTAGTGTACAAATGATTAGGTACATATAAGTAATATAAGTACATACATGTACATGGTCCCCGCATAGCTGATTTAACCTGATTCGTTGCTTTGTCCTACCTCGTGCCAGATTAAGAAATGTTGGACAGTTAGCTCGCCCGCTCTCTTTTTTAACATAACATGGTACATGCATCCTTTGTCTTTCGTAGCTGGGTCTCGAACAGGTTTTGTCAGCACCTGAAGTAAATTGCCCGACTTACAACCTGGATTTTTTTTTTTTTACCAAATTCCAGATTGTCGGCACCGTATTTGTTAAAAAGCCCTCCCGTGGCAAAAACAGGGCATTCATTGCCAACTTAGCATAATACAGCGCATATGGCATGTTTGATCTCATTTAGTACAAATATAGATAGTACATACATATAGGTAGCTTATATACATATTTTATGTACATTATAGGTACTTTAGGTACCAACAATAGGTATCTTAGGTACTAAGGGTCAAGTCCATATCACCCTTGCCCCCCCTCATAACGGGCCCCCCCTAGTAAGATTGGAAAGCAATTCAAAAAAAAAAGTTAGGTACGTTTAGGTACGCTACGGCACCACTAGCCCACTACATCATCAGGCGACATCGATCTCGGATACAAGCACTGCTTGTAGCACTACCTAGCACTAAACAAGGCCCATAACCATGTAAGTGTACGTAGTGTCTCGATGTCACCGTTTACCTAACCATTCGCGAAAGTCGTCAGTCGTCATTTCTCCCACCTTTTTTCCTTCTTTCTTTGATAATTCTCTCCCACCCCAGAAGCACAACGCCGGGTCAACTCTACCTCTGCACCACCACTTTTTAGGTCACATATCTTTAGTTTTTTTTCTATTCTTACACGGGGAATTTTTAGATCTTGTGTTTTTAACCTGATTATACCTATACTATAACCTTTACTTTTAGACAAATCCCTAAGAAAGAGAACGACTCTATTTCTATCCTGTCTACCTAGCATTGAGAAAGACATTGCAGACATTGCAAACATTGGAGGAATCATATCCGCACGATAGAAATCTTGTGACTTGCATTACAGCGAAAGAGAAGATAGCAAATTCTACGTCTTGCATCGTACTCCCCGCCGAACCTAACTTTACATATTTTTGTTACAAATCAAGAACAATCCAACTACAATTCAAATACCTGGTTTTCCGACCCAAACCCGAGTCCGTCCTCATTTTGAATTTTAAGGATCGCACATAGGCGTAGGTTAGGTACATTACCGAAAGCAAAGAATCGCCAACTAAAACATCGCCATTTCGGCAGCTTCCCGCTATTCGCCATCCTATTGCTTGCCCTGCCTGCACTGGTTATATTCTGACCTTTTAAAAAAAGAGCGGATCTGACCAATTCCCGGACGGCACCTGTTTCTGCAGCTTCTGCAGCTTCTGCATTTAAGTTCGTTTGGTTCGAAATTGAAACAACCCGTGGGCTTGGAACCAGTGGCGCTTCCGAGAGTTTTTATTTTTGTCTCGCATAGGAAAGACAAAGACACGAGACACGGAGAGTGGAAGTGTGGAAAGTGGAAAGTGGAAAAAAAAAAGCCTAAGTTGCATATTGGGTGTGACATCCAGTAACCAAAAAATGTCTACTATCCAGCAGCTTAAGAATTTCATCCGCCATGGTACGCCCCTCCGTTGTCCACCCCTCTATCGTTCCTTGCTCTGCCTATCTTGTCTACCACACATTTCCTTCGGTGTGTTTTGTTTATTCTCTCTCACACAAACGAATAATTATCCCATTCGTTTTTTCGACTTGCAACTCATTCATTTTTGTTTATTTCGTGACCATCTTTTTTAAAATTCCTTATTTGGTCCACACTTCCTTATATCTTGGTCGACTTTACGGCGATTTACAACAACCGCATTTTATAGTACATGTCTCGCTGATATCATATTTCTCGAACAGGCAAACAGGCTAGGGTAACCAACTACGAAGAACCCTCGCGGAAACATGAATATTCTCCCCCGCAACCTGCGCAACAAAAAGCCATGGGGCACGTAAGCGAGCCCGGACACACGGCCGGCAACGGCCATCGGAACAACGTCCCTGAAGCGTACTCCGCTCAGCCCGGTGATATACAGAACCCAAACCGTGTCGCACAAGCCGAGGCCGTAGCTGCCCACCATGCCGAGGCCAACCAGAACGTCTCCCGCACGCATTCGAATAAGAGCAAAAGCAGAGTAGATGATACCCACGCCGCTAAGATCGTACAAGAGGAAAACGAGAATAGGAATAAGTTTCCCAGGTATCCCGGCCTGGAGAGGTGGGAGCTGCTTGAGAAGATGGGAGACGGGGCGTTCAGCAATGTCTACCGAGCAAAAGACCTCAAGGAAAATGCTGGTGAGGTTGCCATCAAGGTAGTCCGAAAATATGAAATGAACAACATGCAGGTGAGTTTCTCTGGCGGTTGAGTTTGCGTCGTCAACCTAGTCGTTTCCTCTTTCAGGTTGCAACTTGCGTTTCCATTTCCCGCAAATTTGAATGTTTCATGTACCAACTATTGGGGGTCGAATTATAGGGCCAAAAGCATTTACATCCGGATTTCAAGAAGGTTCCGAAGGCAGCAGAGGTGCGGAGATATTCTTTTTCTTTTGTCCAACTTAACAGATATGCCCTCTGGCTACCTCTAATCCGTCTTCTTACATTCATGGCGTTTCTATACGTTTTGATTATCTCTCTTCCATCTATCTCTCGTCTATCGTATCATATTCTACAAAATCTAAATTAGGAACCGGTAAAGCTAATGATCTACCACAGCGAGCAAATATATTAAAGGAAGTTCAAATCATGCGCCAGTTGGACCACCCTAATATCATCAAACTCGTCGACTTTTCAGAGTCGAAGCAATATTATTATATAATCTTGGAGCTGGCACCTGGTGGGGAGTTATTCCACCAGATTGTGCGACTCACCTATTTCAGTGAAGATCTCTCAAGACACGTTATCGTGCAAGTCGCAAAAGCCCTCGAATACCTTCACGAGGAGAAGGGTGTTGTACATCGGTAAGTAAACAACATGGAGTCGATCGACCATGAGCCTCAAACCCACTTCGTGATAGCACGACTCAGTTACTCCGTCTAAGGGTGCATTGAGGCGGCTAAATCAGGTGGCGGTGACGTCACTAGGCATCTTAATCTTTGGCCCCTGCATCAACCAGCTGACATGTGAGATAATAGTGACATCAAACCTGAAAACATCTTATTCAGTCCGATACCTGTTGTCCCATCGAAAAAACCCACGCCAAAACAACCTGGCGATGAAGATAAAGTGGATGAAGGCGAATTCGTCAAGGGAGTCGGAGCAGGAGGAATCGGCCAAATCAAGATCGCTGATTTCGGTCTATCGAAGATTGTATGGGATGACCAAACCATGACGCCATGTGGCACTGTTGGTTATACAGCCCCTGAGATAGTTAAGGATGAGCGTTACTCCAAGTCGGTGGATATGTGGGCCCTCGGCTGCGTATTATATACATTATTATGCGGCTTTCCACCATTCTACGACGAAAGCATCGAGGTTCTTACGGAAAAGGTTGCTAAGGGGCAATATACTTTCCTATCACCGTGGTGGGACGAAATCTCTAAATCTGCCCAAGATTTAATCACGCATCTTCTTTGCGTTGACCCTGACGAGCGGTATACGATCAGAGAATTTTTGAGCCATCCGTGGATACAGGGATCCGGACCTACGCCTCGCGAAGAAAAGAAGGCGACCCCAGAAGTCTTACGCGCATTCGATGCCGGAAGACTCATCGATGGCGAGCGCCGCATGGACTTCAGGTCTCCAGGTGCAGTAAACCTCCGAGAGATTTTCGATGTCGGATACTCAGTACATCGGCAAGAAGAGGAGGCCAAGCGGAGGAAGCAGATCGGCGCCAAGGGTGCTGCACCGCCGTCGCGATTGGCTGGTCTTAACGAAGATTCGGAGGAGGAGAAATCAGACCCAGAATATGTGCATAAGGCCGAGTCACAATCACTTGAGCAAAGCATGCGTAAGACGCATATTGGCAAGGAGCAAGAGCGTGGCCGACAGCAGGAACGACAATCCGATAGAGAACAAAAAGGATATGGTCAACACAGCGCTGCTGTCGCGCAAGCCGCTCGGCAGCAGGTTCGTGATCGAAATAAGCAGCGAGGAGCTTTCGAACTCAATCTGGATGGGGCGACGTTACTTGGTAGACGAGCCGGAAAACCTGCAACCGCTAGCGTTGGCGGCTTATAGGACAAGACAGCTGACAAGCAGGAAGTTGATACTGGGGAGAGACATGATCACGACAGTTGTTGGCATTGACTTATTGATTCTACGATCATCTGGGCCGAGTTTCTGAGACAAGCGTGGAGAACGGATTTCGGAGGCATCGAGGCATGTGATATTGGTTTGAATGAACAATACGGGGAGTTCTTGTGGCTTTTTGTCTTTTTGCAACATTGATCCGAAGCGCTTCACACATAGGACTAGGCGTTCCCGGAATCGAGATACATATTTCGCCCTTTTCAATTGATGGTGTTTTGAAGTGAATTAAATTAAGTTGTCCCTACATTCTTCGTGATGATGAATTTGGCCTGGCTGTTTTCGGTATTGGTTTTCCAATCTTACATCTTGCTGTAGCTGTCTCCCTTGGTAGTATATTGGCGGCGTATCGCCGTCCCCAGCCCTTCTTGATTAAATTTGAGACACTGCGGCCCTGTAGTGAGTGTCGACTGCAACCAAATTCGGTATTTAGTCCCTGAATTGCTCGGTCTGCCCTCGCTAGGGATCACCAGGAACTGGAATCATTTTTACTAATTGAGTAACTTATGGGAATTCTATAGTCTAATGTGAACTATATAAGAAGCTGTCGATCATCCGTTATTTTCAGTTCTCAGTCTATAGGATTACATGCCCATCCGCTTTAGCTCATGCGTTCTTCTGCGACAGGGCATTTAATAAGTAATACACGATCGTATGGGCGATTATATTCTACATTATCATATAATATCTAATCCTGTTTACTCACTCTCTACTATCTTCTCTAAATCTCCTCTTAGTTTTCTATACACACACCTACATATCCCCAGTGTACTTACAAAGCTACGAGACCTCTATTAAACTATTTAACCTATCCGACAACATTAATCTATAAATATAATCAACAAAACGACACTATGGCGAGCTCCCTGGCGCAATTAGGGGTCCAGTACATGCCGTCAACTGGAGGCTGTATGCTGGACTTGGCGGCCATACCCTCCCACCTATTCAACTCTTGCAGCGCTGTTCACATCCGCATCCCGGAAGCTCAACACCACGTCGAGGTTAACTCGAACATGATCTGCATTAAGCCCAGCCAGCCGGCTCCGGGCTTGGGTGCTGCTATCTATCGTGAACAGTACATGTATCCGAACGTGGTGGTACCAACAGATCTTCCTCACGCATCCCCGAAGAACCACAAGCAACAGTCGCCTTCATCCAACGCCCCAGAAACCCCCATACATCGCCCCGTACCAGAGCCGGATAACAATAAACCCGCGAGCGCTAATACGCCGAATAATTCATACAAGGACTCGGCGCCGAGTTTACGGACGTCTGTAAAGACGACACCTTGGTCTACTTTAACTACTACAAATACCGCTTCGCCATCTTCTCAGGTTACGCATATTTTACAATCACCAATTATAACAACTACTTCCTGCACTACCCACCTCCACACCCCCGGGCCTTCAACAACAACGCCCGTAGTCCACGCCCCCACGCCATCGACACTAACCACACGGACCCTACTCCCATCACCACCACCATCATCATCCCAAGATCCCCCCGCCACCACCTCCCAACCAGTCCGCCCCGCCGTCATACCCCCACCATTCCCCCTTCCGGAACCCGAACCCATTCCGGAAGCAGGCCCGGACCCAACCCCAATCCCGATCCCGGATCCGGAACTCAACAACAACAATATCCCCGACTACTGCAGCGACACGTACTACAAGATGGACATCACGCACATCGATACCCTCGACCCGCACGACCTCGACGCGTACCTCAACCTCCTGGGCCTCAACGACGACGACCTCGGCCCAGACCTGGACCTCGAGCACGGGATCGCGGGGCTGGTGTCGTCGCTTCTCGGCGCCGCCGTCGACGACGACGCGACGCGCGGCGTTTGGAGGGAGTTGGAGCGGTCGTATCGTGTGGAGTGTGGGGTTTCGGTGCAGGAGCTGTGGAGTAGCAGCAGTAGTAGCAGTAGTAGTTGGAGCAGTAGTAGTGGTGGTGAGGGACACATGGAATTCATACGGTCCATGGGCTCGCAGACGCAGTGCGTGCAGGAGTGCGAGAGAAACGCTATCGGGGCCGCGCGGGACGGGCGCGTCGCCGAGTGCTTGGGCGCGGCGTGGAGTTGGCGGCTGCAGAGGGATAATTGTCGGTTTTGGACGGGGGGGAGGGATGAGTTTTTGCCGGTGGAGAGGTTGAAAGGGGGGGAAACGGGGGAGTGGGATTTGGTGTATTTGTGAGGGGATGGGTTGGATGTGCGATGGTGTGGTGTGGTTTAGGTTGTTTATGTATTGGGAGAAGCGTGGTGTTTTGGTACAATGATTTCAATATGCTTTTATAAAGCTGGGCTCCGATGAAGGCTTGTAGAATATTAATCGTAGTACTATCTTACTTGCTGTACTAAAGGGAGTAATGTTTCTCGAGGATTTAATGGAGTGATAAGTCTTACTTAGAGTCAATAACAGGAGCTATGCTCGACTTATGAATTCTAAAGATCTTTATTATAAGGAATCTTCGAGTTTTCACCTTCCCTAGCCTCTACAATACCTCCTGTATGCTACTGGTATTATACGGTAGACAAACCCCCAACCCAGAGATATCCACCCACCCACCCAGCCATTTAACCATGCGTCGGCGGCGGGCTAGCCACAGCCCAAAAGTCAAAGTCCGGGTTATCATACCCGCCGCCCTCCTTCCAGGTCGACGCGTACGGCGCATAATGATCCCAGTTCGACGACGTGTTCAGCCCGAGCTCGGCCCAGACGAACAGCCCGTCTTCCAGCTTGTTGCTCAGCGAGATGTAGTTCGGGAACGGGTCGTACTCGGACGTGGCGGCGTACCCGGTAAACCAGTCCTCGAGGTTGCTCGTGTGCGGGATGGGGTTGGTGTTGTACGGCGCGGTGGCCTCGATGGTGTCGCGCAGCGTCTGGTCGAAGAACAGCTGCGACAGGTGCGCTACGCGGCCCCCCGTGTACGTCCCGTTGGGCAGGACCTCGGAACCGACGTGCGCGATTAGGTGCTGGTGCGTGGCGCGTCCTTGGTAGTGGCCCGGGAATATGGTGTCGAAGTTGACGACGCCGTCGCCGTCGACCGGCTGCACGCCGCGCAGGTACGTGGTCCCGAGCCCGCCCTCGCCTTTCGCGCTGACGCCGCTGTACGCGCCCGTCGCGTTGCACGACCACGTGTCGATCAGCACGCCGACGACCGGCTCGCAGGTCTGCACGTCGATGAATTGCAGCTCCAGGTGCATGGGCACGCCCACCGTGTCTTCTACTACGTCGGTGCGGATGTGCTCCTGGTACACGAAGTACGGCCCGTTGGCGTTGTCCGGGGTCAGCACGCAGCTGGTGTTGGCGCCGAAGATGTCTTTGCTGGGGGTCTCCTTGGTGAAGTCTAGTGTTCCGGTCTTGTTGTGCGATAGAGCGGCCCATTTCTCAAATGCCGCGGCGTCTCGGCGGTGGAGCCATGGTGCTGTGGTTAAGGGGTTAGTTGGGGTGAGTGAGTCGGGTATAGGGGGGAGGGGGGAGGGGGGGAATGCTGCGGGAAGTGTTCTTACCCTTTTCAATACCCTTATCACGACGAAGCTGTGCGAATTTCTCTGCTCGTCGAGCGACTGGGGTAATTCGAGTCAGCATGTGTTGCCTCTTTAGGGAAGGGGTAGATGAATTCTGTTCTCTGAACTACGGTTTCGAAAAGATAAAGGGGTTACATATACACGACAGTATAAAATGTCGAATAGGGTTTCCAGAGGATACATACTGGCACGCTCCTTGCGAGCTTTCACCGCAGGCGAGTTCTGACACGCCTCAAGAGCCCTCGTGTTCATCTTGTTGACGACGTGAGCATTACCCATCTCCTCCAGGGCCTCTCGCTTTCCGTACTTCTCTCCCGGGTGTCCGAAGACCGCCATAGGGGTCAACGACAAGGCCACGGCCAGAGTAGCCGCGATCGAGGGTACGAACACCATTGTGAACCTGATTTTCTTCGAGGTGAGCTTGACAGAATCGGAGTACGGAGAAGAAACCCAGGGCTCCCTACAAGCAGAATAAAGGGGCCGATCCCCCCTTTTTAGCCAGCAACCCCTAAAGCACGAAGCTCTTCAACGGGACATGCTGAGTTTGCCAGCGTTATTTGGTATTTCTCCATTAAGACCGCCAAGAATCGCCATCACGGCAGACATAGTCAACCAAGGCAGCGACGCCGGCAGTAGGACGTCAAAAGAAGGGTCCAATCTAGTAAGGGGGGAATATGAATCGAGCTATAAGACCCCGCAAAAAAAAAAAAAAAGCCTCGTCGACGGCTCTAGTTCTCCCTGGGTCTTGAAGAAGCAAAAAGCGGTTTTGCGCCATCCAGTATTTATTTTTTTTAATGTTGGCCCTCTTTATCCGGTCTTGGACGCCGTGTGCTCTGTCAGATGAAATAGGTAATTGGGCGACGATCTCCTGCCGAACCGACTCTAGGCAGACAGGGGGAAGAGGCTGAGCTCGAAAATTCCCAGACTTTTTTTTTTTTTGAATGAGGCTAAATCTACCGCATTTCAAAAGTGAATCCCTTGATAGGTCCATCTGCACCCCGGACTCGTCTATGTATACCCCAGATATTGCCCTCGCTTCAAGTCCCGTCTTCGACCGCCAATTGGCACGCGTGGATTATATTAAGCTTCACATGCCTGGCTCGCCCGCGAATTACGACGGTCTTCCATTGGACGGATCCCGGGGTCGTGGTATGGCGGGTAGGACGAGGCAAATGCCGCATTCGCGAGAACGGGTGTCGGCATCGAGTCACGTTTTATCTATGCGTCCTCTGCCGACTTTCTAGGATATATCATTTGCCTGTAAACCTACCTAACCCATATCTCGTGGTGGTCGGCTCGTTCTTGGCTCTATATCATTTGAGAAATTGATCTTCATCTAATTTTCGAAATCTGCCCAAACATATATAACCAGCACATTGCCATAATCACGACGCTTCCATCAGGCTAAATATGCTGTGTTTTGTTAACGCAATGATAAT
This sequence comes from Daldinia childiae, assembly GCF_008694065.1. NCBI lineage: Eukaryota > Fungi > Ascomycota > Sordariomycetes > Xylariales > Hypoxylaceae > Daldinia > Daldinia childiae. Next base: position 616,089 of record NW_022984651.1, on the reverse strand, counting down.
CTACCTTTAGACGGCTTAAGTTCAATCGACTTTATTACGACTCAACCATGAGTCCTTTTTTATGGTGTCCATTCTAGAGCTGTTATAGCCGCGGATATAGTGGGCTGATTATGGGTTCGGTAAGGTTTTAATTATACGGTATACCCAAGTAGGTAGGTATACATACATTCAAGTTACACTAACCTCATAAGGAAATGCTCAGTGTTATTATACTAATCGAGTCAAAATTTAGGGCTGAATTAAGCTTATCAGGCAAAAGGAGACGGTAATCTTTATTTCGAAAAGCCAAGAGTTATATTACTACTACCTATTCGAAAGTGGTCTCCACTACTGGAACCGCATGTTTACACATGATGAGTGCTTTAGAACTAACCCCGATATCCAAAGCGTTGAGAACTACTCAGCAAAGCCATAACTATCAATGCGAGATGATTAAGCCCCCTTATTTGTCGTCCTTGCCCACAATTATGTTAGGTGGATCGATAATTTAAGCGCCGTTACCGTTGTAGATGACGGCGTTGACAGTGCCGCTGGGGATACCAGACAGCTTGCCGCTGGTGTAGAGAGCCTTGATGCGGCTGGTGACGGCGGCGGGGGTGGTGAGACCCTCAAGGGCAATCAGGTACAGAGAAAGACCAGTCACGTGGGGAGTGGCCATCGAAGTACCAGAGATGGTGTTAGTGGCAGTGTTTCCGCCGATCCACGAGGAGAGAACGTCAGTGCCAGGAGCGAAAACATCGACAACAGATCCGTAGTTGGAGTAGGTAGCAATTCTCCAGGAAGAGTCGATAGCACCGACAGTGATGGCGTTGGCAGCCGAAGCGGGCGAGGTATTGCCAGCGTCGGTAGCGCTGTTACCGGCGGCGACGACAGACAGGATACCAGCGCTGTAAGCAGAGTTGACAGCGTTGTTGAATGCGGAAGAGAAACCACCACCTAGGGACAGGCTGATAGCGGACTTGCTCTCGCGACCGTTGCTGGTGATGTCGTTGACAGCCCAGCTGTATCCGTCTAAGATGATCGAAGTGGAGCTGCTAGTTCCCTGGAAGACCTTGACGGAGAAGATGGTAGCTTGTTTAGCAACACCATAAGTCGATCCACCAATTGTACCTGCTACATGGGTACCGTGGCCCACAGCGTCAGCATCGCTGCCACCGACGGCGTTGTAAGCGAGCGAAGCACGGCCGCCGAATTGCTGGTGTGTAGCGAGGATACCAGTGTCGATAATGTAGGCAAAGGTGCCCTGGCCGGCGCTGCTGTCGTAGATGTACGAAGTAGAGCCGGAGGTTTGGTGGGAGACGGTACCAAGACCCCAGGTAGAGCCGGTCTGGGTAGTGAGAGCTCGCTTGGAAGCCTCAGGGGATTCGTCAAAGAGGTAGTAGACCTGGTCCTCCTCAATCTCGGCGACCTGATATAAGTGTCAGCATATCTGCAACCGGATATATGGTCTGAGGCGCCAAGCGCGCGCTAAAGTGGAATGCCAGGGACGACACAACTGTCTCCTTTTCTGATATTTTTCTAGACCTGCTGCTGCTGCATTCGGAGTAGAAGAGAATGCTATTCAACTTACATCGGGGTGGCTCTTGATCTGCTCGATGGTCTCGGCGTCGAATTCACCGGCGTAGGCGTTGAACTTGGCGATCTGGTACTCGCGCTCAACACCGACGGTGTCGCGCTTGTTCAAGCTGCGGGCATGGACACTGCGGGCCCAGTTGACGTGAGACTTGAAGTCATCAGAGGTAACGCCCTCCTTGAGGGTAACGATGTACTTGTTGGGGATGATTTCTCCCTTCTGCTGAGTAGCAGGAGTGGGAGCAGCAACAGCCGCAGGGAGCAGAGCTCCGAGGAAGAGCGCGAGGCGGCGAACGTTAAACATTATGGACGATCTGTGTAGTTGATGAGAAGACTGTTGCTTGTGGCTCGGGGCTGTTGAACTTCTCTAAAATCTACTGGACGGGAGGGATCAGGGCGGCTTATATAGACATTTCTGAAGCCTCTTCGAACCCCCAAATCCGCCATCGATGGTGACATATTGTATGCTTCATTACGAGATGGTCCGATGAGGTTCTCGAGGTAGGCAGACTATCATCGAGCTTCCCGATCAACCTTAGGAGCCAGACTAGAGCGCTTAAGAGACGTGGATGAGAGTCACGACGCGATTCAGAATACGGAAGGAGGAATAGGAAACGCATGCGGGCAAAGTCATAAAGCACATGTAAGTGGTGGCTGGAGATTATTAAGAAGCTATACTCCGCGGTTACGATTCGACTCATCGCTCAATAATAGAATGTAGGAGAAGGCCGAACAGGTAGGAAATCACTTGGCAATGTAACTTCGATGTCGAATGGTGAAGCTGAAAGCAAACCAGCAGGCGAAATATTGCGGGACAAGATGCAAGCGAGGCCAGCGGCATTCATAGTTAGACCGAGGTGCGGTTGCTCTGAAGTTATGCGATGGTGTGATAGACATGGACCTCCCGCAATATCGCTACATCGCTCCAGAAGACGTCAGCCGCATAACCGTGCCGGATCGGCAGGGACCTGCGTGCTTCCCCGGTGCTCTGTTTAAGCTAGCCCTATACCGGCTATGTTAGGTAAAGATCACCTAGAAATAGTATCTCGCTGAGGCTCACGCCGGTAGAATATAGAATGATCTGCGCTGTTACAGGTCGGAAATTAACCGCGAGGCATGACATAGAGCGCTCTGCGATTTGGAAGTTCAGCACGGCACCGGCACCAAGCCCCTAAGTTCTGAAGGATTGGGTCTCTCAACCTTGGTTCTTGGAGGTTTGTAAAGCTGCCTGGGCGACCTGGGCCTTGGGTAGCATCAGATAAGGAGACCAGAATCAATATTACGAACGACGTATAGTCAAGCCGTCAAGTAAGACGCTCATCCAATGAGCAGCTATGAACCACGCGCTCAAGGTCTTATCAGGACAGGGCGGGGCTGAGATGGGATGCCAACTCAATCTTGGCAATATAATCTTGGAGGAAGACCAACCTCTGACCAAGCTCGTAAAAAGCAGCTACTAGGGTAGTGCCGGCAAACAGCTTGGACGGCGAGGATAGCTCGGGAGTTGGAGCTAGGATACTAGGGATAGCAGGCATAGCAGGAATAGTACGATCGGAGATTTTGGTCTGTTAGACATATCTGAGTGATCTGAGAGCGCCAAGGCTGAGCGGGCGCGGACGGGGTCTATGCTACCCTCTTATAAATGGAGCGATGTAACGCGGGCCAGGCTTGTCTGAACTTCAGAGCTTCCGCTTTCGTAATGCGACCCCCGGCAGAGACGCATCACGTTCATCACGACAGAATGGCGCGAATAGGTGAGGCCTGTTACCTTACGGTCTACCCATGATGACATCGTGACACATGAGGATTGCGACAGCGTGGGAGACCGTGCATGGCAGAGGTGCTTATAAGTTCTTAGGGAGTTTTCTCGTAATGAAAACCATTGTCTTCCCCGGTCCTCAGGGTTCGCAGCACCGATGCGATGCCACATCAGTCGGAAATGCCGGTCTTGTAAACTAGGACTACCGATTCTGCTAACGCCGGGGTGGAGCCGGGCACGCGACTCTGCTTGTAATTTGTTGCTTACATCTAGCTTACTTTTGATGAGGATATAAACATGGTGTAATCAAGACATACGATGGTGAAAGTTGAATAGTAAGAAAAAGTTTGGACGAAAAGGTCAGACGAATACATTTGTTGGTGCTACTTAATTTACGTTTGCAAACACGTGCTGATTTTAATCAATATCTATTATCTAACCGGTAGGTCGATATACTCTTTATATACATTTATTTGGACATGTGAAGGAAGAACTTCGGAATTTAAATTATTTGCAGTTAAGAGTTAATATCTACCAAAGACATACTCCTCCTATTTGACAATTGTGATGGGGGCCAATGCCGTCCTACCGCACCGGCATTATTATCGGACCCGTAGATGCTGCTCAGGCCAAAATCGAACCATAATGCAATACGACCAATTATTTCTTGAGCCTTTATATAGACGGCTTTCCTCGACGATAAGAATATTTGGTTTTAGAGATATCTAGCGCAAGAATCCGGAGTAACTGCCGTCATTGGTAGAGTTAACGCGGCCCCCCACAATTGCCGAACCCAGGATCTCCAATATGCCCTCATCTTAAATACAATTAACACGTGACATTGACTACAGTTTTAATACAAAGCTATCAATTCGAACTTCAGAGTATTCTTTGAAAATGTTTCGTGAATATCGACTCGACGTCCATAGCTAGAGATTCCCCTGGATTATCATTGTGTTGGTAACAGGCCCAATAGTTAGGTTGTCCTAGCAGGTCGTAGGCATGTCGCCTTGTAATATCAATTTCGAAACATGGGGCGGCGACATCAGTGCAGCTCATTCGTTAATCAATATATCGAAGGATTCATGCAGTACACTAACGGCGTAACACAGATTTCTCTATATAGGCAGGCTTGAAGGGGCAGCCGGTTTTGAGCGGAAATCTCCCAGCCCCTTTAAATTAGAAATGTATAACCTGAAAAAAAGGAATATCTGTTATCATGTTCCTAAATATGAGCCAAGTAAGTTGTTGGTTGAACTTGAAAGGCTCTAACTAATTATATATAGTCTTCATTTTATAGCTACTCAATTTAGATAACATAATACGCCTGAATACCTACTTAACGTATATACATGTTTGGGTAGCTATTATGCATACAGATCCTAGGCGGAACATCATGGCTTAAAATATTGTTGTGGAACAATGCCACATATGTACTTGGCGAGAATTAATATTGTCCTTGAAATTCTGTAATACCAACTTAAAAAAACATAAATTCCATCTTCCCGGCCACTTGTTGGCATTTGAAATTCTTTTGGCATGATTCATTAAATCCCCAAAGGGGCTTAAATCATGGAGAGTGAGTTAGCCTCCATCGCGAATTACATTAAGCAATAACCCTTAATTAATTCGTAATCTTTAACTTAGACGACGAATGCTATGGCGATTTCCATATTTCCAGCCAAGAAGATATCAATAATCTGAACTGTTTCTGCGAGACTCTATTTCATAATCGTCAAATTTACATTACGAACTTCACCGGCGAGCTTGATTATCCACATTGTTCGGAAGTAGAAGTTATCGATATCCGTGATAGTCCTGGACTGAAAAAATTAAGCTTCCCTGACCTGAATCACATACGCAGACTCGTAATACAGAATGCTACGGAGCTCGAAAATATCTCAATACCACATCTGACTTTATACTCTACATTATATGATTATCCCTATTTCATATTGCCCGGTGCACCGAATTTGAAAAATATCACCTTTGGAAACGTCACTCAATTCGCAGAACTCCATCTAACCAGCCGAGACATATATGAATATTCATTTTCCAATATAACCTCAGTTACCGATCTGGTGGTTTGCGATACCACCGACTTCGAAAACCTCCAATATGTGGAGAACTTGCAACTTACAGGAAATTATGCTGAGGACTGGCAAATATTCTCGAGCATAACATCACTCCAAAACCTGACACTTACCGACATCGGAGGAGACACATACTTTATGAACGATTTGCAAATTAATGATTCTCTAATAATTGAGAATTGTCAGAATGACACCCCTGACTATGTACCTATCTATGCTACTACGACTATATATTCAATTGGAAATAATTTACAGGCACGCAACAATTCAGGTAGGGAATTAGATTTTCGCCAATTGACAACTGTGACTGGAGATATCTCCATTTACAAAAACACGGATTGCACATTCAACTTTAACCAACTTTCGGATGTTGCAACATTATCCTTAGTCGACAATGTTAATACCACCATACCTTGGTTTCCCTGGCTACAGAGAGCTAGCAATATTTACATCCGAGGGTATATTGATACGTATGTGCTTTATTTTATCACCTATCAAATGCATTGCTAAAGCGTGTTTAGTTCTCCCGGCCCTAACATCTTCCCAGTTTTGACAGCAGTGTCGGGAAACGTCACTATAGAAGCGTGGAACGACGACTTCAACTGTTCAAAGTTGGTAGACCAATATCAAAACAATATCATCCACTACCTGGCATGTAATGGGACTAACAACGGAACTGGATCTAATACGGACAATGCTTCGCCAGAGTTGTCTCAAGGAACATGGGCTGGCATCGGAGTAGGCATAGGAGTATTTGTCATAGGCACTGTCTTCGGCCTGGTCTTGCTTCTTCTACGTCTCAAACGTTGGAAAAAGGATCTCATTGAAAGAATAAGGCAACAAGAGGCCCAGCAAGAACATCGCAGGGACAGCTTAGAGATGGACCAAGAACCGCCGAATCTAAACCTCCTATTGGAAAGTGACGGTACTGGTATTATCCGGGAAAAGCCCGACGACCACCTTCGCGAGGCTGGTGATACCGCGATCATTGCTGAGCATCCAGATGATCACATACGCGAACTACCAGTACCACCAGCAGAGCTGGAAGGGATGCCAGACACGGAGAGGAGGACATGAAAGATGGAAGTAGGGGGTAATAGGGGAATATATCACGAGAATGAATTCTACTAAGAACATACGGTACGAAAGCATGAGCGGTTTTCTTCTATTTCCTTAGTCGGCGTATGCGTTAGGTTTTTGCCTTGCTTAAATATAATCGTACTAGGTCATTTTATATACATGCATAATAGCGAGAAATAGGACCGCAAACACGAACGAGATATATTCCAACATAGGTATGTTGATCTAGCTTATAAACTGTATGTGCAATCACGTCACGAATTGAAAAATGATAGTTTGCAGAAGAGTAAATCTATAAACGCCTGTCCCTATGCTAAGCTACATGCGACCGAACCCTCCATTTATACATGCTAAAAGGCTTCCACGTGGTAATCACCACCAGGATTGCCGAACCACCTGGGTCATAAAACCGCCTGGGCTGTCGAACCAACCGCCCGGGCTATGTAAATCCTATCGCTGATAGGTCGTCATATATACACGTTCCTAACAAGATGCCTGAACCCGCAAGCCACCCCCTAACTCTCAGCTCTACCACCAAGCTCGAGAACCAATGCCTCGATCTCAGCGCCTTGCTTATTTCCAGTTGCACTGGACGAAGGAGCCCTTGTTCTTGGCGCCGGTGTGGGTCATCAAGCCGCAGAAGGTAACGTCGACCTTGCCGGTCTTCTTGTTCTTGGCGGAGACGTTGACGACGACGCGGTCTGTGCCTGGGTCGTCGGGGGTGGCGCCGGTGTAGACCTTCTTGTTCTGGAGGATGGGGAACTCGTAGAGCGGGCCCTTGCACTTGCGCTCGAAGTTCTTAATCTCCTTGCCGCGGTTGTGGAAGACGTGCGGGTACTTGCCCTTGCCGATCTTCTTGTTGCGCGTCTCCAGCTTGCCGGCCTGCTCGCCCGCGTCGTGCATCCGCGCCGTGGTGTACGTCGTCTTCGCGCAGGTCGCGCTGCGCGGGAACCCGTGGTAGGTGAACTTGGGACGGACGGCGCGGTCCTCGAGGGACCGGTCGTCGAGTATAGCCTCGATCTCCCGGATGTCGATGGTGTCTTCTAGATCGCCGATCTCGACGACGTCCTCGACTGGGACGACTAGAGAGGTCCCTAGGGAGAGGAAAAGAGCGGTGGTAAGGAATGTAATTGGCTTCATTGTGAAGACTTTTTGAAATGAATGTAATGTTTAGAAATGATTGACAGATGCCTTTGAGTGTTTGGCTGTTGGTTGATGATTATGTTTATGTTAAGGGAGGACGATGTGTTACCTTTATATATTATACATGTCGAATAGTTCGAATAGTCCAGTTACTTCACCTTCGTCTTTGAGCCTCCTAGAATCATACTACCAACATCCACCTGGAAGATATTCCATTCGGCTCGGCATTGTCACCAAAATAGAATGATAAGTTATGATTGGATCGATGATTGATGATAATCCTATGCCAATGTGTATAACCGGGGGCATATGTTTGCATATTATTAAAGTTGGCTTATACCGTTTCACTATTCACTATTTGCTGATGTCATTAATACCAATAGAAAATATATAGACCTTGTAGAGATGAACGAAAATAGGTATTAGGTAGCATAATGCGATGGGTTTAAGCTGTAGATGGAAGTTGGGAATTTCCGTAAGGCTTAACGATGGCGTTTGTTGGCATAAACGGAAGGAGCTTAATTGACTTTTCCAATATATTACAAACTTCAAATATTTCTTGTAAACCGTTTGTTTCCAGCTTATTTTCAGCTTGCCTAAACCTAAAGCTCGCCTAGCGCGCTAAAGGATCAGGAGGCTCAGCTGTGTACCCACACGATTTAAGCTTGGCGCATGCCCTTTTACGTTAGAATGCTCTTTTGTTAATAAGGTTTAAACACCGTACGGCGGACCATTATGACATTAGTGCCAAAATCAAGAAAATAGGTCAGATCTGTCCAAAAAAGGCTAGTATGAAAGGTGTACAGTATACTATGCGGGGTATATACAAGGTAAAATATATATTTTTTACTGAAAGGTATATTAATTAGTAATCTTGTAAGTATTATTGGTATAAATTGAAATAAAATATTAGTATTTTATTTAAAATATAATGAAAATTATTAAAATAGTCTTATAATATTCCTGATTTATTTCGTAAAGATAATGTGTAGTATAAAAGGAGGGCTAATTATGTGTACGGGTGGTCATAAAGGGTATCACGTGCCATATAAGACTTATTTGATATTGGTATAACACGCTATACAATACGCCAGCCAAAAGATATATAGATGCAACTTGTATTATTATTTTCGCATTAATTAAGGCTATAAAATAATATCAATTATATTTTTTGAAATTGTATATTGGTAAAGTTATTTGAATACGTGTAAGTGTTGTTATTGAATTTGGATATTTTAAGGCTAAAGTAAAGGCCATATCTGATTGGCTATTCGACTTTTGGCTAGCTTTATAGCCTTTTTAATAACACTACCAATCTTAGGTCAAATTACATGCAATCTAGATTATAATTTTTATCCTTTTTCAATCAAAATATTGATAGTTTTTGAAAAATATTTGGATAGATATTCGTAAAGTTATTGTGGTATAAGGTTAAAGGGGGTGTTAGTTGTGTATACAGCGCATATTAATTGAGCTTACACTGTATTTTTGCCTTACTATTACCTTATTAGACATAGTGCCACCTATTTTCTTGATTTTGGCACTAATGTCATAATAGTCCACCGTACACCGCCCTATTGTTAGTTGATATGAAGCTCCTCTAATCTAGAATCCTACAAATCCTCCCTTTCCTAGTATTGCGGCACCTGAGACCTAGCGGGCAATCTGGTGTATTACAAGTATTGCAGATTTTACTATATGCATACCTACCTCAAAAGACACGTGATTGTTAAATTATTCAAGCAGCATAGCCTTTGTAGAGTCTCCCTTTTTAAGTTATCGCGGCTGACATTTCCTTGGGTTTTCGTATCTCATTATTCGTATCTTCAACTCAAAACCCATTCTCAATCAATTACCTCTTGTAAAATGGCACCCTCAATCGATTCATTCTTTGACAAGAAAATCGCAGATCGATGGGGTCCGACGCGAAATGAGTGAGCTTTCGTCGTCTTTATCCTTACCTTAAGGCTAGCTAATTGCCGATAGGGCGAATGCTCTCCGCGAGCTTCTCCGAGGGAACATCAACCATGAGGAAGCAGCTACGAAGTTTACAAGCGATATTGCTGCATCTCGCACCGCTGATGTAGCCGGTGGATCTTTATGGGGTATATGGATGCTGCTCCAGGAGACAGCAAAAAAGTTTCCCGAGCATCATGCTGAGGTAAACTGTTACCACTAAGACGGTCTTCTTTCTTTTTCTTAATCTGACCGTTTAAAGTTGGTCAAATTGGTAGATGCTATTCGGCAACTTCCAGACCTCGTAATCAAGGGAGAAACAGCTATTAAGTGGCCTGAACTTCCGAAGCTGGCAGAAGTATGGGGAGAGAATGTCTATGATCGTGAGTGATAAAGTCTTGCGCCCCCTTATCTACAGAGAGTTAACACTGGACAGGGGACGAATTGGCTTATTCCGAAGATCATATTGCAGTGACCGCATTCACGGCCCAGCTTTGTGCCCGACAGCTTGTCGATGCCAACGATTTTCTGTCATGGGCAGTAAGGGATTTTTATGCTGCTTTCGAGCAGACTCCGGCAGAAGCTACTAACGTTAAGGGTGAGAGCGTTCGGTTATTGAATGTCAATGTACCTATTGCGGCACAATGGATCTTGCATGCTGGAGAGGTAATTTACAACTGCGAAGAGAGCTTTAATCTCGAGTCTAGCGATGGATTATGGACGGGTAAGCCTGGGTTTAGCTGGGGTAGATGGAAGCTATGGAAGGAAAGGGCAGAATGGGTATCTGGCCTCGGTAAGGTGGTAAGACAAGAGACGGTAGATATTGCTAAGAAAATGGTGGAGAAAATGAGTCAGATCGAGAGTGAAGACGCCTGATGGAAAGAATACAAAGGTGAACAATTTGGTTCAATAAAGGGATTGATAGAAATGCAAGCGTTCCTAGTAATTGATTTTAATATTATAATGTTCTTGATGTTTACTAGGTTAGAAATGTTAGTGTTGACGAATAGTGTTGTTATCAGATGAAATACATATTGCATTCCATGGTACGGATTACTTTCATGTTCTTAAAATAGTAGGATATCGGCAAAGTGCTCCGCCGACTGCCAGGGTACATACTGCTGGGGTAGCTCTGTATCTAAGGAAGTGACGTTAGGTTAGGTAATTTTTAGCGCGTTACGGCTACAATACAGAAGGTGTCCCTAACTCAAATCAAGGGATCAACTGAACAATGAGAAAACTACAAAATTCCCTGACGTAAGTTTGCGCCGGCTCGCTTGAATATCACAACTTCTTAGGGAATTCGGGCATTGCCGTAAAGATGTTATATATTAACAAACTCAATTTCTTATAAGCTAATTTACTTTCGTCGCTTCTATTTTACAATGGACATATCTAACTCGGGAGGTACGGATGCAAACGAGTCGAATTTCTACATGATTATTAAACTTTACCTCAACTGACCAACTTATTAACTTGTCCTTACTGTAGGTATCTCTTGGACCTCTATTCCAACCGACCTACTCCTTGCTGAGCTATCAAAAAGACAGCATGGCCAAGGAAGCTCCGCGCCCGATACCGAAAAGCCAGCATGTGGATCGGGCGAGCGAGGCGCATACAATACCGCCCTTCATGTCTTCGCTTTATTCCTAATACTTACACTGAGCACTCTAGGTAAGATATCAAAGTCACGGCTGCTGCCGAGTTTCATTAGTTTCGACTCAATATGCTAACTGAGATTACGCGACGATTTGTAGCTTGCGGCTTTCCCCTCTTCTCCCGCCAGTCCTCTAAGAGTCGTCGAGCCAATACGATCGTATTCCTCAGCCAACACTTTGGTACAGGCGTCCTACTCGCAACTGCCTTTGTTCACCTTCTTCCGACTGCTTTCCTATCTCTGACCGATCCTTGTCTCCCTCATGCATTCAGCGAAGGATATCAACCTATGGCGGGGTTGGTAGCTATGGTCTCAGTTCTGGTTGTTGTGGCGTTGGAATCGTATCTGACAACTAGAGGTGCTGGTCATTCGCATGGCCATGCGTGGAACTCGGAGGATGAAGAACTACAGGAAGAGGACAAGAATGCCGCGACTAATGGTGGGTTGTCGGCTAGAAGAGCTGCGAGCCACAGACCGACAGATATTACCCTCGGTGATATGAGCTCCAGTAGGGGTCTAATGGCAGATGTTTCCCCACTTCCAGAATTTACGCCGATCGTCGTATCGCCGCCGAATAAAAAACATTTTAACAATAACGATGACGGAGAGAATGATTCGGATGATAACGATGAAGAAGATCTCGACCTTAATCTCAATGAGCTCGACCCCACTGCGGAAGACGACGCACAACCTCTTGCCCATCCTAACGGAAGCAACCATAGAAGACGACATTCTGAATCTACCATATCTCAAGGCCCGCTAACACCCGAAGAGCAGAAACGACTAATGCTTCAGTGCATGTTACTGGAGGCCGGAATTCTATTCCATAGTATATTTATCGGTATGGCTGTGTCGGTTGCTACAGGACCCCCTTTCGTGGTTTTCCTGATCGCCATCGCATTCCACCAGACCTTTGAAGGCCTCGCCCTTGGATCTCGTATAGCGGCGATTCAATTCCCCCGATCATCTATACGTCCCTGGCTGATGGTCTTGGCATATGGGCTTACTACTCCCATCGGTCAGGCTATCGGGCTTGCTGTGCATAGGTTGTACGACCCGCGTAGCCAAACAGGTTTGCTCATGGTCGGCTTTATGAACGCCATCTCGAGCGGCCTTCTATTGTTCGCGGGCTTAGTACAGCTTCTTTCCGAGGATTTCCTCACCGAGAAGAGTTATAAGGCATTGAAAGGGAAGAAGAGAAGAAATGCTGGCTTAGCTGTATTGGCAGGTGCTACACTCATGGCTCTTGTTGGTGCTTTTGCGTAAATCTAATTGATAGATTTCTGATTATAAAATTTTGGCGTTTCCGGATAGGGGCTATCTGAGATAGGGAATGATATAGATGGCTACTAGGTAGATGGGATTTTGTCACTTCGATCGGAGGTTAAGTATAATTCTGGTATCGTCACGGTCACATGAAAAAATAATTACTTGGAGCTAATGTCAAGAAATTGTCTTTCACTGGTCCGGTCCTTTTTATACACATGAGTCCCGAAATATGTTCTACTAATCCCAACAAATTCAGGCTGCTTTGGGCACTGCAGTTGCCCAGGGGTAGGTCGTCGACATTGGCGAGCCGTAACTACCAAGGTCATCGTAGTCCTTGGTGATGGTCTGGTTCTGGAGGACCTTGGTCACGAAGGGGAGGACGCTATTGCTAGGGTCGGAGTTAGCATTGGGACTGATCGAGATCACGGTGGAAAGTGAGGGTGGTTTCTAAATCATTGAAGAAGGGGTACTTACAATCCGCTCATGTCGCAATGACCGCCGCCGCGAACAGACATCGCAATCTGGTCCGGAACGCCCAACCAGTCGTAAACAAGCTTAGCGGCCGGGTACACAACAACCGAAGTGCCCTTGGAGTTAGTAAACTGGTCACCGGTGCCCTGGTCAATAACAAGGGCACGCGGCGCAATCGCAGCAGCGATAGTATGCGCGTCATACGGCAAATTCTCAGCGTGGTTAACAAACGTTCCCAGGGTCTTGTCGGTCCACCACCCCGCGCCGCTCTTGCTGTTCTCGAGCGTCTCGTCCTGTCCGCTCAGCCCGTGGTACCGGTACGGGCCTAGCCCCTGCACGCCGCTGCTCATGGGCATCGTCAGCGTGATGCGCTTGTCGAGCAGCCCGGCTGCGAGAGCTGCTTTGCCCAACCGCGAACACCCGGTTACGCCGACGCGGGTGCTGTCGATTTCGGGGACGGTGGCGTTGAGCGCGTCTAGCACCCGGTGGAAGCCCCATGCCCATGCTGTGAGGACGCCTGTGAGAATTGGGTTTGTATGTTAGTGTTGGGATTCTTTTGTCATTCATATGTGTATAGGTAGGTATATAACGGGTATAGGTAGGATGGGTAGAGTCTTCGTACCGATGTCCCGGCCGTTGTAGATATCCCAGAACGCGCCTGTCTTGGAGTTGCTATCGGCGGCGACGCGCGTGTAGTCGAAGCCGACGACGGCGATGCCGGCTTGTAGGTATGGCTGGTTGGTCATGCCGCCAATGTTGATGACGACGGGTGCGGGCTTCGTCGAGGGTAGCGCTAGCGTGGCGCTGAATTTGCCGGTCTTGCCGCCGGCTGTTACTTCGATGTTTACTGTGTTGCCGCTTCGTGTGGCTTTGACTGTTTCTTGCGAGTGGTCGGGGTAGTATCCGTATCTACGAACGTGGTGTTAGAATCAAGCTTTCCGATCCCTCTTCACGGCTGAAGGAGCTTCGCTATCCCACAGGGGCTTGTTTCTGCTGCTCGACTTACTGGTACTCCTGCAGCATCTGAAGGAGCTCAGGCTGGCGGCATTGGTACCATTCCTCGGGTGTCTGGATCCGGTTCTTGCCCTTGCCCACCATCACGTCGGACGCGAAAGACGGATCGCTGCCGCCCTCGCTGTCGGTCGTCGTGTAAGCTAGCGGTAGCCAGGGGTCCGGGAGCGTCGTCTGCTTCGGCAGCTTTTCCCACGTGGGGTAATTTCCTGCCGACGGGACCGGTGCGCATTCGGCTGCTGCTGTCGGCGCTGCGACTGGAGCCGGTGCTGCTGGGATGGCTGCTCCTAACCACGGGAGGGCGACTGCAGCAATGGTGGCGGCGCGCTTGGGGGAGGGCATGCTGGGCAACAGGCTCTCGAGGATGGACGCAGGTGGGATAAGTTGTAGGGTCGAAGGCGAGGGTTATTGCGAGGGCTCGTGGAGGCGACGAAGAACTAATATATGATCCTATACGCGGCAGCGGTGAGGTCACATCGGCTCGCCCCGGAACTTGGGCCTCCTTGCCGTACATCGATATTGCCGCTACCCCGAGACAGCTGACCGGGTATTTCTAGATAGCATATAAATAGGTAGCTAAGTTAACATATTTCTTGAGGCTCATCGATGAGGTGCAATAGTATGTTTTTATGTAAACATCATTTTTTTCTTCGTTTCCTTTCTCTTGCATACACTGGTTTTCCGATTGTACTGTACGCTGTGGTTTACCTCTTCAATTACGGCTTAGAAGTCCTCCAGCACCACAGTTCAACAGCAAACATCCTATACTCCAAGACCCAGATCGAGATGAAAAGGCCACGCGCTAGGATCTTTGAGGGTCTAGGCGGCTAGACCCTCTAGGGTGATATCGAGACTTTAGCCGGTAAGTGTAAACACAGTTCACCACTACCCCAGGGTATGGGCGGATTGATGCGGAGAAGCTATTTTTATCGGACCAGTGGTTATTGTGTAGGTATGTTTTCATCTGAAGCGGTATACTACCTAACCTAATCTCATTGAACACCCAAGTCTAGGACGGCCGTCGCCCCACATTTTCAGTTGGTATAGCTGTTGTAGAATTTTTGCATTATGTATTAGAGAGAATTACCTTTGTGCTATATGTAGGACTTATACGAAAAGTATAAAAATAATAAGTGCGAGGTATTTATCTAGTAGTGGCTATTTTTGGCCCGTTGCTAAGAACGAGGAATAACGGAGGTTGACCGATTCATTCCGGCCCCCACCCCGTTCCATCTTCCGTTCCCGTCCGGAAGTCTCCGGTGTAGGATAATACATGTGTACCTACTAATATATATCATAAGTCATTTTACTAGTAATAGTAGGAAATTTCACTTTTATTACTGCCCTACACAACTTAACACCTAGCATAAAAATTGGAAACCTACGATATTTTTCTATAACTACCTAAGGTACCTAGGTAACTACTTGTTATTCGCTGTTTATCCAAATATGTACATACTGCATAGCATCATTTAAGTCTGCCCTTTTATTTTGATTCTTACGAGTAAAGTAGTCCGACGCATAATACGACATGAAAATGCATAAATAACGAAATGAGAATGTTGCCAAGATATTCGTAACAGAAAGCCGGTTGCTCTTCATTCAATAGGCAGTTGACGCGGGTTCAAGATTCAACATAAGATAATCACATCACGAACAAAAGCCAAGTAAAAGGCCACGTCAACGTCCACGTAAGAAATATGATTCTAGCTTATTATTTATTATAACGATATGAAAATTGTAGAAGGTTTTAATTCCGTTATATACTATTAAGTCCTACCCACATTTTCTTCCGTTCCCAGTGCCTCCACTCCTATTCTTTGTGGTAAGTGGATGGTAAGTATATAGGTCATGTTAATGCTTGTATCTATCACGTACGACCATAGGATCTGGAAAACTCGGGATCCCGTCCGCTCTCCCATAGATAAGCCAGATACCGCTGGATTAGTAGTTGGGTCGGTGACGACCAGCGAATCCCCAGTGTTGTACGTTTATTTTTTTTTTCTTTTTTTGCTACCTTTCCGTAATTTAATCCTACCATATACTGTTTTATTGTTCATATTTTCTAGTTCAGTCCT